>NW_027397080.1:19301111-19382454 GCF_003265705.2 Callorhinus ursinus
GGCTGGGCGATAGAAATTGGGGAGGGTATGTGCTATGGTGAGCGCTGTGAATTGTGCAAGACTGTTGAATCACAGATCTGTACCTCTGAAACAAATAATGCAATATGTTAAGAAAAAAAAAGAAGATAGCAGGAGGGGAAGAATGAAGGGGAGTAAATCGGAGGGGGAGACAAATCATGAGAGACGATGGACTCTGAAAAACAAACTGAGTGTTCTAGAGGGGAAGGGGAAGGGGGGATGGGTTAGCCTGGTGATGGGTATTAAAGAGGGCACGTTCTGCGTGGAGCACTATGTGTTATGCACAAACAATGAATCATGGAACACTACATCAAAAACTAATGATGTAATGTATGGTGATTAACATAATAAAAAATTAAAAAAAAAGAAGAGGTGCAGTAGCAACAGACCATTTTCAGAGATTAACATTTGGCCTTGGGAAAAATTACCAGCCCTGGTATATGTGCTCAGAATGAAATGTGGCGCTCTTAACCACACCAGGCAGCACTTTGATGAGGGAGTGTTGTACTTCCACAGTTCCTCGGTGTAGCTTTCTTCTCCCCCACCTGCAGCACATCCGTAGTTTGGTCAACTGCCCAACGCAAGCTCCAGCTGGCCAAAAGATGCTTGCTGTTTCTATTTTTCCCAATATCATCTTTTTCAAGGCTCTGGGATCCTCAAGCACAAAAGATCAAAGGGGCATTTGGTATGTGAAGCAGAAAGCAATTCCAGTTAGTAAATATTTGTGCCTCCCTTGTTCCTATTATTTCTCAATCATTATGAGTAATAACAGTAATTGCTAACATCTAGAACAGACTTCATGGGCATGCCACCTGTGCGGGTTACACGGGGCACCACACTCCAAACAACCCTGCACTTGGCTTAGTGCTCTGCTACTGCCATCTTCATAATTTTTGAAATTTTTCATTTTGCACTGGGCCCCGGAGATTATGTAGCCAATCCTATTAACATTTAGAGGGCAGACTCTGTTTATAAACCTTTACACATACTAAACTGAGTGGCTGGAGTACCACCTATGTAAATTTCCTTCATCTCTTAAGGCTGTTTTCCAGGTACTAAAAATCACAGAAGGCTGTTTTCCAGGTACTAAAAAATGTCTAACTCAAGAGGGGGCAGTGCTCAGCAAGACCTTCCTACACAACCTACACAACCTTCTGTTTAAAAAAAAAAAAAAATTTAACTTTTACACTACTGTCTTATATCACTAATCTGCAATTACTTCAGTTGTTATTTGCTTATTTTCTATGAAAACCTAAGTTCCATGTTTTTCATCACTGAATTTCCAGCATCTAGCACAATGTCTGACACATAATGGGTAATTAATGTTTTAATAAATAGTGTCCAAAGCTTCTTGGAAAACATAAATACAGAAAAATAATAGCTCTGTCATCACCACCCATGTCAAGTCATGTAATTGCTTTGGATGCTGATTGATGCAAAAATACTGCTTTTATGGACTTTTGTAAAATAAAAGCTCATTTAATAAAACAGTACTTGAGCCCCTGCTATCTGCTTGGCATTGTGCTACATGCCAGAGACATTTTAATAGGTGATCCCTCATCTCCAAAAGTTGTATCTGATAGAGCAGGGAATGATTCTTAATCTGTGGTCTGGTAAGGGTCCCTAGGACCCTTTCAAGGGGTCAAAATTACGGTAAACATGATTTGCCTTTTTCATGATTTGCCTTTTTCATGCGCTGTGTCTCACAAATAAAGAGTGGAGCTTCCCAGAGGCTACATGATGTGTGATGGATAGTGGAATGTGTGTTTGTGTTATTACGACCTAAAACTTTCTTCATTTTAAATTCTATTTCAGCAAATATTAACAGCTATAACCCACGTAAGCAGAACTCTGTGGCGTCTTCCATAATTTGTAAGAGAGTTAAAGGGTTCTGAGACCCAAAAGTTGGACCGTTAGCAACAAAGAATACCTGTGGTTGACTATGGAGACTAAGATGTGAGGTCTGGGTTCCAATCAAAAGGTTGAGAGCGGCCTTTAATCAGGAGGAAATAGGATGGACTGGTGGAGAAAATGACCGAGAAGGGTGTGAGCACGGGCAGCCCCGACACGGGTCCTCAGGGAGTGCTCCCACGACGTGCAGAAAGCCCTGGGGAGGCTGGCCCACCCCTCTGCAAGGACACATGCCTCCCTCCCTTTCACACCCAATACGAGAGAGGATGTAAATTCTTCCCTTGCTAGTCAGCGATCTAACAAAAGCCAGGGCATAAGTTGGACGAGACAGGAAATCGTACGGCGGTCTCTCAGATTTCTAATGTTTAAAACTCTGGTTAGCAATAACTGTAAATTTTGGCGTAGGGGTTAAAACGTCTGTTTCCTGTCTTGGAGGGGGAGGTAGGGGAAAACCGGTGCAAGGCACAAAAGGGCGGGAAAATAAAGCACTAAAGAAAGAAAGAGCGGGCTTGGGGGAGGGGGAAGAGGCCGCGCAAGAAGCCAATGAATGAGACCGAGGCTGCGGCACGTAGCCCAGCCGCCCGCCTGCGCAGGCGCACGCCCGGTGATCTCGCGGGAAAGAACCGTTGCCGGTCCCGGCGTTGAGCCCAGGTAGGAGGGGGTGGAGGCGGGAGTGAAGTCTCGCGAGAAGAGGCGGTTTCGTAGCGGAGCCGTCTGGCTGAGTGTCTGAGGCTCCGCCACCGGATCCGCGGACGGTTTACTGAGCCCGTTAGTATCTCTGCCGAGACTCACGTTGCCGTCATGTCCCGATACCTGCGCCCCCCCAACACGTCTCTGTTCGTAAGGAACGTGGCCGACGACACCAGGTGTGTACAGAGGAGGGACTCCAGGTCTGCCCGGGGAGGCCGCAGGCGCTTGGGGAGGACCCGTGCGGCGGCGGCGGCGGCGCGCTGGGCCGGGGGAGGGGAAGGCGAAGATGGCGGGTCCCGCGCGGGCTTTCGGGCCCCAGCTAGGCCGCGCCGCCGGCTCAACCGCCGCGTGGGAGCGAGGGCGGCTCCCCTGGTTCTCGCAGGCCGCCGCGGGGAACGCGGGCCGCGTGGCGGGGTTTCGGCCCCCCTCCCCCTCCGCACTTCGGAGCCCCTTCCTCCCCGCTTCCTCTCGGCAAGTCCAACCCCCGCCGCGGCCGAACATCCGCTCCCCATTGATTTGAAGTTCACGTTCTTTGGGGTACACGCCCCCTTGGCCCCGAGATTTTTTTTGATTTTGGTAGTTAAATTGCAGGGAAATAACGGGATCGGGGGAGGGGCGTGTATGGCAAAACATTCGCAACCCTTTTTTGTCGTGTTATAGTTCTGATTTTTAAAATGTTGGAGATGTTTGGGGCGCCTGGGTGGCTCAGTCGTTAAGCGTCTGCCTTCGGCTCAGGTCATGATCCCAGCGTCTTGCGATCGAGCCCCGCATCGGGCTCCCTCCTCAGCGGGAGGCCTGCTTCTCCCTCTCCCATTCCCCCTATTTGTGTTCCCGCTTTCGCTGTGTCTCAAATAAATAATTTTAAAAATCTTTAAAAAAAAATGTTGGAGATGTTTGGAGAGAGGGAATGTCGAAAATTGAAAGATAAAATTATTCCAGTTAGACGGTGCGAACTAGTTCTTCCCATTTCCCGGAAATAACTGGTCACCCTTTCAGAAGTGAGGTTTAGGAATTCTCTACCATTTGGATGTTGATAGGCTAAATTGATTAATCCAGACCTTGCCTTTGTTCTCACCAATTGCCTTAATTGCTTGTAGTTGCCGTCAGAATTTTTTGGAAGAGATGGTATCACTAGGGAGAGACGTTACGTTTCACAATCACTTTAACCCCCCAAAAGTGAAGTTTATTTTTGTAGCCTTGTGTTATTTACACTTTTCCGTCCTAACTATAAGTAGGAAAGTAAACATCTAGAAAATTTTTCCCTTGTCATTTTGACTTTTTATTATTTAAGGAGTTACATATATTTGTGACTTCTATTTTTCAAACCTTTACCTCCTACTAAGTGTCTTAACACTGTCGCTAAAATTTTAGGATGAAAGTGCTAGGTATTTTTCAGAGTACTAATCTTGGTTTGATACTATAAAAGCAAAACATTAGTAATACTTATTATATGGAACCTAATGATACCATGCCTTTTATGAAAAATTAAAGGTGTGGTTAGAAGCAATAGATAAATTTATGACCAAGTTTCCTTAGATGTCTTTTCCTGTTGTTAATGTAAAATAGTAATAATTTTTATTACAAACTGCATTATCTTCCAAAAATCTTGGATCTTAGCGTTCCTTTTTCAAAAAGATAGATTGCCGGCACATTTTTCGTATGTTCTTACAGTTGGCTCTTGATGTTGAGATTTAGAAAGCTTGTCTGTTTCAGGTCACCCGGGGATACACAGTCCCTTTCATTAATTGATAGATTACAGAAAGATACCTATTTCTTACAAAGAAATTATTTTGAAAGAAGTGAACATAAAAATTGGGGGTCTTTTTATGATGTTTTAGGTCCGAAGATTTACGAAGAGAATTTGGTCGTTATGGTCCCATAGTTGATGTGTATGTTCCACTTGATTTCTACACGCGCCGTCCAAGAGGATTTGCTTATGTTCAATATCCTTTCTTCAGATGGCTGATTAGTGAGGGGTGTTGAAGTTTGAAATTCAAGTTTATGTAAGAGGTAACATCTAAAAAGTAGTTTACTTTTGTCCTCTAATAAATGTTTAATGTCTTCAAATTTTTGAAAATTAATTCTGACTCACACATTGCTCTTAACTATTTCTTAAAGTTAATCCAAAAATAGTAAAATATTTAAATTCCCATTCATGCTGCTGAAACTCAAATCAATGATTATAAAATGTGATTTAAATTTGAATACACTCTGGTTGCTACCACTTAATGTAAGTCAAATTAAAAGTTAATATGTTCTTGTGCTTAGCAATTAAAGTTTGGTATTGTCTGTTAATTTGAATCACTTGATCAAAAACAAATTGTATAACAATGAGGTAAACTTCTTTAATATTGTCCCCTAATTTGCTGTCCTCTGTTGTTACCTCAGAGAATGTAAAGCTGTACAGTTATGGCGACCCCAGAGAGAAAGCATGAAAGAACCTTTAGAGTAGAGTTCAACACTTAAGGCAAGTAGACAAGCCAAAGACCTCTTAAGGATCAGGCTTGAAGAGAAGGGAGAGTTTGGGAAAAGAAAAAATAAAGAAAAGCTGGAAGAAGGACAAGCCTAATGGGAGACAAAGCCTCGCTTTATCTACAAAAGGGGGAAAAGGTTGTTTTTCAAAGTTAAAGATAAAGCCATCTGTCATATTTGGCCAAGCATCTCATGACAAGTCCTTCTGACAAGCACTTAAAGAGTTAAAGGTCAAGATGAAGTTGAATGATGGCCAAGATTAAAGGAGTCATACCTGATGTATCCTACAGAATAACTATTTTCCTTTTTTTTTTTTTTTTTTAATGTTTTGTAAGCAGTTAATTTTCAAAACTATTCTGGTTTGGTCTAGTGACAAAACCTGTAACTTAATTTATGTGGGCCTTTGATGTTGTGATTGTGGTCTTGTATAAATGCACTCTCTCTTAGCTTGTCAAGTTAAAGTGTACCAGGATTATAATGTTGTTAAATTTAAACTCAGCATATTTCTGTTTTGGACCAGATGGTCAGATCCCATAGGTAGTAGGCAGTGCTCTTTGGAGTAGCATGAGGTTCTGGGGTCAAGCTGACTCCACAGAGCCGTGCTTAAAGGGGGGACAGGTGCTAGCACTGAGAACTACTTAGAAACAACTCTGGTGGTCTTGTAAGGTCAAATCCACTGGAGATACTACCTGTTTATAGATTTTAAAGTGGCTGTGGGGGGTGGCCACACACATAACTCCAGACTTCTAAACTTAGCTTTGTGAAGCCTGCTGGTCCTGCACTGCTTTAGCACATACCATTAGTTAGCCCTGAGTAGATTGCAGAAGGCCTTATCCCTTGTATGGGTACCCAGTCAAGATCTACGGGAAGTCATTTCCTGACCCAGAGTTTTAGGTGACATTACTACTTCAGTGAGACAGCAAAGGTTTGGGCTGTTGGCGTCGCCCTAGGAAAAATTGTTACTGCTTAAATTCAGTGGGTCTCTTGAAACTTAGCAGGGGTCCTAGTGAGACTTAGGGGAAATGTTGCAAGCTGCTACTTCAGCAAAGCTAGTGATCAAGGACAGTTGGGGGAATTGGTTGCAAAGCTCTGTAACAGAATAAGAGCAATAGATGGCTTGGTTAAAAAAAAAAAAAAAAGGCGATGCTTTCCGGCTTACAATGTTGACCTGATTTTACTGGTTTGGGGTGGCCTGGGAATCAAGATCAACAGTAGTTTGACTCAGGAGTATGTGATAGTTGGGCCAGAAGAGAGTCGTCATCTAAAGGAGATCATATACTTCTTATATATATAGTCTTTCTATGGTCTTAAAATAGTTAAAAGGAAGTAGGTCTCAGGATTTTGCAGAGATCCCGATTATGAATTTCTCCATAACTAGCATCTGAGTGATATTTGACCCTGTTCCCAATTAGCCTTCTCTTAACATGTATAGAACTTTGCCATGGTTCATCCAGCCCAGGATTCTGTTTTTGAAGGTAGATCCAGAGAATGAGTTAATCTCAATTTTTATACCTTCTAGTTTTAATCCTCTAAAAAGTAAATTATATTTTGCCTCTTGGCATAGTAAGTAGTATACCCATTAAGTGAACTTTTTTTTTAATATTTTAGAGCCCAACTACATTAACCTTGAGGGGTGTTGAGTTTATAGCACTCAAGGTTCTAAACTCCCTATCAACCTTTGCCTTTTCATGTTGAAAGCCCCATGATTTAGGACTTGGGGAAACCTGTCTTTCATTAACATACACATAATTGGTTCAGGAAGAGAGAGCTAGGAACTTGCTATGGTCCGTAATTCCTTTCAAAACAAAAAATAGGAAATCTGGTGAGGCAGAGTTTTTAATATCTGGAATAAACGGTAGTATCAGTCTTAAAGGGAGTGTCTCTCTTCAGGGGTGTTGTTTAATCAGCTCAAGATCGGCACTCTTGTCTCTCAAATTTGAGAAATATAAATGGGCAAGTTAGAAGAGTGATTTTTAGGATAGAATGAAAATCTACACCCAAACTTAACCCAGTTCCCTTTCCAAAGCTTTTATATCAAACACTGCTCTGAATATTTGCTTGGCTTCCATCAGAATGGTGGGTTTAGGAAAGGAGCTAAATTTGGGCAGAGTAACTTTGTAAAGCAAGAGTTCTCATAGTATTATGCTGACCATGAGAGAAGAGGGCAGGCAAGGCAACAGCCTCTCCAATCAAAAACCAATACCAGCAGTTTCTGTGTCAGGTTTATAAATGTTATCTTGAAATTCTCAAGTTGAAAAACCAGTCCCAGACCCACTTCTTTGCAGGGAGCTGAATGTTTAGTATTAGGTTAGGGCTTTCCAGTCCAGGAATATTTAGAAATGGTCTGTTATTTTTTGACCGCATGCTTTTATAGTCTGTGCATGGGTGTAATACGCTTTTGGTATAGTGATATCTTCAGTATTTATTGCTTGATTCTGTCTTGATATCCTCAAGTGGGTAGCATACCAGTCTTCCCTGTATGGTAAAAGGAAGACAACTACATGAAATAAAAGTGTTAGGTATATCGGAAAAAAACAGCAAAATAAATTTGAAGTTAATGCTTTATCTCTTGTAAGGTAAGGTATATTCTGCTTGCTTACACAAGAACTATTGGCATTTTCTTTTTTTCCTTTGAAACAAAAATATGAAAAACAGTTTTGGTTTTAAGAAATTTTTGTTTTAGTATACAACATAGAACTGACATTTGTTTTTCTTTGTTTTGTAAAACTTCAAACTCAGGAAAAATTTTTGATAGGATTACTTGGTAGTTCAGCTATAACATCTTATTTTAATAACTTTATAATATGTAATCACATGTGTTTTCAAATGTATGCTGAGGAAATCACAAGTGATTTAATGCTGTGAAGTGTCTATAGCTGAATCAACCAACCTAAGTAAGTGAGGTCTGGATGATTTTCTAGAATAATACTGAGAGATTGTGAATTGTTCCAGACTTCCAACTGAACGTTCATTCATTATCAAAGTATGCAAAACTTCCCAAGCCCCTTAACATTTAGCACATTTGAGGATGTCCGTGATGCCGAAGACGCTTTACATAATTTGGACAGAAAGTGGATTTGTGGACGCCAAATTGAAATACAGTTTGCACAGGGGGATCGAAAGAGTAAGTACCCTTATGCTTAGTATATATATGTATGTATAATACGTCATTTTTAAACAGTGCTTTCATACCTCTTTTTGGAAGTATTTGCAATTTGTCTATCTGTTCAAAATCTAAAAAGAGTTTTTGAAAAGATAGAGTATCTCACATGCTTTGCAAAAACGTAGAATGTGAAGATTAGAATGCCTGAAATGTGTTGGACTTTTTAAGAAAGTGGATCGATACTGTCTGCTGTGGCATGTTTAATATACTGAGGGTGGAATTAAAAGGGAAATAATTTGGAAAGTATTGGGTCTTTTCAGCCATTTCTCTTCATAGATCTTCAAGATATAATTGGGTATTTGGGTGCTTGGCTGTGGAAATGAACAGATAGAATTAAACTGAGAAGGATTATAGGTGAAACCTAGAATCAGTTTTATATTAGTCTGTGGTTTTTATTATGCAGGCAAGCACCAGGTGTTAGCCGCTAATGAGGCAGGAGTACAAGCTTTGGAGTCAGGTAGACCTGGGTTTGAATTTGGGCTCAACCATTTTGTTACCTTGGGCAAGATACTAAAAGGTGAAAATAGCTGCTGAAGAGAGGAGGAGCATAGAGGTAGACACTAGCTACCAGTAATTCTCTGGTTCTTGGGTTGGGTGATGGGTTCTTGGATATTTGCTGTGGTCTTTATATAAACACGTACACTTCCAGTATCTGCTTCATAGAATCGAATGAGATAACAGGAATTGAGGACTGTCCAGAGATGCTGGTATGTCTAAGGCATCCAATAAGTGCTCTTTTCCACTTCTGTTGTGCTCTCTCAGACCCGTATATAACCATCTATCACTGCATTTTGATACTAAAACATTGTTCGTAGGCTACCAGTTAAGTGTTTTGTCATTGTTAATTGTGTTCCTAGTAAATGAAAACCAAGCAGAGTAATTCCAAATTAGCATATGGTTCATTCATATTTTAATTTGGAAATCTTAATGTGGTAAATTTTCTTAATGTTGAAGTAGTTGGCTTATTTTTGGACAGCAAGCTAGAGGGTGAAAAGGTCTCTGAAAAAAATATTTGGGAAGATAATTGAGAGTATCATTTTTAACATAAAATGGTATTCTGGTAGACATCCTCAAAAACAAATACCTTTTCCAAGATTAATAGTGACAATTAACCTTGACACAGTTTGGGGATATAAGGGGAAAGAATACAGAAATTTTTCCTATAATTTGAAGACTTAAAATAATGGGTTTTGATGTTTTTAAATATTTCTGTTCTGTGTATTTCATTAGCTCCAAATCAAATGAAAGCCAAGGAAGGGAGGAATGTATACAGCTCTTCACGCTATGATGATTATGACAGATACAGACGTTCTAGAAGCCGGAGTTATGAAAGAAGAAGATCAAGAAGCCGGTCCTTTGATTACAACTATAGAAGATCTTATAGTCCTAGAAAGTAAGTGTGATGTGTAGTACAGTCATCTGTCAGAAAAGATTTATGTTTGTTAGCTTTTAATTTATCTTTTTGTACACTTTAATTACATACATTGTATGCTTCATTGAAACTAAAAATATTTTAGTGCTTCATTTAAAAAGCATTATGGCTCACTTTTTTTAATTAGAAACTTTAGAAGACTGTAAATAGACATTTGTCACTGTTTGCTCTTTCTGATGTACTTTTTAGCAGTAGACCGGCTGGAAGACCACGGCGTAGCAGAAGCCATTCCGACAATGATAGGTAAATAACTTTGCTTTGAAAAAGACTTATACGTTTTTCAATTTCAGAGTGAACTTTTGCTCTAAAAATAACAAATTTGATTAATATAGAATCTTAATTTTTACTCTAATTGTATCTCTCCTCTGTTTTGAAAGATTCAAACACCGAAATCGATCTTTTTCAAGATCTAAATCCAATTCAAGATCACGGTCCAAGTCCCAGCCCAAGAAAGAAATGAAGGCTAAATCACGTTCTAGGTCTGCATCTCACACCAAAACTAGAGGCACCTCTAAAACAGATTCCAAAACACATTATAAGTCTGGCTCAAGATATGAAAAGGAATCAAGGAAAAAAGAACCACCTAGATCCAAATCTCAGTCAAGATCACAATCTAGGTCTAGGTCAAAATCTAGATCAAGGTCTTGGACTAGTCCTAAGTCCAGTGGCCACTGATAGTATAAACCTTGATATTTTTAGGCATGTATCATTCATTTACTCATAGTTTGGTTTACTTAAATTATCAGGAATACAATGTTGCAATGATGCTTAAAAAACACTTGTCAGTTTTCCCTGTACCAGGCAAATGGTTATAATTAAAATGATATGCTGTTGAGAAGCCACTCTTAAGAGTCCAGTTTGTTTAATGTTATGGGCAGCTACCAATTTGTGGTGTCTCTGTATATTTTTGTAAAGATTCTCATTTTTTATGCTTGAAGTATTGGTGAAAAGATGTTGGTTGACCATAATTTGCAACATTGTCTTATTAAAAATAAACTTTCATATCCATATTTGGTAGAACTGTTAACCTAGAAATGTAGCTTGCTAATAAGATAGAATGATACAAAAGTGAAGTTGTAGCCACAGTACAACACTGACTGATCAGACACATTTAGGTTCAGGGTGGACCTTTTTGTCTTGTTAAGATGTCTAGGCCCGTGATAATAGTTAATTTATAACAGAGTGTGGAATAGTTCTTTTGTTAACCCCACTGTCTTGGGGAATGATGCCAACTGGGTTAAGTGGGATTTGGGGGAAGATTGAGTTTTTGACTGAAACATGGAGCCTTCACTGCTTTTTTCTGGTTTCTTTGAAGATTTGGAACATATAAACATCAGAAGAACTCACCTTAAAATTTGAGCAGGTCAATGATGGCAGAAATAATTTTAAGGGGGGAAAAATGCTCTCATGTAGTTACTCTCAACTTTAAGGAGCATTGTTGGTCATATTGCTTAGTTTTCTTACTGCTGTTAAAAAGCAGCAAGTAAATTGTTTCAAAGTAGGTTTTGTTTATGCATATGCATAGTGTAAAAGAACTGAATTTTGATGCTTGTAGCACTCGGTCTGTGCATTTGTATCAAAATTTGCCTACCACTTTATGAAGGAGGCTTGTTCTTCACACCTCAGCTTATTTCATGTGAGGCACGTTGAAAGAGAACACTCCCAATTCTAGGTGATTCTGTGGTGCCATGAAATTTAAAATATTTTGGAAAAAGAATTAATTAAGAGTCACATCTCTGAGTTTGATTATCAATGTATAGTACCTGGCAGTACCTGACTAAAAAAGAAAACAAGACCCTAACCATTTATAATTTCTAGCATTTCTCTGAGAGATCGTTTGGGGGGAGCAATAAAAGGGAAATGTCCAATCTCATTTCAGAATAAAAGCTAGCATCTTTAAAATTTTTAGATTGCTTGCTTGCAGGTATAAGTAAGAAATATTGTGGGGAAACGATTCCTTTTAGAGGATTACTTTTTTTCAATTTTGGTTTTAGTAGGCCTTGCCTGTAAAGAACAAAAGATGGTTTTTAAATACTGTTTGTGGAATGTGTTTAAAGGATTGATTCTAGAACCTTTGTATATTTGATAGTATTTCTAACTTTCATTTCTTTACTGTTTGCAGTTAATGTTCATGTTCTGCTATGCAATCATTTATATGCACGTTTCTTTAATTTTTTAGATTTTCCTGGATGTATAGTTTAAACAACAAAAAGTCTATTTAAAACTGTAGCAGTAGTTTGCAGTTCTAGCAAAGAGGAAAGTTGTGGGGTTAAACTTTGTATTTTCTTTCTTATAGAAGCTTCTAAAAAGGTATTTTTATATGTTCTTTTTAACAAATATTGTGTACAACCTTTAAAACATCAATGTTTGGATCAAAACAAGACCCAGCTTATTTTCTGCTTGCTGTAAATTAAGCAAACATGCTATAATAAAAACAAAATGAAGGAAATAATGATTAACTGGAATTATTATAGTTTTGAATGAGATTCTAAAATAACAATGGAAACAATTCTTTGTAGATTTAGGAATATTTTTAATGAGTGTTGCACTAGGCACAACTAATTTTTCTTTGGAGGTGATAGAACTTGCCAGAAAGGTACATCTTTTATATACTACTTAAAAATTCCTTATGTAATGTCAAATTTGTTTCATGATTGCTTATTAAGCCCCTTGGGTTAAATAACATAGAGATTATTGGTAGTATTAAGTAAGTATTAAAATGAAATTTGAGTCAGCTAATTGTAAATTTATATTTTCATTATTGGATGGACCAATAATTCTGCTCTTCCTGTCCTAAACAAGATGCATTGGGCCTTATATTTATGGCTTGATTTAAAATACTTTTTCATTGAATGTCAGTGAGCAGTTAATATAATATATTAAGTGATAACCACTTTGGGGAACTGGTTTAGGTATTTTATGGTTTGCGTTCTAGCTACTTTATAATGGCAACGATTATAGCTAATACTTCCTGAGTATTTATGATGTGCCAGACACAGTCCTAAAACTTGATGTGTTAACTCATTTACTTTTCACAAAACCCTAGGAGAAAGATACTTTGGTTTACCCCATATCACAGATAAGGAAATGGAGATACAAAGAAAAGGCTATAAAAGGCAGATCTAAGATTTGAGCCCAGGCCTGGTCCTTATTGATTTTTTTCCTTTAATGGACTATAATTTGAGGAAAGTAGATTGAGGAGATAGCCCATTGAAATTGTTCTCAGTCTTTGTGTAGAAACAGAAGGCCTGATGATTTCATTTTTATTTATGTCACTTAATATGACTCACCCTATTCCTTGAGAACTTTATAGGTTACTTCTAAAGTGACATACCTAACAGCTTCAAAAGAACTAAATTATAGTTGAACCCGTGATAGTTAGGATCCTACTCATACTTGATGAGGATCCTTACACAGTGCTTTAATTTTGGGCTGCATAGTTCACAATTAGGGAGTATCTACTGTGTGTCTGGCACTGTTGGCAATATTAGAGTAGATCATTTGAAGACTCAAGTGAGGACTGACACTTCACCTCTCTTTTTACTTAAGATCTCTGCATTTTGTTTTGTTTTGTTTTGAAGCCAAGTAAGCAAGAAGAAAAATGACAGATAATGCTTCAGTGAGAAAGGAAAGGTGCTACATAGAGTATGAGCTGTTAAGTTTACAACCCAGGGAAAAGACCTGGGAACTATTGTACTATTTTCTTGAAAATTTGGCCCAGTAAGCTGCTACATCCAGTTCAACTAACAAAATCCTGTATACCACAGAGAAGAATAAAGAAAACCAAACTGACAAACATCCTTCTTTTATTTAAGACCAAACTGCAGCTGGAATACCCAGTACAGTTCTGCTTACTACACTTCAAGAAAGATCTGAGAAAGCGGAAAAAGAACCAAAGAAGGGCAGTTCAAGCGACCAAAGGGTGGGTGGAAGGTGCTGCAGTATGAATACTGTACGAATATTTTGACTCTGGTCTGAAAAGATAAAAGAATGTTATCGAAACTACATGGAATAATTGAAGTCCCTTCAAGTTTGAAAGTAAGCATTTTAGGACAAATAAAAGGAAATTCAACTTTGTACTTGTGGAAACTAATCCCTAAATCTGAATAGGTTTATATTGATTCATGGGTAACAGGTCCATAATAAATGAATGGAAACTAGGATGTCTGAATATCAAGGAAGACAGCCATAGTCTCTTACAGTGCCTCTATTGGTCTGTCTCAAACTGAATTGGGTGAGAAAAGGTATGGTCCAATATAGACTTTTTCTTGGTTATCTCTTAAAATCAGTTCCATTTTTGCTATTGGCAAATCTTGCCTTTGTTTATTCCAGTGCCAGTGTTTTTCTGCTTAATGATTTGCTTTGTTGGCATCTGAGTTTATTTACTTGTATGCCATGTGCAGTTTACATCTTCCTTATGTTCTCTTTCCCAGGTAAATTCCAATTATAATACTTGACATCTAGCTAAGAGGGTCCATCTTGTCTCACCTCTGTCCTAAGTCAGTATATTCAGCAAACATTTATTTACTGAGCCCTTACTGTGGGCAAAAATTGTACTGGGTAATTGGGGAGAAAATTCACTTATTTAATAAATGTCTACTGAGCACAATCTAGTGAATCATTACAGTATGGCCTCATTGTTTTGAGGTGTATTCGTAACTGTTTTACACCATTCATATCTTAATGTAATTATAAAACCCAGAATACTATCAAAGATAATTTTGTGATTATCTGCCATTTAAAAGTATCCAGTATTTCTGTTTGCATCCCATTAATACAAATAATGAAAAAATGTTTTAATCTGTAATAAACTGATTTATTGTGCAGTGACTGTAATATACTAGAGTTATATTAAATTGTTAACTCTGCCTCCTCAAACACATATTAGGAAATAATCCCCAAAATAAGTATTTAACTTTGCATTAGATATAAAGGAGACTCTGGGTGCTATAATTAGATTATTTTGAGGCAGACAGAGAGCTGTTATCCCAACTGATTTAGTATGTTCTGTAATTGAGAAAATGTTCACCAGATTATACTTTTTAGTGATTTACATGTACATTTTATAGGGGACATGTTCTGTGTATAGTGAATAAATAACTTTTATAGTATCATGAAAATGTTTTGGATTCCTTAGTTCCTTATTAGGATATGAAGTTTATAATAATGTTGACTCTTCCATCACATTTGATTTTTGTCCTATTTCTGCCACACCTTTTAAGCTTTTTGTGTAAAGTTATTCATCTAAAAATACAGAAGTGTTTAAGCCTTTATTAAAAAATGTTGAAAATATTGCAGAATACACATAACTATGGGAGATACGAAATGGAGGCATTTTTACCGTTTGATTAAAAAAATTTTTTCAAACCTGTCTAAGATCAACAGCAAATAAGTGGCAGATCCAGATTAGAGTTCATGGTTTTTTCATTTGGTGGTTCCTTTTTACTGTTTTGTGCCTTTTTTTTTAATCAAATGGGAAATTTTTTATAACAGAAGTAATATAATGGACAATTCACGACGCAGGAAGATTTAATAGACTTAAGAAAAACTTAATACCAGAAAGTATTTTGTTTGTAATCTTTCTGGATGAAAAAGAGGTTAAATAGAAATCAAGATCTCACAGCTATTGCAACTCAGGCTCTCCATCCTGGCTTTCCAAATTTCAATCTCCTTGTATTGCATTTTGGCCATATTTTTGTTTACAAAATCCTGAGATACTTTGAAAAAGGGAGGCTATGACTTAAGACAGTACAGTGATAGCTAAGGAATAATCTTAACAGCATTTCTACCAGAAGGTCAGAGCTTTTTAGGAGTAAACGTTTTCATTGATAAATGAAGTAAGCAGCCTATTTTCATTCAACTATTGACATCTATAAGATGGAGGTAGTTGCTAGAGAAAAGTTTCCTTCTCTTGGGTTTTTTTCCTCTGCCCCTCTCCTCCAACAGTGTTGGTTATGTTTATTGCATTTGTGTTTCTATGTATCCCTAACAGTTGTTTCACCCTCTTGGAAGTCGGGACTCTTTTATTTGGAATAAAAAGCAAGGCATGTAAAAATTCCTTTCATTGATAACTGACAGAGTAGTTTGTAAAGAAGTGAAAAAAGGCCTTTGTGTCTAGATTTTTGTAGATCCCATTTCTTTGAATGCTAGAGTGAAATAAACTTGGTCTAGGAGCCGAAAAATTTGGTTTTATTTTTTTTTTTTCTTCCCTTAGGTATAGCTGTGCCTTCCATGTTTGCAGCTGGGTAGGCTTTCCTCATTTGTGTTGAGGCTTTTGAGATGTACTCTCCCTCCTGTTTTACAGAGAATTGCCAATGAGAATGCAATTAAAGAAACTAGAAAACCAAAACCCTTCAGTTTTCCACCTTGTGCTTGCTTTTGGGAAGAATAGAACTTAACCAGAAATTAAATGTAGGATAGGTCATGGACCCAGATTCCATACTATACACTGCCATCAGAAAGATAATGACAAATTAAAATTCCAGCACTGAAGACTCACGCTTTGGCTGACTTCACCTTAGAGTATAGGTTGGTTCTCACAAGTACAATAGTTTGGGAAATTCCTGTAGGCTAACCAAAACTATTAGTAGCTCTCCAAGGAATGAGACGTTGATCTGATGGTTGACCTTTTCTTTAGGTCATCCCTAGCTATTGAAAACTTTATTATAGTTAAAAGCCTTTTTTGTACTCCCATCCTCAAATCTGGACACTTTTATCACTTGAGTCAATCCCAAACCAAAAACCTAATATGTATTAAGTCCAAAACACACCTGGGCTGCGAACTGTTAAATCCAGTGAAATTCCTGTGCAGTTACAGAATTTAACAGTCCTTGGCATTGTTCATAGACCTTACACTGGGAATAGAACAGGAAAAAAAACTCAAATTTTTATTTCCTCAATTATTTCCTATGCTTTGCATGATAATGTAATGGCCTTGCCTTGGGGTTCACCACCTATTGAACAAGTTGAAGCTACCCCCTCTCATTTGGAACCTCTTAGCAAGTGTGGTTCTTGTTGTGCTTTTTCTCCCCCCAAAGCCCCCTGGTGGAAATTATGCTTTTATATATAACATAGAGACATTAAGGGTTCTTGTCAATTTGAGGAATTCTTTTGTTTTCTATAAACCTCAGTCACCTTAGAATGTAGAAAAAGTGGGGAGAGGCAGGTAATTAAACCTGCTTTGACTTGATAATCAGAAGCTTAGTTTTCAAAGTATTCTGTGGCCTTTTACTGTTAAACCTGCTGGGGTGGGGGGATCATGATAGAATGTCTTTATCAGGCACATTGGTTGCGTCTTAAAAACCAACAGTCCTTCCATTTTTCAGTTGGGTTAATTATGTGCATTCTAAGAGTAAGACAGTCGTAAGTTTTTTATAAAATACAAATAAGCCACTGGGGGGGGAGAAGCAATTTTATTTTAATTTCATGCTTGAAATTCACGTATGTACATTAAGTACTATGTAAACTTGAATTTAGGATAGCACTATTTGACTTGAGCAATATTATTACCTCATCTAAGTTTACTTGGAGAAATACTACTTGGCCATTCTGCTTTAAAATGTCAAAAAGCTGCCAAAATAGAATAGGGCACTTAGAAATTTTAAATTGACTCGCCCACACACGTTTGTAATTTACTGTTGGGTTAGCTGTTATACTTAGGTAAAACATGGTATTAACAAGGTATTATGCAAGAAATTACATCTTTTGCATAAATGGTCCCCTGGGTTGCACTTTGACTAGTAACAAAAAATATATATACTGACATACGCTAAACTATATCTTATAGATTACAAAAGTTATTGAAAGCCAAAATGAATCTTTAAGGTTGGAGGGACCCTTTAATAGTTAATCTTTGGGCTTAAGGAAGAAAAATTAAAACAGTCCCATACTGCATTTCACATCTCTTAAAAATAGGAAGTGTTTTAGCAGCTTAAAACCTTTACAGTTATATAAAACTTATTACACTAGGATTTACTTTGAAATATAGTTTACAACCAGATCAATTATACATACACTGGCACTTTAGCACAAGGGCAAACTTTAAAAACAAATTATCTTGGACCTTTAAAATCAGGCCATAGTATAAAAACAGAGTCCATGGTCTTACATTCAGCAAATTCATACTAAAATATTCTATTTTCGTAGGATAAATGCCAACAAAACTTTACATATGCTACAAGTTTATTACATATATTTACATGGCTCTTTCCTAGGTACTTAAAACTTTCACATTATATAGCTCCCCACTTTTAAGCTTTGCGGGGAATGAGTTGAGACCAGATCACTGTCAGAATAGCTTATGCAGTGCTATAATACAAAAATGTATTTTGAAAGCTACCCAGTGACCACCAAATACTGTCTCTAAAAAATGGTTTTGGTGCTTTAGTTGGCAGATACTGCATGAAAGAAAACGGCCACTGGGGTATCTGGTCTCATTCTAAATTAGATAGCCCCTAGTGCCCTTTCCACATTCACCAGCACACAGTTTACTAAAATGCAACTATTCTCTTAAGAAAAATTCACATTTTCTTTTTGGCAGTGCATCAGGTTGTTGGCGTATTACTGGTTTGGGTGGTTCTAGGACTTAAAACTCAAATATTCAACTACTTTTCAATCCCTGTATGTCTTTTAACTGGATGCTTATAATCAGATTGACTCGTTTTCAACAAGTAAATCTGATCCATGAATGATATTCTTAAATTAGTATTTTTGCCCAACCAATAGGAAAAGCTTATTACCATTCCCCAAATCTAAACTTGACAGGTTTAAGAGTTACTCAATTGAGAACACAATATCAAGTACAATTACCAATAATTTAGTTAATTTTAAGTTGCACTGATACTACCATTACAACACAGTGCACACAACAGGGAAAACAGGTTAAGATGATGTCTGTATTTTCTACATTAATTAGCAGTTTTACAGATAAATTCCCTAGTGAATTTGGTCTGAACAATGGACAACTACCCTTAAAGATAACTAAATTTAAACATTAGTATCTTACTTTATACCTGTACTTTAAGTAAGGTTTTAAGTTGAAATGTCATTATTTCCTTATCAGAAGGATTAAAAGAAACTGGAACCCAGTGGCTTGGTGGTTTAGGAAGAACACTTGGTGATGGTGGCTCACTAAACTTGGCTCCAGCGTAGTTCTGATTAGTCTGAGACTTAAAAAGCAAGCTAGGACTTGATAAGCTAGAGTTCCAGTTTTGATTATTTGGGAAATTTTTGTTTTTCCCCCCACTTTGCATGGCCTGCCGTGCAGCTGCTGATGAGGTATAAGTATGTCCTCTTTCTTTCTTCTTATGAACGATCTTCATTTGGGAATTCTGATCCTTGGTCTTCTGTCTGTTAAGCTGTTGCTGGTTCTTACTAACGTTTCTTGATTGAGGGGCTGGAATGTTATACCTCTCTCCGCCACCCATCTTCAGCTTCTTTGTCACCTGTTAAGTAGTGGAAGTAAAATACTGAGCAAAAATCCAGTAAGAAAAGTTAAAAACGTTAAGGTTCTGTAGCCCCAACTTCTAACTCCAGAATCGTTTCAAAAAGACTCAAAACTGCTATTCATCTGCTTTAACTTCACTGTATGTTCACAATTATATGCACAGCCTTTATTACCTTCTTAAAAAACCTTATCTACAAATTTGAATAATCACTTTAAAAATAAAAACAATTAGTTTAGGATGTTTGCCCCATAATGAATTTTATACCTTTCAGTCTGCTTTTCGGATTGCAGGATTTCCACTACCTGTCCCCTTCCTTGCTGCCAAGCCCAGGATAATAGATGTTGCTTTCTGCCGGATCCTTTCCTTTGTCTCAATACAGAAGTTTTCATGGGCCGATCTGCTGAGTTCAGCCTAGGAGCTGAGGCCAACATCTGAGTCTCCTCAGCACACAAGTTTGAGAGAAGTCCTAGCTAGAAAAGTGAAGATTACTTCGTTACTTCAATTAAAAAAAAAAAAAAAAAAAAAAAAACGGGGAAAAGTGATCGTTTATATATATTTACTACAGAAATAGTTTAGAATGGCTACTTCCTGAACGAAGACAGAAAATCTTGTAACTGTCACCATTTAGGAACTCTTCTCAGCCCTGCGATCCGGGAACTGGGGGACGGGGGTCTGCAAGTGCCACAACGAGTTATCTTTTTCCCGGGGGAAGTTTTCAGAGTTTCACACTGATTTTGTCCCAAAATGTTCAAACCAGGGAAGCCTAGCTCTTACAGCCATGCCAAGAAACGTTTAAAATGAGTTTCCTAAGGAGACCACGTTCTAAAAATCTTATTCGAATTTTCCAATCTTGCGACACATCACGTATCCTTTTTCAAAAAGCCTCCTCTCCCAACACGTCTACGTCATGAAAAGTGTCTCCTTTAGTTATTAACTCTCGACTCTTCCGCATCTTAAAAGTTTTCACAGGCCATAACCTAAGCCGATTTTCCACCTAAAATATACCAAAAAATGCCTCCTTTGAGTGAGGATTAAATATTCCAGGTTTTATTTACTATCCCAAGAAATCGGTTTACCAAACAAATCAGCCCTCTCTTCGGAAGGGTAAGGGCCTTGCAGACTTGTTTTAACAGCCCTTGAGTCATCCACCGCGCGAGCCCAGAAAGTTCGGGCCTTCCGACGGGGCCTGGCTTCCGAGCGGCTCACCGTTCTCGAGCCCGGCCCTGGGCCCGGGTGCTCCCCGGCCGCCCGCGCCCGACCCGGTTTCCGGATCTCGCCTCCCCTCGCCTCCTTCCAACAATGGGGAGCGCGGCCGCCAACATGGCCGCGCCCGCGGCGCCGCCGCCACTCACCCACTTCAAGCTCGGACGGCGGCGGCGGCGGCTCCTGCTCGGCGTCGAAGCCTCCCTCCCCTTCCAGGGAGAGACGAGGCACGGAACGAACAAAGCCCACGGGCACCGATGAGCTAGCTGCTGGCCACCTTGGCGTCCCGACCCGACCTCCTCCTTCCGCCTCTACCGACAAAATGGAGGTGGCGACGAGGGCCGAAGCAGGGCCGGGAGGCACGGCGGCCAATCAACACACGCCGACGCGCCGCCCAGCCAATGATACGCGCGCCACCGCCTGTTGCTGGGGCCGGCCGGGGCGAGGGAGGCGAGCTTGTGGCCTAGGGTTTGAAATCCTCCCCCGAGAGGAGCATGTCGGGAACAACTGCTGCGGCACTGGCGGCAGCCCGCGGGTCTGCGGACGCGCCCGCCCCGCTGCTCCCGGCCCCGCAGGGTTCGGGGGCGCCCGCGACCCCCGGGGCCCGCCTGGCCCGCGCGCGCTCGGCGCCCTGGAAGGGACGTCAGCCGCCCTCCCGGCCCCAGCTTCAGCCTGGGCGCCCGGCGCGCGGGCCCTGCGGCCCTAAGAGCCCGACTGGTCCCCAGCCCCCCGGGGGCATTACCGAAGCGGCCTCGGTTCCCGAAGTGGGTTCGCTGGGCCTCGTGACCAGTTTTTACAGCCGGAAGATCCTCAACAAAGTTGCCTCCCGAGGCCTGGCCCCTGCGCACTTTGCTCCTGACGCTCCTCTCATTCTCCTCGGTCACGAGAACTTCTTTGCTGCCCCCGAAGCTTGCGGTTCCCCTGCGGTTCCCTCTTGAGTCCCCGACCCCCGCCTCGAAACTTTCCGAAGTAGCCTCCCCTGTGAAGGCGTTTCCCACACATGCGCCGATCAAGTCAGTCAGTTCCCCCTTTGTGTCCGCACTGGTCCTTAACTTCAGTTAGAGCCCTTCATCGTCCCGCCTGGTAACTGCTCGCGTCCGTATCTGTCACACCCCCTCCCACCCCCACCCCCGCATCACCACACCCTCGAGGGGCGAGGCCGGGTTTTATTTTTCTGAGCACAGTATGTCGTACGTTGGTAAGTGCGCAAGGAAAGTTTGTTGAGAGAACGGGGGGCTCCCTTACTCCCCTTTCTGCCCAGTTCTAAGTGGAAAGGGGTAGTAAAGCGATAGTTCCGTTGATTATGCCAGCGAGGTGCAGGGAAGAGGGAAAGGGCAACTTCTTTGGGGTAAATGGATAAGCGGCCCAAAATGAGTGTTTTAAAAGAGACGCCAAATTCTTTGAACATAGGATACATGTTCATTGCAGGATTTATATATACTTTTTATGGGTCCCACATAATTCGTTTTTTAATCTTCAGTTTTTTGCTACCATCATCCCCCACCCCTATGTCTTTCTAGCCATGGACCTTAAGTTTTCTTAAGAAAACTTCCTTAAGCAACTGCATTTTTAAAAGAGAAGTTTGTTAATCAAATTAATTTGGTAAAATATATGGAGGAGATATTTTTGAGCATGGGGCTTTCTGGTGCTAATCATATTGTAGTCAAATAAAATGTGTATAATAAGCACCTACTAGCTTACTGAAAGTGTAATCTGTTTCCTAAAAACTCAAGAAGCTGGCTTAGACATCTGGCCAGATAATACCCAGGCTGTATTTATTTTTTTTTAAAGATTTTATTTATTTATTCATGAGTGACAGAGAGAGAGAGAAGCAGGCTCCCAAGGAGCAGGGAGCCTGATGTGGGACTCGATCCCAGGACCCTGGGATCATGACCTGAGCTGAAGGTAGACGCTTAACCATCTGAGCCACCCAAGCACCTAATACCCAGGCTGTATTTAATGAGTTCAAGATTTTAACTTCAGAAAAGACCCTTACTATGACATATTTTTTTTAAGATTTTACCTATTTATTTGACAGAGAAATAGCACAAGTAGGCAGAGCGGCAGGCAGAGGGAGAGGGAGCAGCAGACTCCCCACTGAGCGGCGAGCCGACACGGGACTTGATCCCAGGAGCCTGGGATCCTGAACCGAGTTGAAGGCAGAAGCTTAAATGACTGAACCACCCAGGCGCCCCACTATGACATGTTTTTTAATATAATGGTTTGTAGGGTGAACAGTCTGGTTTCAGTCTGAGCACTTTCTTTTTCTAATTCTTTAATAGCAAAGATTTATGAAATGCTAAGGGCTTATCACTGCATTTTACATATTCTAGCTCATTGAATACTTACACGAAAGTGTATTTTATATCTCTAAATGTGTTTTTTTATTTAAATTCAATTGTACATCATTAGTTTCAGATGTAGAGTTCAGTTATTCATCAGTTGCATATAACACCCGGTGCTCATCACATCACGTGCCCTCCTGATGCCCGTCACCCAGTTACCCCATCCCCCCACCCACCTCCCCTCCAGCAACCCTCATTTGGCTTCCTATAGTTAAGAGTGTCTCATGATTTGTCTCCCTCTCTGATTTCTTCCCCTTCAGTTTTCCCTCCCTTCCCCTGTGATAATCTACAAGGTTTCTTATAGTCCACATATGAGTGAAACCATATGAAATTGTCTTTCTCTGACTTTCTTCGCTCAGCATAATACCCTCCAGTTCCATTCACATCAGTGTAAAGGGTAAGATTCCATCCTTTTTGACGGCTGAGTAATATTCCATAGAATATATATGCCACATCTTTTTTATCCATTTACCCATCGATGGAGATCTGGGCTCTTTCCATATTTTGGCAATTGTGGACATTGCTGCTATAAACATTGGGGGGCAGGTGCCCCTTTGAATCACTATGTTTCTATCCTTTGGATAAATACCTAGCAGTGCAATTGCTGGATCATATGGTAGCTCTATTTTCAACTTTTTGAGGAACCTCCATACGGTTTTCCAGAGTGGCTGTACAGCCTGCATTCCCACCAGCAGTGTAAGAGGGTTCCTCTTTCTTTCTCTGCATCCTTGCCAACACTTGTTTCCTGACTTGCTAATTTTAGCCATTCTGACCAGCGTGAGGTGGTATCTCATTGTGGTTTTGATCTGTATTTCCCTGTTGAGTGAGTGATGTTGAGCTTTTTTTTTATGTGTCTGTTGGCCATTTGTATGTCTTCTTTGGAGAAATGTCTGTTCATGACTTCTGCCCATTTTTGAACTAGATTATTTGTTTTTTGGGTGTTGAGTTTGATAAGTTCTTTTTAGATCTTGGACACTAGCCCTTTATCTCATATGTTGTTTGCAAATACCTTCTCCCATTCAGTAGGTCTAATTCTTTTTTATTCATATCATCCAAGTATCCTTCAAATTCATCCCCACCACACTCCCACCCCGTCCTCCTTTCTCTCTACACAAATTTGATTGTGTTACTATTTATTTGTTTGTTTGTTTGTTTTAGAGGGGGGTGGAGGGGCAAAGGGAGAGGGAGAAAGAATTTTAAGCAGCCTCCACACCCCGTGTGAGCCCCACACAGGGCTCGATCTCACAACCCTCAGATCATGACCTGAGCCAAAATCAGGAGGCTGACACTTAACCAACTGAGCCACCCAGGCACCCCTGTGTTACTTTAAAAAAAAAAAAAAATTCATTGGCTCCAAATTGTATTACAGAATTCAGTCACCCTGCTCTCTGATTCTTACCTGTGTAAGACACTTATAAACACACACAATGTACTGGATAGTTTCTCTGCCTTCCCCTTCCCTGTGCTACCTTGCTTTTTGCTTCTCTGCACAAATTACGGGGTAGGTGCTATTTTGATCTCTACTGTGCAGATGAAAAACGTGAGGCCCGTAAAATTTAAAGCAGACAGCCACACGCTAAGACTCCAGAGCCCAGGCTCTGTGTCCCCTGCAGTATTTGTGTCTGAGTCGCCTCTGTCTTCCCGTGCCTGAAAGGCACTCTGCCGAGTGGACACTGAGTGGCTGTTGACGGGACTGGCAGGGCTGCTAGGGCAGTATGAAGCCTCCATGTCTGCCTGGTCAGAGTCAGGCTGCTCTCAGGAGAGCACCGTTAAAGCCTTTACCATGTCCCAGACTCACAGCAACCTCTCAATATAGCTCCAGCCTCATCCTTCGTTAATATTTACCAAGTGCTGGTAACAGCTCAGAACTGGAGAGCGGGAGCCAAAAACATACCCTCTTCAGGACATCTGATGCAGCCTCTGCCTATCCCCTGCCAGTCTTTAAAGTCGGTGCCACCAACACACTCCAATTAGTGGTTCTCAGTTCAAATAGGAAAGTGGTGAAACAAAGAAACAGCGCTCAGGATGTAAATCAGCCACCAACGCTGGGAGCCAAATGCATAATAAATACGTGGGTGTTTAATACAAAACATTTATTTAACCAAGATTTATCTGGTGCCTTCTTTGAGGCAGGCACTCTGCCAAGCCCTGGGGATACAACAGTGAATGAGGCTCCATCCCAGCTGTAAAAGACTCAAAGGCTCTTCCCCTGACAATTTATCAGAGAAGAAACCTGGGTGTCTGGGGAGATTCATTTCCTCAGTTCTTCCCCTGAGAGTCAAGGACAGACAATGCCAATTGTAAACACAGAAATTAACCTGCTAACATTGCTACAGAGTTGGGGTTACAAACATTGAACCTGGGCTCCCTGGAATGGAAGGGAAAAGGAAAGGGATCTGCACACTCTGAAATCCTTTCCCCAGGAGGATACATTTTGAATTCCATACCAGTGGGAGCCAAAATCAACAGAATCTGTTACGTAACATTTACCTACCTAAGTACAAGTGGGGCAAAAAGGTGTTTCAGAAAGTCTGGCTTTGCAGGATCAGCAAGTTGCAGGCTGATACTCGTATTTAAACCCCACGAGTGAGGCAATCCCACAGGTTTGCCACACCTTCCAAACCCGTTTCTAGTCGGACTCACTGGCTTTCAGGCTGGATCATGCACCTCCCAGTTTGTCTAACTCAAAGCAAGCAAGTTCTTGGAACTTGCCAAGAAAGCAAAGTAGAACACCTGTCTGGTGTTTTGATGTGCCTTAGGGCTTTAATCTTGTTGCCAGACTGATATCAAAACACACACCCCTCCACACACCGCGAATGTGTTTCCTGGGGAAGCATCTGCCTCGCATTCCCCAGTTGCTCACCCATTCCCCAGCCATTGCAAATCAGTTCTCGGCCATTACAGCCAATTCGGTGTAATCACTAAATGGGGTACAGGAAGTCATGCTAAATTCCCACACTTCCTGTGACTCTGACCCAGGGCTCCTCAACCTCTGGGACCTTTAAAGGATTCTGATGCATGGACTCCCACCCCAGAATCAGAATCTTTGAGGATGGCTACTTGGGTGCTCCAGCTCCAGCTCCAGCTAAAGGGTGGCAGAATCTGCCATGGTGGCATGAGGATTATTTTGAACTAAAGGCACTTGAAAAACAACAGGTGCAGAAGGTCACTCTGACCTTCCCTCCCTTTTTCTTCCTGAAAACAAAAAAGAACATTTCCCATGTGAAAGATGTCCTCCTACACCAGGAGGAGAGAAACATTCTTATCACCAGAGATGGGGGCGGAAGCTGAGAGAATTCTGTACAAACAGACCCGGTCAAAATAACTCCTACCTTCCTTTAGACTCCCCATATATTTTAGTTATTTTCCCACAATTGTATCTCTTATTCAACCTATTATAAAAGCACTTAGGCTTTGCCACATCTTTGGGTCCTCATGTCCTTATCACTTAAAATTTACATGAAATTAATCTGTGTGCTTTTCTCCTGTTAATGTCTTCTGTCAATTTAATTCTCAGGCCAGAGACCCTAAGAAGGTAGAAAGAAGGTTTTACTTCCCCTACACAGCTAATTCTAATGTCTCACTCTGGTTGAGAACTACTGCTCTAAGTTTTTCTAAGAGGAATCCCCTGATGTGGGAATGTATGCATGAAGGGGACCCCCTTTGTCCTCTGTAATCCTCAAAGGTGGTGATTATACCAAACAACCACAAAAAAAAAAAAAAAATGAGCACCCAGAGTTATTTTAGATCAGCTTTGAAAAGTGTTCATCACACAGGTGGACTCCCGGGGTCTACCCTCAGTTTCCTTGCTAGTCTGTTCCAAGCTTTCCATTTCCTGGCCTGCTCCAAGGTCTGAGTTCTCAGTACTTCAGGCCAGCAGCTGTGTGAACAGAAAGATGGGTGGCAACCTTGAGAAGAACAACCCAAACAGGCTGAGGCTGACAACCGGATTGATAAGGAAAGGAAATCTGGGACACCCAACACTCACTGAAAAAAAGTAGTGGAACATGGGAGCCATCTATTTCTATGTAAGAGCGTGACTGTCCCTGTTTCCCAACTATTCACATCCATGGCACGAAGAAGAGACACACTATCCTTAGGTTTCTTGGAAGGCTCTAAAATGAATCCAGTGAGATATGAAGCCACTCAAGCTCCCACCATGTTTTCTCAGCTTGACAATCGCTGAATTCCTATAGACATTTTTCTCTTACGCTGCCTTCTTTTGCAGCATCTTGCATTTTTAACATATTCCACATCTACAATAGCAAAGTTTTTTCACATCCATTATCTCACTCAATCTTGACATTCACTATCCAGGATAAGGCATTATTACCATTCTATAGGAGAAGAAACTGAGACTCAGACTTGTTCGGGGTCTGCAACAAATATTTTCTATCTTAAACATTTTTATTGGAGTTTGTCTTGTTACATAAGTGACATGTATCAACTGTAGCAAAGGCAGGTCAACAACACAAACAACCAAAAACCACTCCACATCTTACCTCCCAGGGATAACCACTGCTAAGGTTTTGAGGGAATGTCCTTCCAGTCTTTTTTCCATATGAGAGGCAGTGGAAGTGGGAAGAGCACAGACCCCAGAGCCTGTCCACAGGCTCAGCTCCGCAGCTCACTAGCGTCCGATGTTGGCAGGCTTTCCAACCCTCTGCAATGGTAGTTTCTTCATCTGTAAAATGGGGATAATAACCGCACCCAACAGCGTAAGGATTAAACAAATCAACATCTTTGAAGTACTTAGAACAAGTACTTAGAAAGCCCTTCATTACTGAGCTTTGGGTTTTGTTTTGGGGTTTTTTGTTTGTTTGTTTTTTCTTAAAAATGGTAATGGTAATAAATGGTACATATTCTTTTGTTACCTGACTCTTACTTTTCATGTTTTAAACTCAATATATTGTGAGCCTGGTTCTGTGTATGTATGCCTACCTACCTACCTCACTAACCGTTATTTTATGTTACGGCTTATCTGTCATTAATTTTGCCATCCCTGACTGCTGTTTCCAATTCTTTGCTATTATATGCTGAGCTGAATATCCTTACAGATAAATCTCCCTTTTCTCAAAAAAATTTCCCTAAAATAAATTCCTAGAGGTGAAACTGGTACGGTAAATATATAGGTAAGACTTTTGACTTACCCCACCCCCACCCCCACCATCAGGGTGTAAAGGTCAAATCTCAGGCCTCTGGCTCTATTATTCTCCCTCCTGGTTACTTAGAGCTGCTTCTCTTAACATTCGCTCTGTCAGAGGAGTGGGTGAATTAATGTAGAAAAGAATTAGTCAAAAGAATTTTTGAAAAATTTTGTTTTATGGACCACAAGTTATGTATTGCCCCCACTTCTAAGAAATATGCCTGTGGGACAGCTCTTTCTTCAGGAAGCTTGATGCTAGTAAGATCTACTTATTCATCACAGCTGACAACCTCCATAGCTGTCAACTTGACAAACGTCTGGATTTTTCCACTGACTCAGGCAAGCCAATGTTTGTCCTCTGGCTGACTGCTTGGGTTTGGGCAGAGACTGCGAGTTGAGCTTCTGTGGCACAAGAGACTGGTTTTTGCCACAACTGACAAAAACGCACAGATTGACATAGTTTTAATAGATGATTAAAAGTGCTCGGTCTAGTTGACTCCATGGGGTGACTCCCACTCGTAAGAAGAGCAGGCACCAAGGGTGTCTCCATTAAACCCACAGCTTCTAAGGCATGGGGACAAAAAACCTGCCCAAGGACAGCCTGATCTCTTGACTCCAGTTCATCATGGCTGAATTTTTATATCATCTCCTCGCCTTTAACTGATAATATCTTTATTTTATTTTGTTATAACTGTCACCTTGTAGGATTCAAAGGTATGATCTTTTGCATATTCTAAATGAGCCCCTCATTAGATAATAGTATTAAGTATTGAGCACTTTGTTATGAGCAAGACACTGTGCTAAGCAATTTATATGCATTATCTTATTAAATTTTCACCATAACCCTACCGAGGTCAGTCGTATTTCTATCCCCATTTAACAGATGAGAAAACTGAGGCTCAGAGAAATAGGTTAAGTGATTTGCCCAAAGTCACACACAGAGAACACAAACCTGGGTCAGTGTGATACCAAAACCTCTGCTCGTGGCCCTGTTACTGCACTGCATGGTCTCCAGGGCCCATATTCCTAGGAAGGGCTCAGAATAGAGCTTGCTGTGGGGTGGGAGCCTTTCTGAGTCCAGGCTATCAGCAGCCCAATAAACTTGCATATATATTCTTAACGCCTTTTAGAAAGAAAAAAAAAAGGCAAAGAAAAACCAGAACATTTATATTCCTCCATATATGGGGTTATTTTCAAGGGCATCCTGCCCACGAAGGTACATCCTGCTACAAGGGTATATCCTGCCACGAACGGATGCTGCAAAGAGACAGAAGCTTAAGGAGCTTCTGCAGCAGTGAGCTTGAGGGGAACACCGCCCACTGCAAAGAAATTGTAACCAGGTGAACTCATGAAGAGGAGTTGCTGAAGGACCCCCAAAGGTGCCCATGATAGAAAGAGACGGCTTTAGGTATCCATCAAGCAAGGAAAACACAAAGCCATCTGACAAGATTTTTGGTCCAGAGAGAATTTCTTGCTCTCCTTTACTCTTCTTCCCCGACTGCAATCCCAGAGATGTCAAAAACTAGCCTGCTGTGGAAGGCAGAATAAGGAATTGCGGAGCATCCAACTGTTAACCAAGCTTAGAGTTCTGATTATCACCCGGGCTGACCAATTTTAATTACTGAATCAAAATTGAGTTTAAAATTTAAAGTGACATGGGGCACCTGGGTGGCTCGGTCAGTTAAGCGTCTGCCTTCGGCTCAGATCATGATCCCAGGGTCCTGGGATGGAGCCCCGCATGGGCTCCCTGCTCAGCAGGGATCTTGCTTCTCCCTCTCCCTCTGCCCCTCGCCCTCCGCTCATGCTCTGTCTCTCATTTCCTCTCAAATAAATAAAATCTTTTTAAAAAATAATAAATAAAAAATAAAATTTAAAGTGACATATCCAAAATCTATAAAGAACTTATCAAACTCAACACCCAAAAAACAAATAATCCAGTCAAGAAATACGTAGAAGACATGAACAGTCATTTCTCCAAAGAAGACATACAAATGGCCAACAGACACATGAAAAAAATACTCAACATCACTCATCATCAGGGAAATACAGATCAAAACCACAATGAGATACCACCTCAGAATGGCTAAAATTAACAACTCAGGAAACAACAGATGTTGGCGAGGATGTGGAGAAAGGGGAACCCTCTTACACTGTTGGTGGGAATGCAAGCTGGTACAGTCACTCTGGAAAACCGTATGGAGGTTCCTCAGAAAGTTAGAAATAGAACTATCCTACAACCCAGCAATTGCACTACTAGGTATTTATCTACAGGATAGAAACATAGTGATTCGAAGGGGCATCTGCCTCCCAATATTTATAGCAGCAATGTCCACAATTGCCAAAATATGGAAAGAGCCCAGATCTCCATCGATGAGTAAATGGATAAAAAAGATGTGGCATATATATACTATGGAATATTACTCAGCCATCAAAAAAAGAATGAAATCTTGGGGCGCCTGGGTGGCTCAGTCAGTTAAGCGTCTGTCTTCGGCTCAGGTCATGATCCCAGGGTCCTGGGATCGAGCTCTGCATCGGGCTCCCTGCTCATCGGGGATCCTGCTTCTTCCTCTTCCTCTGCTGCTCCCCCTGCTGTGCTCTCTCTCTCTCTGTGTCAAGTAAATAAATAAAATCTTAAAAAAAAAACAAAAAAAGAATGAAATCTTGCCATTTGCAATGACCTGGATGGAACTAGAGGTATAATGCTAAATGAAATAAATCAGAGAAAGACAAATACCATATAATTTCACTCATATGTGGAATTTAACAAAACAGATGAACAAAGGGGAAAGGAAGGAAAAATAAAAAGAGAAGGAGACAAATCATAAGAGACCCTTAACTCTAGGGAACAAACTGAGGGTTGCTGGAGGTGGGGGTGGGAGGATGGGGTAATTGGGTGCTGGGGATTAAGGAGGGCACTTGATATAATGAGCACTGGGTGTTATATGCAACTGATGAATCACTAAATTTTATCCCTGAAACTAATACTAGACTGTTAACTAACTTGAATTTAAATAAAATTAAAAAAAATTTAAAGTGACCACAGGATTTTAGTACCCAAAAGAAAGGGTGGTAATGAAAATATCAACTAGTTTAGTACACACAAAATCCAATTAGACATTTGATTAATCAACATTAAACAGCCAGTAGGGCCATCAGGAACATACTGGTTAAATGTCAGCCCTCCCCAGGAGTAAGCAAAAAGGTCGCCTCGCCATGAAAATGGATGTTTTGTCCACTAGTTGGAGAAGAATTATCAACCTTGAGCATATTTAAAAGAAGAATAGGGGCGCCCGGGTGGCTCAGTCAGTTAAGCGTCTGACTCTTGGTTTCAGCTCAAGTCATGATCTCATGGGTCGTGAGATTGAGCCCCCCTCAGTGTGGAGTCTGTTTGAGATTCTCTCCCTCTGCCCCTCCCCCCACTCACACTCTCTCACTCTCTCTCTAAAATAAATAAATAAATCTTTAAAAAGAAGAAGAAATTTGTGGCACCTGGCTGGCTCAGTCAGTAAAGCATGTAACTCTTGATGTCCGGGTTGTGAGTTCAAGCCCCACACTGGGTAGAGAGATTACTTAAAAAATAAAATCTTGAAGAAGAAGGAAACAGAGGAGGAGGAGAAGTTGTTTATGAAACTAGTAACAGATCATTAAATGTATGAACCAAGGGGAAAAGAACATTTCCACAATAATCGTTTGAGACTTCAACACCACACTCTCAATGGATAGAACAACCAGATGGAAGGTGAGTAAGGAAATAGAGGATTTGAACAATATAATAAATGAACCAGATCTAACAAATATGTAGAGGACACTCTACCCAACTACAGCATATACTTTCTTCTCACATGCACATGGGACATTCTCCAGGATAGACCATCTTTTAGGTCCCAGGTTAAATCTCAATAGACTTAATAGTACAGGGATCACTGAAAGTATCTTCTCTGACCATAACAGGATGAGGTTAGAAGTCAATAACAGAAGGAAAACTGAAAAATTCTCAAAACTGTAGAAAATAAACAACATACTTTTTTCAGAAAATGCAAAATTTATTTCAACTGTACATAACAGATTTTTTTTAATAAAACAAACTCTTCATTGCCATAAGCAACCACTAACAATAATATGCATACTGTACAATATGATGCAAGATTCAGGTATACATCCAACTGAGTCTTCAAATGGCAGTCATCCACTAAAAAATGGCTCTCCCATTCACAGAGGAAAAGCACAACATATGGATTTTTTTCAAGGAAGGTCTTATACCACTATATACCATTACTGTGTTTTGGCAATTTTATGTAAAGCACATAATTAATATAGCTTATATACTATGGCAAGCTTAAATTCAGTGTTAACACCATGTAGGCCCCCTGCAAAAGGCCTGGAGATGGTTTACACCTACCTTCTGGTTCAGGGTCTTCACCCTCACACTACAACACTAACTGTACACATGGTCACCACAGATAAACAACACACTCTTAAACAACCAATGGGTCAAAGAATATATCATGAAACAAATTAAAAAATACTTAAAGTTGAATGAATATGAAAGTACAACCTACCAAAACTTTTGGGACTCAGTGAAAGCAGTGCTAAGGGGAAAATGTTTAGATACAAACACATTAAAAAACAAGACAAATCTCAAACCAACCATCTAACTTTACAACTTAAGGAAATAAAGAAGAACAAACTAAACCCACACCAAGCAGAAGAAAGGAAATAATAGAGATTAGAGCAGAAATAGGTGAAAGAGAGAATAAAAAAAAAAGAGAGAGAAAATCAACGAAACCAAAATTGTTTCTTTGAAAAAACATCAGTAAAACTGACAAGCTTTAACTAGATCGACTAAAAAAAAGAATATTCAAATTACTAAAATCAGGAATGAAAGTGGGGACCTCACTACCAATTTTACAAAAATAAAAAGATTATCAGAGAACTACGAACACTTGTACTCCAAGAAATTGTGTTACCTAGATGAAGTGGAAACATTCCAAGAAACAGAAAACCTACGAAGCCTAAATCATGAAGAAACAGAAAATCTGACTGGACCTATAATAGTAAGGAGATTTAATCAGGAGATTGAATCTCCTGAGAAAGAAAAGCCCTCCACCTAATGGCTTCACTGGTAAATTCTACCAATATTCAAGAACTAACACTAATCATTCTCAAATTTCCCCCCCCCCCCAAAAAAAAGAAAGAATTGAAGAGGAGGGAACAAATCCGAACTCATTCTTTAATATCCTGATATCAAATCCAGACAAAGACACTACAGGAAAGGAAAACTACAGACCGATTTCTCTCTTATGAACATTTCTACAAAAGCCCTCAACAAAATACTATCAAGCTGAAATCAATAACATAGTGAAGCAATTATACACCATGACCAAGTGGAATTTATTCTGGGAATGCAAGGATGGTTCAACATACAAAAGTCAATCAGTGTGATACACCACATCAACAGAATGAAGGAAAAACACGTGATCATCTCAATTGATGCAGAAAAAGCACTTGACAAAATTCAACCCTTTTTCATGATAAAAACACTCAACAAACTAGGAATAGAAGTAAACTATTTTTAACATGATAAAAGTTGTATCTGAAAAACCCACAGCAAACATCATACTCAATGTGAAAAACTAAAAACTTTTCCTCTAAGAGCAAGGACAAAGTAAGGATGCTCACTTTCACCATTTCTAGTGAACATAGTCCTAGGAGTTCTAGACAGCCTGGGAGTTCTAGACAGAGCAATTAGAAAAAAAAATTTAAAAATAAAAGGCATCTAAATTGAAAAGGAACAAGTAAAATTACCTCTGCTCACAGATGATATGATCTTATACATAGAAAACCCTAAGGTTTCCACCAAAAGACTATTAGAACTAATAGATAAATTTGGAAAAGTAGCAGAATACAAAGTCAACACTCAAGAATCAATTGCATTTCTCTACAGTAATAATGAAAATATGAAAAGGAAATTAAGAAAACAACTCCATTTACAATAGCATTAAAAAGAATGAAATACTTAGTAATTAAGTTAACCAAGGAAGTGAAAGACTTGTATAATGAAAACTACAAAACATTGCTAGAGGAAATTAAAGAAGACATAAATGAATGAAAAGATATCGAAGTTCATAGATTGAAAGATTTAATATTGTTAATTTAATATTGTTAAGATGTTAATACTGCAAAAGTGATTCAATGCAATTGTTATCAAACTCCCAATGACATTTTTTTTCAGAAATAGAAAAATCCATTCTAAAACTTATATGGAATTTCAAAAAACCCTGAATATCAACTAAAACAATCTTTCAAGAAAAGCAGAAGAACGAAGTTGGAGGTCTCACGCTTTCTGATTTCAAAACTTAACTACAAATCTACAGGATTCAAAACAATATGATAGCAGCATAAAGATAGATCTGCAGATCAATGAAATAGAATAGGGAGCCCAAAAATAAATCTTCACGTATATGGTCAAATGATTTTCAACAAGGGTGCCAAGACCACTCGGAGGGGACAACCTTTTCCACACCTGGTGTTGGGAAAACTGGAGATCCACATGCAGGAGAATGAAGTTGGACTCTCATCTTATACCACAGACAAAAAATAACCCCATAGATAGACAGAGTTAAACAAAAGAGCTAAAACTCTAAGTAAAACTTGGAATAAAACTTCACCACATTAGATTTGGCAATAATTTGTTGGATTCTGGGGCGCCTGGGTGGCTCAGTTGGTTGGGTGATTGCCTTCGGCTCAGGTCATGATCCTGGAGTTCTGGGATCGAGTCCCATGTCGGGCTCCCTGCTCGGCGGGGAGTCTGCTTCTCCCTCTGACCCTCTTCCCTCTCGTGCTCTCTATCTCTCATTCTCTCTCTCTCTCAAATAAATAAATAAAATCTTAAAAAAATAATAATAATTTGTTGGATTCTGACATCAAAGGCTCAGTTGGTTGAACTTCTGTCTCCTGATTTCAGCTCGGGTCATGATCTCTGAGTCATGGGATTGAGCCCCATGTGGGGCTCCACGCTCAGCTCAGAATCTGCTTGAGATTCTCCCTTCCTCTGCCCCTACCCCACTCACTCTCTCTAAATAAATAAATAAAATCTTTAGGAAAAAAAAGCACAGATAACAAAAGAAAAAATGAAAAAATAGGCAAATTGGACTTCATGAAAACTAAAAACTTCTGTGCATCAAAGGACACTATCAGTAGAGTGAAAAGGCAACCTATGGAATAGGAGAAAATATTTGCAAATCATATATCTGATAAGGGCTTCATATCCAGAATATATAAAGAAGCCCTAAAAATCAACAACAGAATAACCTAGTTCAAAAATGGACAAAGGGCTTGAATAGATATTTCTCCAAAGAATACAGATGGCCAATAAACACTTGTGAAAAGATGCTAATGACTGATCATTAGGGAACTACGCATCAAAACCACAATGAGATACCCCTTGACAACCATTAGGATGACTATTATTAAAACAGAAACAAAATGCAGAAAATAACAAGTTTTGGCAAGGATGTGGTGACATTGGAACCTTTGTGCATTGTCGGTGGGAAAGTAAATTGGTATGGCCACTGTGGAAAACAATACAGTGGTTCTGGAAAGAATTAAAAATAGAATTACCATATGAACCATCAAGGCCACTGCTGGGTATACACCCAAACGAATTGAAAGTGGGGTCTTAAACAGATATTTGTTCTCAGCAGCATTATTCACAACAGCTTATTCCTGGAAACAACCAAGTATACCTTGACAAATGAATGGATAAGCAAAATGTGGTATATACATACAATGTAATATTATGCAGCCTTAAAAAGGCAGGAAGTTTTGACATATGCTACAACATGGAGAAAACTTGAGGACATGAGGCTAAGTGAAATAAGCCAATCACCAAAAGATAAATGCTGTTTGATTCCATTTACATGAAGTTCCATGAGTAGTCAACATCAGAGAGAGAAAATAGAATGGTGGTTACCAGGGACTCAGGGGCTGTGGGGGGTTTGGGGGAAGGGCAGGAATGGGAAGTTATTGTTTAACGGGTATAGAGTTTTAGTTCTACCAGATGAAAAAGTTCTGGAGGTGTGTGGTGCTGATAGTTGTACTTAAAAATATACTTAATCAGGTTGCCTGAGTGGCTCAGTGAGTTAAGCAACTGACTCTTGGTCTCAACTCCAGTCTTGATCTCCAGGTTGTAAGTTTGAGCCCTGAGTTGGGCTTCATACTGGGCATGGAGTAAACCTTTTCAAAATACAATACAATACAATACAATACAATACAATACAATACAATACAATACAATACTTAATCACTGAACTGCACACCTAAAAATGGTTATGCAGGTAAACTCTATGCTATATGTATTTTACCACAATAAAAAAAATTGAAAAAAAGTAAAATAAAGATATGTTTTCATTTTTTTAAGTTTTATTTATTTAAGCAATCTCTACACCCAACATGGGGCTCAAACTCATGACCCAGAAATCAAGAGTCGCAGGTTCCACCGAATGAGCCTGCCAGGTAACCCCAATACTCCTTTATACCATGGATCTTCTTTCTCAGCATACCATTACACATGCTTGACATATATGGGGCCCGAGGTAAAGGTACAAATGGAGACCCATGTATCATTTGTCTAAATATTTAAATGGGACAAGCTAAATTAAAGCTCTTCTATATTCCTACCTTGTCAAATGGACATTTATAACAACAAAATCAACCTCAAACCTTCATACCATTGGGGTGAAGTTGCCTTCTGTTTCAAGGCTGTGGGGCTGTGGAGAAGCATTTCCCTGGTCCTACACAGTGCTAATCAGAAGAGTGGATGCTGAGGGTTGGGTTGTGCCGCCTGAGTACCAGAAGTGCCCACGTGCCGTTGTCATGCGGAGCAACGCACGTGGCCACATAGCCATTCAACCCCTGGCTGACAGAAAGGTTTGCTCAGATTTTCTGGTTTGCATTCCTGTATTCATTTCGGAAAAGGGTGATAATGACCTGCTTGTGTACTTCATTGTTAACGATTATTTTTTGTAATTTGACTTTGAGGGGCGCCTGTGTGGCTCAGTTGGTAAAGTGTCTGCCTTTGGCTCAGGTCATGATCTCAGGGTCCTGGGATTGAGCCCCACATCTGGCTCCCTGCTCAGCAGGGAGCCCGCTTCTCCCCCTCCCTGCCCCTAGCTCGTGCTCTCTCTTGCTATCTCTCTCAAATAAATAAATAAAATCTTTTTAAAATTTTGATTTTGATATTTCAGTTGTACCTCTTATTCAATAAATGTATTTTATGCCTGGTTGTGATACGGGGCCTTCTAAATTGTGGAGCACAGAGCAAGGATCTCTCTTGCCTGAAATAGGAGGTGATGTATCAGCTTATATATCCCTAAAATCTAGTAGAAAGGCAATCGAGATCTACTGGGATATCCAATAGTCCTGTGGCCGCTATGTTCATCAGAAGGGCCCTGGAGCAGGCAGTGGGCACCTAAGTGCCTTGGGTTGCCTTTTCACTTTGTTGATAATGTTGTTTGATGCACAGAAGTTTTTAGTTTTCGTGAATTGCAATTTGCCTCTTTTCTATTTTGTTGTCTGTGCCTTTGGTGTCAGAATCCAAAAAAAATCATTGTCAAATCCAATGTGGTGAAGCTTTTATTCCAACTTTTCCTAAGAGTTTTAACTTTTATGTTTGGATCTTTATCCATTTGTGGTTCTTTTTTGTCTATGGTATAGGATGAGAGTCCAACTTCATTCTCCTGCATGTGGATCTCCAGTTTTCCCAGCACCATGTGTGGAAAAGATTGTCCGTCCCCTGCTGAGTGGTCTTGGCAGCACCCTTGTTGAAAATCATTTGGCTGGGGCGCCTGGGTGGCTCAGTCAGTTAAGCAGCTGCCTTCGGCTCAGGTCATGATCCCAGGGTCCTGGGATTGAGGGGAGCCTGCTTCTCCCTCTGCCTGCCGCTCCCCCTGCTTGTGCTCCCTCTCTCTCTCTCTCTCTCTGTCAAATAAATAAATAAATTCTTTTAAAAAAAAAAGAAAAGAAAAGAAAATCATTTGACCTTACACGTGAGGATTTATTCCTGGGCTCTCTATTCCACTGATCTGCAAATCTGCCTTTATGCTGGTATCATGTTGTTTTGAATCCTGTAGTTTTGTAGTAAGTGTTGAAATCAGGAAGTGTGAGACCTCTGACTCCACTCTTCTATTTTCAAGTTTGTTTTGGTCCTTCTGAGTCCCTAACACCTAATCCCTTTTGCTATATTCTGTTTGTTAGAAGCTAGTCACTGAGTCTGGCCCACAATCAAGAGGAGGAGATTACTCAAAGGTTGGGAATACCAGGAGGCAAAGATTACTGGGAGCCATTTTAGGGGCTGCCCACCACAATAGCTAACATTTATTGAGGACTTAATACTTAAGCAATATGTATATCTACTCGTTTCATCCTGACAATAACCCTAGGAATCCGGAACTCATTATATCTAATTTTAACTAAAAAGAATTGAGGTTTAAAGAGATTAAATCATTTTACCTGTGGCCCCATGGTTACAAATGATGGAATTGGGATTCAGACCCAACCTGTCCAAATCCAAAGCTATACTTGTAAGTGTTGCACTTACTATCCACGCACATTTGGCCGCCTCAATATTTCAGATGAATGTAAAATGTTGTTAGTTCTAACTTAGAGCTTACATTTACGACTGGCTAAATCTCAGATGACTGCTCATGAGTAGAATGAGCTCTTTTAGCTGTCGGTAGCACTAGTCAAATGAATTTGAGAAATACTTCTATTTTGGTTCAGTGTCAGTGCATTATGGAAATTTGCTACCCACTGTGGAAAAGGAAGGACAAACTCACTAACACAGACATGCTGAAGAATTTCCCTTCTTGCTACCCTGGAAACTAAATTCCCCAGGCTTCTAGAAGCAGAACCTCAGCCTGAGGGAAGCTTCTGGACCTGATTTCATGGGCAGCCGCTTCAAAACATCAAATTTCTCTTGAACTTCCCCAGAATTTCTGGGTCAGGCCACACACAAGAGAACTCTGTGAAAACAAGTTTCCACAGAACTTCTTGGCCTAAGAGAATTCTGCTTTCAAATAATCCCACACCCCCCACCTCCCCAGTCAGATGCTGCCGCCTGCAATGGAAGGCCTCCTTCCCAGCCTGGGGAATGTGTTGGGGAGTGTCTGATGGAGTCACAAAGACTCTTGGCTTCTTGTTCTCCCCTTCTTTTGTGACCACATCTGAAAACTCTCAGAAGGAAAACACGGGTTGTGTTTTAAAGCCCAGGATAGAAAGCTTGAGTTAAAAGTGTTTCAGGGGAAAAAAAAAAGTGTTGCAGAAATGTTGAGAATGTTTTTAAACTTGTTTTTAAAAGGTGTTCTTGTTTTCATTGTGTTTTGGGGAGCAGGTGTAATTGCCTTCATGCTTCAGCTTAAAAGGGGATCCACACTGTGCCCATTTTTATCCCACAGGCCCAGTTCAGTCCCTGGAGCTGGGTTGGATGCTGTGCAGGAATAGAGACAAATTAAGACATAGGTCTTGCCTTTAAGGAGCTTTGACAGTAGTATCCAGACCTCGATCGACTAGTCCTGTCTACCACTGACATGTCACTAGGAGCCTTGGGCCTTGCATGTACCTTCCCAACCTCAAGTCACACCTTTTTTCACATGGGAGGATATCTGGATGCGAGCAGGGTGAGGATTTTTGTCTATTTTGGTCACTCTTGTATCCCCAGCACCTAGAACAGTGCCCAACAGGAATTAGGATCTCAATAATGAATGAGGCAGTTATGGGATCGAGGATAAGTGGGCTCAGTCCAAGGGCGTCACTGTTCTGGGTTTGAATTTCAGCGCTGCCCCTTGCTGGCTGGATAACATTGGGTAAATTATTTAACCTCCCTCTGGCTCAGCTAATTCACTCATTCATTTCTTCATTCAGCAAATATTAGCTGAACACCTAACGTGTACCCAACACTGTTCTTGGCACCAGGGATGTAGAAGTGACCAAAACAGACACGGATTCCTGTCCTGGGGGGAGTTTCTATTTCAAGGAGGAGAAACAGACAAATGCACTAATAAGTGCAATACATAGTGGTTTCAGATGATAAGTGCTCTGGAGAAACTGGGAGACGGGGACTTCTGGGGTGAGGTGGGAGGAGCTTTGCCTCCTGGCCTATGGGACCATGTGAAGGTGAGAGTCCAAGGCACAAAGGACTTACCCAGAGCACCTGGAGCTCATCCTACCTCCTTCCTGGGGAATATTATGCTACCTTTCCATATATAAAATCGCATGGATTAAAAAAATCCCGACTGCTAAGTGTTGTGAGGATGAGATGAGAAAACATCTGTGGTGAGTCTAGTTCTGTGCCTGGTACAAGCTCACCACCGTGGCGATTATTATCATTTTTCTCTCATGCACTCCATGCACATTTCAGTACCAACAGAAAGTCAGACCTGGATAGCCCATCCCGTTCTCTAATTTTACGGAAGAGGGAGCTAAGGCCTAGACTTGTTCAAGATCACATGGCCACAACGAGGCCAGAACTAGAACTTGGTCCCTCATCCCTGCACTGTTGCTCCCTCATCCAGCCAAGGATTCTCCACCCCACCCCACCCCCGCTTGTTGATTGTCTCCTATGTCCACTCGTGGGTCTTGCAAGCTATTGTTAAAGAAAATTATTCACAACACTTATTGAAGGTGATAAGGGGCAGCAGGGTTGGGGTCATGGATAAAAAACGACAGAGAAGAGGGGTGCCTGGGTGGTTCAGTCAGTTAAGCATCTGGCTTCAGCTCAGGTCATGATCCCAGGGTCCTGGGATCGAGCCCTGCATCGGGCTCCCTGCTCAGTGGGGAGCCTGCTTCTTCCTCCCCCTCTGCCTGCTGCTCCCCCTGCTTGTGCTCTCTCTCTCTCTCTCTCTCTCGCTCTCGCTCTCACTCTGTCTCAAATAAATTTTTTAAAAATCTTTAAAAAAAAAATGACAGAGAAGAAACAGCAGGAGTAAGGAGGGATTCTGGTTAACCTGACCTAATGAGATTCTTGCTGCAACTGGACAATGCAGGGATGAGCACAGAAATCCAAAAGTCGAGGCCTGAGAAGTTCAGGGGAGCCTGAATAGAGTTTGGTCAAGGGGAGTGTGTTTGTCACTTTTCAGTTGACGATTTAATACTATGAAATAACTTTGTTTTCCTGGAAGGCTCAAGATAAACTGATCCGTACTTCTCGAGCCAACTCGGGGTCAGGAGTATTCAGCCAACTGGATGCTTTGGCCTCTGCCCAGAGTGGAAACGGCAGCTGCTGACCCCAGGGTTGCTTAATCACCAGGGGCCCAGCCAGCCAGGCGGCAGGAAGCGCCTCCCTCTGACCCATTTCCCTTGACCCCTGCACTGGGACCTTGGATGTAGGCCCCTCTTTGTTCAGGGGACAGTTCTTCCTGCTCCTCCTCCAGCCTAGCGGCTCATTTTGTCCCCAACCCTCTGTCTCCCCTGCCGCCACTCCCCTGAATTCTTTCAGGCAGGGGTGCAGTTGAGGAGTGAAATGAGTGCTCCCCCCACCTCCAGGAGGTTGTCACCCCCTCATAAGCTGCCTTCTCACAGTCCCTGTTCACTGAGTCTTGCTCACTCCACCTCAACACCTGGACCCTGAATGTGTCTTTGGCCTTTTTAACTCCTCCACTGTCCCAAGAACAGATGGAGACTCCTGAGTACACAACCGGTAGATATAGGACCCTTTACCGAAAACAAGCCAGACTGAGAAGAGGGACTGGTGCTGTGATAGAGAAGACTCCCTGTGGGAGGAAGGACTTGGGTTAGGCCTGGAAGAGTCAAGATCAAAGATGTAAGCAGGAGGGATGGGCCTGCAGGCTGGCAGAAGGGCAGAACCCAGACTCGGAGGCAGGAATACGTGGCAGCCTTGAATTCAGATAGAGACCCGAGGACCTCTAACGAGTTTTTTGCAAATTTCAGATCGTGACCCCGCAGTGGGTGATCAGAATTGTTTCTTTGGCTACAAAGAGCATTTTTAAAAAATGAAATAGAGTAGAAGTAAAGAAGATAGAAATGAAAATGTCAGGGGGTATCCCACATTGTAAGGATTATTACCATTTCCTGAAATTGACCTTGCAATTTTAGATACAGTATGTAAGTAATAGAGGTGGACTGGGTCATGATGTAAAACGAATTTATCATGGATTACACTTAAAAAGAATTTAAAAAAAAAAAACAAAACTCTTACCAACCCCTCCTCATTTTACAACTGAGGAGACTGGGGCTCAGAGAGGCAGCTCGGGCAGAACAGGGGCCTGGACGCCGACCTCCCGCCCACGGGGCTCCTTTTCTACACACTGTCCCACCTTCCCCTGCTGATGGAGCAGACCAAACTCGGTTCTTCAACACACTGGCCCCTATTAGTTTTACCATCCCAAGGACGCTCCACTTTTTTTTTTTAAGTTTTTATTTAAATTCTGGTTAGTTACCATACAGCATAATATTATTTCAGGTGTACAATATAGTGATTGCACACTTCCCTGCATCAGCCTGCCCTCACCACAAGTGCACTCCTTCATCCCCATCACCTATTTCCCCCATCCCTCACCCACCTCCCCTCTGGTACCCATCAGTTTGTTCTCTTGGTTTGCCTCTCTCTCTCTATCTTTTTTTACCTCTGCTTTTTTGTTTTGTTTCTTAAATTCCACATATGAGTGAAATGGCATTTGTCTTTCTCTGACTGACTTATTTCACTTAGCATAATACTCTAGCTCCATCCACATCACTGCACTTGGCAAGATTTCATTCTTTTTTATGGCCGAGTAATATTCCTGTGTGTGTGTGTGTCACATCTTCTTTATCCATTCATCAGTCAGACACTTGCGCTGTTCCCATAATTTGGCTACTGTAGATAATGCTGCTAGAAACATCCGGGTGCATGTATCCCTTTGAATTAGTATCTTTGTATTCTTTGGGTAAATATCTCCTAGTGCAATTGCTGGATCACATGACCGTCCTATGTTTAACTTTTTGAGGAACCTCCATACTGTTTTCCAGAGTGGCTGCACCAACTTGCCGTTCCACCAACAGTGCAAGAGGGTTCCCCTTTCTCCGCATCCTCGCCAACACCTGTTGTTGTTGATTTTATCCATTCTGACAGGTGTGAGGTGGCATCTTATTGTAGTTTTAAATTGCATGTCCCTGATGATCAATGACATTGAGCATCTTTTCATGAGGGACACTTCACTTTTATTCATTCCATGAATCCTTGCTGAGGGCCTACCCTGGGTTGGGTCTTTGTGCCAGGTACTGGGATGGTATGGAGTTTACAATGCAAGTGTAGGATTTACTGCCTGATACCAGTTTTCTCCTGAGTTAACTTTTACACTTTTTGTTTCAGATTGGGGATGTTAAAAAGTATTCTGATACTTGTTTAAACAGTAGGGAAGGGTGCCCGGGTGGCTCAGTCAGTTAAGCGTCTGCTTTTGGCTCAGGTCAGGATCTCAGGGTCCTGGGATCGAGCCCCCGTGGGGCTCCCTGCTCAGCGGGGAGTCTGCTTTTCCCTCTGCCTCTGCCCCTCCCCACCTCCTGCTCTCTCTTGCTCCTGTGCTCTCATTCTCTCTCTCAAACATAAATAAAGTATTTTTAAAAAATAAAAAATAAACAGTAGGGAAGATTTGATTGAAGAATACTGCATTAGGGGTGGGAGATGGGGCTCTACTCCCAGTACAGCACGGGCAGCTGGGGATTCACAGCCAAGGAGCAAGGTGAGGGGTCGGTTACAGGAGACCTCCAGCGTAGGGGCACTCTAAACCCACCTAACAGGGTTCTTGCTGAAGGCAGGCCAAGGACTTGGACATCAAAGGTGAGAGATGAGGAACTTAATGAGTATCAGGGGTGGGGGGATGATTTAGCAGGGTTCTTTGCTAAGACCTGGCTGGGCAGAATTAAGACAGGGGCCAACGTCAAGGCCACCTTGGAAAAAAGGTTCGGAGGAGCCCAACTACCGTTCCATAGAGTCTTCATCAGTGAGAACACCTCTCTCTATCTTATATATATCTTGTGTTTCCACTCATCACTGGTCCCTGATATTTACATGCTTTCCGATTTTTGCATGTGAATGCTCGGTAGTATTAGTAGGTGGGAAAACTGAGATTTAAGGACAAGTCCCTTGACCAAGGTCACACAGCTGTTCACCGGGAGAACTGGGAATAGAGGCCCAGGTCCATCTGTGCTTAGAGCCCAGATGTTTAACCAGTGTGCTATCCTGCTTCTCAAAAATCCAAACTCAGCATTTTGCTACTGAAGATGCCGGGGTGTTACCCGCCTATGCTTGAACCGCTGTCTGAGTCCCTGATGAGCACCCAGGCTGTTAATGAATGCTTTGAGAGTCCCGAGGCTCAGATCTGCGCTCACCCCAGCGGACGCTGTCATTTATAGCCCGGGTTGTTTACTGCTGGAGCTGGGCTGGCCGCAAGGGCAAAGGACAGACTAAAATACCCCCCTGTGGGGGCTGAGCACCCAGCCCAAAGTTTGGCTCCAAAGTCCAGTTCTGTTGATCACCGCTGTAAGTATCTCTTCACCTGTCCTCGCTCCTCTGTCCCCAGGGCCCCCTGGGCATGCTGAGTCCCTCAACACCCCTGGCCTGAATGCATGGCAGCTTAAAAAGAAACACAGCTAAGGGCGCCTGGGTGGCTCAGTTGGTTCAGCGACTGCCTTCGGCTCAGGTCATGATCCTGGAGTCCCGGGATCGAGTCCCGCGTCGGGCTCCCTGCTCGGCGGGGAGTCTGCTTCTCCCTCTGACCCTTCCCCCTCTCGTGCTCTATCTCATTCTCTCTCTCAAATAAATAAAATCTTTAAAAAAAAAAAAAAGAAAGAAAGAAACACAGCTAAGAGTTAGCGATGGCCACCTCCTCCCCTGTGGCAGGTTCTGGGGGCATTTTTGTCTTCTTCCTTATATTTTTCTAAATTTCAAAAAATGTCTGACTTGAAAATTATTACTTGTTCTGGGGGACCCTTGGGCGAGTTTACTGTCTTAAGCAGGCCCCTTCAGTCTGTAGCTCACAATCATCGCTCTCTGGGCAAGGCCCCTCTGCTGTATCAGTTTTACTGATGTACTGAGTTTCTTCTCTCTCCTTTCCTCCCTCCCCTGCCACAGGTAATCCCTCTGAGTTACCTCCTGGGTCCCTAAGTCTCCTTGACTTTAATGTATCCTTGTAAACTATGCTGCATTGCTTTGTAGGAGCAGGTGTTTTCTAATCTACAAAAATAGTAGTGTCCTACCTGTCTTACTCTGTGTCTTCTCTTTTGTAACTTGACACCTCTGTGGCCCTTGTGTGTTACTGTTTACTTTCATAATCAGAAAAAAAAAAAAACCCTCACAACTAAGGAAGGTTGAGTCTGAGGGACGTCAGGGGGAGCTGTGAAGGGATGTGAAGTCACATGTTTCTTTCTCTCTTTCTTTTTTTTAAAGATTGTATTTATTTATTTGACAGAGAGAGACACAGCAAGAGAGGGAACACAAGCAGGAGGAGTGGCAGAGGGAGAAGCAGGCTTCCCGCCGAGCAGGGAGCCCGATGCGGGGCTCGATCCCAGCACCCTGGGATCATGACCTGAGCCGAAGGCAGACGCTTAACGACTGAACCACCCAGGCGCCCCTGAAGTCACATGTTTCCTTCTTCTGAAACACAAAGGCAACGCCTTGGAAAAGAGGAGGTACCCCTGGGGAGGGGATGTATGTGTATTCATCTAGATGTTTCCAGCTATTCTCGCTGGGAGGGGCAGGAGGGGGAGCAAATGGGCTCCACGGGAAACGCCAGAGCCGGCAGGGCCCACAGGACAGATCCAGCCCCACGGACGGACGTGTGCTGTTTGCTCCTCACCGTGTTCGATTACAAAATCAAAGAATTCCACTTCTTTTGAGAAATCCTATAGTCTGGCCACTCAAGCCCATTCCCACAAGGAGCAATCAGCAGAGCTGAGTCAGGCCAGGACTTGCTGGCCGGCCTGCGGCCTCCGCTCTGAAGTTACAACCAGCTCTCCACCTGCCCTTGCACCAAGCTGCGTTTGCAATACTGGCCTTAAATTTTATCAGATCCTTAAACCTCTTTAAGGGTTTAAACCCTGACCCCCCGGACATCTTAAGAATTACATCCCAAGGATGCCAAAACCTGGCCTGTGGACGACTGTGACCCCTCTTATGCCACTGCAGACCTCATTAATTGATTAATTGATCAGATATATTTTCCTACGGAGCTTGTACTCAGCTTCAGAATCCTTCTCAACACTATGGTCAGGTAACAACCACCAACGTACCAGACTTGGCACTGAAGCTAAAATCTATCTGCCATTCCTGGAAACCCAATCATTTCATCTTAGAGGAGACCAAGACCCAGAGAGGGGAAAGGACTTGCCCAAGGTCTGCAGAGCTTGAGGACAGCATTGCCTAAGGATTAACATGATGCTCACCAAATCTTCCAACTTGCCTCCCAAATAAAACTTGAGTGACCTCATCAAAGTCTACTTGGTCACAATATTTTATTGAGCACGTGCTAGGTGCCAGGCACTACAGCCAGTTGCAAAGGATACAGCAGTGAATACGATAGGGAGACCTGTGCTGTGATGGGGTGGACAGTCATGTGAGAGGGAAGGACAAGAACTATAGTGTAAGAAGTGCTTATGACAGTGGGGCTTAACCTTGCCTGGGTAGTCAGGGAGGGCTTCCCAGGGGAGGCAATGGCATTGCAGTTGACATCTGAATGATGGAGGGAAGCGATTTCTAGTTGAGAGAACGGCAAAAGGCCCTGAGGATGGAGAAAGTGGGGCATCTTTGAGAAACTGAAATAAGGCCCCAGACCCCAGTGGCTCAAATACAGAAGGGAGAGGGGAAAGGACTTAACCCCCTACCCCAAATCCCTACCTCCCACCCCTGCCCCTGTTGAGTACTTCTTCATATATTTAACATGTAGATATCATCTCATAATATCCAAGCCTATTGCTCTTTTCTCTTAATATTATATTGTGAGCATTTTCCGAAGTGATTGTGATTTTTTAAAAACAATTTCTAATAGCTGCATTACATTTCAGCACATGATGTACCATAATTTATTAAATAATTCTTCTATTATGGGATGCTTAGAATGGCTCCTGGTTCTCACTATCATAAATAATACCAATGTAACCATCTTTGATCATATGATTAATTTCTTAAAATAGATTTCTATAAGTTAATTACTATTTCAAATGCTATGAGCATGTTTAAGATTCATGAGAGCAACAACAGCTTTGTGCGGCGCTGTCTCTCATAATACCTGCAATCACCCTTTGAAGATTCCCAGGTGAGGAAGCTAAGGCTTGGAGGGGCGCATGACCCAGGTGTCACATAGGTGACAAGGGAGCTGATTAAGAAATGTGGACTGTAGGGGCGCCTGGGTGGCTCAGATGGTCAAGCGTCTGCCTTCGGCTCAGGTCATGATCCCGGAGTCCTGGGATCGAGCCCCGCATCAGGCTCCTGGCTCAGCGAGGAGTCTGCTTCTCCCTCTCCCTCTGCCTCTCTCCCTGCTCATGCTTTCTCTCTCTCTCTCTCTCTGTATCTCTGTGTCTCAAGTGAATAAATAAAAAAAAAAAAATCTAAAAAAAGAAAAAAAAGAATGTGGACTGTGAGGCCCATCTGGACCTGTCAAATCAGCATCTCTGTACTTTGAGCTCTTCCAGCCCTCCTGCTGATTACGATGAAGTTAAAGTTTGAGAAACATCGGGCGCCTGGGTGGCTCAGTTGGTTAAGCATCTGACTTTGGCTCAGGTCATGATCTTGGGGTCCTGGGATCGAGCTTCTTGGCGCTCCGGGCTCAGCAGGAAGTCTGTCCCTCTCCCTCTACCCTTCCCCCCACTCATGCTCATGCTCTCATTCTCTCTTTCTCAAATAAGTACAAATCTTTAGAAGAATAAAAATTAAATTAAAAAAATAAAGTCTGAGAAACATCCACCATCTTCAAGCTCCTTGTTTCCAGTTGAAGAAATTAAGACCAGAAAAAGAAAGTGCTTTGACGCACATAACATAGGTTCTCCCTGGGCCCGCAATGAAACCTAGGTCTAGACCAGTTCCAGAGGCTGCACCCAAACCACCAGCCCTCACTGTAACACCTGGTGTCGGCTTACTTTCAGGTCACACTCCCACTAAGCGTACAAGCGTGTCTGTCTCAGTACCTGCTTGCCGACAGTGCTATTGGTTTGGGTTTTTTTCTTAGCTTGGTAAGTGAATCACCAACGTTTTATTTTTATTTACTTATTTATTTATTTATTTTTAAGATTTTATTTACTTATTTGACAGAGAGACACAGTGAGAGAGGGAACACAAGCAGTGGGAGTGAGAGAGGGAGAAGCAGGCTTCCTGCGGAGCGTGGAGCCTGATGTGGGGCTCGATCCCAGGACCCTGGGGTCATGACCTGAGCCGAAGGCAGACGCCCAACGACTGAGCCACCCAGGCGCCCCTCACCACGCTTTAAACATGCCTTATGCAACCACCTAAAAGAGTACCTGTAGTAAAACTTTGTAAAGATACACAATCCTTTTCCATATACACATCACCACCAGCATTTGCCTTTAGTAAATTAAAATAGCTGGACACCGGGTTTTTAAAAGTTAAAAAGAGGAACAGTTTGGTCAAAACTTATCCCACATGCTTGCAAGTGCACACTGTTTTCATGTTCCTAGGTTAATTCAGGCACCAACATGCATATGGGAAACTGAGTCATCTGAAGGGGTCAGATGGCCCAGATGTTAACAAAGGCTGCTTCCCCGGGGCATGCTGGGAGAGACGCCACCCTGACTATTCCTCCCTCCCTCAGGAGCTAAATATAGCACAGCCTGAGGCCCAGCATGGGATAGATGCATCCAGTAGATGGCGGAGTCTCACTGGACACGGGCTGGTGAAGCTGGCTGTCCACACTGGAAAAACCAGCTTGAGAAAATCAGCTCCTGGGCCCTAGTGCAGATGCACCTAGCCCTCTCTGGGGAAAAAGAGAACAGGCTTCCTGTGCGGGTCCCATTAGCCCTGCCCAGGGTACCCTGGGTAACCTGGAGATCCTGGACCCACCAGGTAAGAAGGGCCCTGACCCACCGGCCGGGCTACCCAAGGTGTGTCCAAGGACCAACGACACACCCTGGGAACTTGTTAGGAATGCAGATTCTCAGGCCTCCCGGAGCCGACTTCAGCCAGGAACCTAGGGTGGGAGGGGCAGCAATCTGTGTGTTAACGAGCCCTCTGGGTGATTCCGATGCTTGCGGAAGTTATAGAAACACCAATTAACTCCAACTTCCTCATTTTAGGAATGGGGAAATACAGGCGAGACAAAGGAAGTGACGTCACAAGCCGGGCAGGGGCCCACACCCCACTAGAACCCAGATTCCTGGTGTTTGTTCCCCCTTAGTCTTAAAGTAGCTTCTTTGTTCTCTTCATTCATTTGTTCATTCGAGCATCATTCATGCATTCAGCCCGCCACTCCCCACCGCGCGCTGCGGTGGGGCCTCTGCGTCCAGCACTGTGGACACTGAACCTGCGCACCACACTCTTGCGTGTTTTCTAGCATTCTCTGCCTCCACTCCCTGGACGTCAGTAGAACTGTCCCAGCTGTGCCACTTCGGATGGTGCCGGATGTCCCCTCTGTTTAGGTTGCCAGAGAAAATACAGAATTCCCAGTTAAATTTCAATTTCAGAGAAACAACAAATAATTTTTTAGTTTGTGTATGTCAGATATTGTCATCCTATATTTTTACTTGGTGAATCTGGCAGCTCTGCCTCAGGGGCAAAATCTCCTTTCCTGAGAACCATTGGCCCAGGTCCATCCCTTGGGGTCTGGGATAGGGGGGCAGTAAGTAAAAAGATCTGATGAAATAATCAAATGCCATTCACCAGGGAGGGCAGGAACCTTATCATACTCATCTCTGTGCCCCTAGGAAGAAGTAGATTTTCATTTTACCTATCTGATAAACCATAAAACAGACTCTTAACTATAGAGGACATACTGAGGGTTGTGGAGGGGAGGTGGGCGGGGGGGGGGGATGGGTTAAATGGGGGATGGGCAGCAAGGAGGGCACTTGTAGTCCTGAGCTCTGGGTGGTGTATGTAAGTGAGGGATCACTAAATCCTACACCTGAAACTAATATTACACTGTATGTTAACTAACCGGAATTTAAATAAAAACTTTAAACAATAAATAAATATTTATTCTATCTGATAACAGGTCTGAAAACACTTTTATCTGGACCAGGTACCTGTGTATTTACTAAGCCCAGGACTGGGCATGAGGGACATGATCCCTGCCTTCAGGGAGCCCGTGGTCTAGCAAATATAAATGAAAAATGGGATTGGTTTTGACCCACATAGCATTTTTAAAAGATTTGACTTTGTGGTCAACATTCTAAAATTGGAAGCCATTACATAATCGGGATTTCTATCCTCTCTTGGAAAATGAGGCACATGTTCCAAATGCTTGGAAGCTGGCACTTGGGTCTGCATTCCCATGCAGTGAGTCCTGGCTGTCCCTGAGAGATGCCAGTGCCTTCGGCTAGGTCACGTGTCCCTGTCCCCCCACAGTCCCCACCACTCTCTGTTGCCCCATACCAGCACCCTTCACCCATCTCTGTTATCTGGCGGGCGCCCATAGGCATTGGATTTCAAAGCTCTAATCGGATAGGCAAGAGGGACTGGAATGGAATGTCCTTCCAGGTGGTCTGTGTATGGCTGATGCAGTACCTCCATTTTGCAGATGAAGAAACTAAGGTTTAGGAAGATGGAATGAATTGCTCAAGGTCACAACAGGTCCGCTGGAGTAGAACCCAAGTCCCTTGACTCCGGGGCCTATACCTCTGCCCCACCCTGGCCAGAGTTCCTTGTGAGAAATCGCTCAATTACAGGGACAAGAAGCCTGTGGCACTGGGGACCCAGAGGGGAAGTGGTGACAGGGACAGAAGGCCAGACCTCCTCATGCTCACTCATCTGTGAGAAAGAGTAAAAGTGAGAGAAAGCTGACTTGGGGTGGCTGTTGAAGAGGAGCTCTGACCAGGACCCAGGGCCAGCTCCTAGACACACAACCGCCAGGACTCCTCAGCACCCAGCAGGGTCAGGGAGCTCAGCCAGAGACCACCCCGTGAGTAGCTTTCTGTTGTTGCTTTATTTGGGGCCTCTTCCTCATTTCAGAAAACCTGTGTTGTATGAAACCTGTGTTCCTACTTTACCCCTTCCCCGCCCCCCCCAGGGATGTAAGAAGCTGGGGGGCCTGTCTGGGGCCAGGAAATTGATACCATATGAGGAGGACTCCTAAGGTATGTGAGGACAACTCACAGGACGGCTCGGGGCTGGTGCGGGCCTCACCGTCAGACAGGACCACAAATCAGCACTCACAGAAGGAAGTAGTCACCGACATGCAGACAGCCTGATGGGGGCGGCTCAGTAGAGTTAGCACCACGCTAGACCCAGGAGGCCAGGGCTCCACTCCGTGGAGGTTCTGCTCAGCAGTGTTTACGAGTGTGCCCCGCACCAGCACCCAGGTGAATCTCAGCACTGGTCACTCCATGGCTCAAGAAAATCAGTCCCCCTCTTTCCCATTCAGCTTCCTCTTCTGAGAATCTTGGGCCCGAGACCAGCACTCATGGGCCTGTGGTGAGGGCTGGCGGGATGATGCTGGCACCGGATGGGTGTCCGGGCTCAGCAAATGGCTATGGTGGAGATTCTGATCTTCGCACCATCTGCCGCTGCTGGCGAGTGCAGATGAGGATGATGAGGCTGCAAGCTGTTTTTCCCTCGAATGCGTGGCAGGTGGACACCTTGAGAACACAAAGGCCAGGACTGAGGCAGAGGAGGGGCTCGAGAGGAATTTGGGTAGGCCCTGGGAGGCAGCGCCCCAACGACCCTGGCCCCAGCATTAATTTCTACCAATGAACCACATTTTGGTGGGTTAAGACCAGGTGGTTAAGGTGGGCAAAATGGTAGCGTGGCTCAGCTGAGCAGAGCCCTGCATGGTTCTCCTCCCTTCCCTCCTCATCGGGTTGCACCTGTCACTCTTACCCTGTGCTCTCAGATGTACGCAGAATGTTCTTTCGTTCATTCTTATTACAGCACCTTCAATGGGACTCACAGTTCTCACCCTACTGGGCTGGTCAAAGATGGAGTCTCGGTGTGTAGTGAGCTTCTCTCACTTTCCAGCATTGCACATCGAATCCTAGAGTCTCATACAGAGCACAGAACAGGGGAGGGCACCTGGCCTTCATGCCACCCTGGCTCCCCCTATGAGGGATGCCCATTGTCCAAAGGGATTTGATCCCCTGAAGTCCAGCCCTGTCCACTTCCCTCGTGCGCCTAGAGTCCAGATTCTTTGCCAAGATTTGAAACCACTGTGCCTTGGGTTTAAGCTCAGGATTGGGTTACCAGCCGGTAACTTCACCCAGAGGCCCCACCACCTCCCCAAGGCAGCAGAGCCCAGAATGTCAAAACTCAAGGGACCCGTGACCCTGGGACCATCTCTCCTGCATCCTTGGCTTTGGATCACTCTTCTCCCCAGCCACCTGGGACCCTGGCTTTACCTTCTCAGTGAACTCAGGTTTCCACAAAGAACAGAAAAAAAAGGGCTGTCTTCAGATAACTTCTGCTTTCTACCTCAACCCCTGCAAAACGTCCCTGGGCCAGGAGACACCAAGGCTGTTCTTGGAAGGGAGACAGGCAGCCGTATCTTACAGAGCAGGAAAATCAAGGCTCAGAGGCAATGGTGACTCATTCAAGGTCGCCTGGCCAAGGAAGAGTGCAGCCAGTGTCAAGTCCAGCTCTGTGGACTCCAAAATCTGTGCTATTGATCACAGGATCCTGTGGAAAACCCAAGTTCCCCTCACCAAGGCGTCAGGTGGCCTTGGATGAGCCACATCACCTTTTCTTTTTTTTTTAGATTTTATTTATTTATTTGAGAGAGGGAGCACGAGCAAGGTGAGAGGCAGAGGGAGAAGCAGACTCCCCGCTGAGCAGGGAGCCCGATGTGGGACTCGATCCCAGGACCCCGGGATCATGACCTGAGCCGAAGGCAGGCACTGAACCGACTGAACCACCCAGGCGTCCCTCACATGTAACCCGTAGTTTCTCCAACTCCAAAAATGAAGCAAAACATTACCAACCTGCCTCAAAGGGAAGCTCATTTATTTTCTTAAGTTCACGTTTACAGTGCATTCACTACATGCTGGAGCTCAGCACTGCTGCCTTGTCCAGTGCTCTCAACAGCCCTGAGAGAGACACACTGTCACCACCCACATCTGAGAGGTGAGAAAATGAAGCTCACACAGGATTAAGACCTTGCCCAAGGTCACATAGCTGGTGGTAAATGGCAAAGCCAAGCGTCAAACCTGGGGCTGTCTGAATGCAGAACTGGCTATACCGCAGTGAGAACCAGCTAGGGACACGGGCGTGGAGAGCTCCTCGAAAGGGCTAGGGTGCAAGGCACGCTCCAGGAACCATCAGCCTTCTTCCAGCTGAGCTCAGGAAAGAATTTAAGACCATTATTCCCTCTTCCCTCCATCTCCTCTGGAAAGATAGGGTCCACAGAGCATGGGGTGTATCCTGCCCCACCCCCAGGCAGTGAAGACCCCAAATGCCAAAGAAAGAAAAGGACAGATCAATGGGGTAGACCAGAAGGGGAGGATCCCCCCCACCCCCGCCCCGTCTCATTAAAGCCAAGTGTGGGAAAGAAGGCTGCCGGGATCCCATCCGAATCGGGAGAGTGTTGGTGAGACCTCTGGGCAGAAATGAGTTGGGTTGGGCGTCCTGTGGGCTTTGCTGCCTCTCTTCTCCTTCCCTACCTGCTCCTACTCCTACAGATGAGGCCCCCAATCTTCTGCTCACACAGTGAGTCAGAGGCGGCCCCTCCCACCACAGCTCCCCCCTCCCCTCTGCCCTTCTGTCCCTGGGGGGTTGGGTCCGCCCCAAAGTTCCTCTGAGAACTACAGCTGCGTTCACAGTGTGGCCTCTGCCAGACAGTGAATCCGTCCTCTGTGTGTCCCCGTGGATCTGTCTGGGTCCGGGGTGGGGGGGGTGTCTGATAGAGCTGAAAGCAGGGGATGAGAGCCTGCTGAGAACCGGGAGGGAGTGCAAGGTGTTTCATGGACCTTCTCCAAGACTTCACATGAGTCCTATCTTAATAGTACCCACTTGGCAGATGAGATCACCAAGGCTCAGTCACAGCAGGTAAATGGCAGAGACAAGACTCAAGCCCAGATCTGTGTTTTCACTACTTTCCGCTAGCTTTGCCCAACAGGGAGGGAGGTGTTCCAGAAGGTTCACACCAATCGAAGGTCATGGAGCTTGGTTCCATTTTTTTTAAAAATTAGTGAATAATTATTTTGCTACTTAAAAGATACTTTTCTCAGTGTGAGAGCTTTTTAGGATAAACAGAAGAATCAAAAGCAAAAGTTAGTGGTGATCAAACAAATGACGATCTAATTTCTCCCATCCAGGATGTTTATCATTTGGCCACTGCAGTGGCTTTGGCTGATACATGGTTTTACGTTGGTCTATTCTTCATCGTTTATTATTTAATTTATACCTTTAATGAACCAGTGATTAAAGTCAGGACGCAAAAGGAACTCTGATGTCAGAAACACAAGGAAATAAGGAGAAGGAAGCTGATACCTCCCCTGCAAATTTCCCTCAAGATTCATAAATCGTGTTTATCTGATCACATTTCTTACATAGCTTACCAGGGAAATTCTTGCACTTCCCAAAACTTCAAAGAGTGTTAAAAAGAGAAAATAATATGTGCTCTTTCATCACCTGTGTCAGACATAAAGGTGATCTACACCTGCAGGGCACATGGCAGAGAGATGCTTGCCTACAGAGACCTGAGATCTATTTTCTCTTGCATAAGACAAACATTAAGATTCTTCTAAAAAGGTACAAATCGGCTTTCTAAGCATCAGATGCCAGAATTTAAACCCTCCGGTCCTGAAAGTGATTTCCCTTCTCTTCTTACATCTCAGCCTATTTTAATGTCCATTTGGTCCCCCAATAAAACATCACTTCAAAATGTGTTCACCAACCATGCATTCTCTTCTGTCATTTATGTAAAGTAGATCAAGCACAGGTGCCACTTGGAAAGTGAGGAGAAGTTAGAATTTATCTTCACATATCATGCATATATTTTAAATGGTTTAAAATAAATGTGAGGGAAATTTTTGAACTGATACGCTTATTGAAAACAGTACATTTGACTTAAAATCGCTTCCTTCTTCACAGGCCATACAAAATCATGAAATGGCTCAACTAATTCCACTTGGGGTTTCTAACATGATATATTACTGTGAAACAGTTCCTGAGTCAGAAGAGACTGGAGACATTCCAAATATATTCTCATATATTTTATTTTACTCTTTCGTTTGGGGCATGATCCTCAAAGAGCCCAGCACATGGACAATAAACATAATGGCTAACATTTATTGAGGGTAGATTAAGTGTCAGCCAGGCACTGTGCTACTCACCTGCTACATGCCACCTTCCCCATTTACTCCTCACAACGGTGGAGGTACTTTCATCATCCCCATTTCACACATGAGGACGCTGAGGCTCAGGGAGGTGTGGCAATTTGCCCAAGAGACCACAGATGTAGTAAGAGACAGAATCAGAACTCACAACTGTGACTTAAGGCTGCCTCTTAAACCTCTGTCTGTAAATTCCTCCTTTTTTTTTTTTTTTTTAGATTTTATTTATTTATTTGAGAGAGAGAATGAGCAAGGGAGGGGCTGGGGGAGAGGTAGAAGCAGACTCTACGCTGAGCGTGGAGCCTGACACCAGATTTGATCCCAGGACTCCGAGATCATGACCTGAGCCGAAGTCAGACACTTAACCGACTGAGCCACCCAGGCTCCCCTTCTTATTCTCAGGCGCCTCTTCTTATTCTCAGCTGATCCTTATCTGTTTACTACCTCTCTTTACGGAAGCAGGAGACGGAAATCCAGGTCTCCTTGCAAGTTAGTGTACCAAGGGAATCAGTACACTGGGTCGGATCCCAAATTCCAGGCCAGAAATGGTAACATGCTTTCCTCTTCACCGCCCCGGGCCCCAAAGCAAACAGATGCACAAGTGCACGTTAATTCGTTCTATCACAAAGGGGTAGGGGGAGTGTGCGTGAGCATCACCTCCCCAGATGTCTGGCTCATCTCTGGCTTCTCCTCATCTCTCCATGGCCTGACTGCCCACACCACGTTTAATTCATTCATCAGCCTGCATCCAGCTATCCCTGGGATCTCTAGCCACTTTGTCACCACACAGACGTTAGTGGCCTTGAGCCTGTGAATCAGCCCCAGTTTCCCCAATTATAAAACGGGAGTGCTACCAGTGCCCTGGTTGGCTTGTCATGCAGAATATATGAGTTAATATGTCAAGTGCACAGAACAGTGTCCAGCACACAGTATACAACAAGCGCTCATTCAGTGTTACTTCCTATTATTGTCATGCTCACCACTGTGTTTCAAGAACTGTCCTCCACAGCTCTGTCACCCCACCACTCCCACCGCTGCTGGGAGAACCAGTCTGAATTGCGACCCCCACTGCTGCAACTAGAAAGAACCAGAATCAAGGTTAGGGCAGGGACCCCGCCCTTTAGGATCAGGGCCAGCCAGGAAGAAGTAGAGGAGGCTGGGGGACGCTGCAGGTGATTCTGAGTACCCACCACTCACTTAACCCTTGCCTACTCTCTGCTGTATAGAGAAGCCCCCTTGAAAATCCTCGTCATCAAACACCTCTCTGTTCCCTGGTTATATGGCCTTGTTTGCCTTACATGTTTGCCCTACAGAGAGCACTTCATGGCCAGAAGGGGTAACCAGCCACTTCCAGGTGTGATTTTAACAATGCTCCCTAGCTGGGGCACCTGGGGTGCCTCAGTCGGTGAAGCATCTGCCTTCGGCTCAGGTCATGATCCCAGGGTTCTGGGATCGAGCCCCGCATTGGGCTCCCTGCTCGGTAGGGAGTCTGCTTCTCCCTCTGCCTCTGCCCCTCCTCACTCCCCCCCCACACCCACTTGTGCTCTCTCTCTCTCTCAAATAAATAAATAAAATCTTAAAAAAAAAAAATGCTCCCTAACGCCCTCCCACTCCCACCTCCCCCACCCAACACACAGGCCACACCACACACTCTTCCCAGTGACTGAGAGCCAAGCTTTCACCCGTAGCAAGCTACCCTCAGGGTCAGGGAGATCCGTGAGCTGTGATCAGTCATTTAGACTTTACTGTGACTGAGGCTTCAAAATTTTCTGTAACAAGTTTTCTTTGAAAGAGAGGTAGAGGCCTTTTAATTCCTATTATAAAGATGAGGGTGAAGGGCAGAGATTCAGAGTGACATGCCCTGAGTCACAGGGGCGCTCCCTGCTGGGACAGAACTAAGACACATGTCATCAGACAGCCCATCCTGAGACCCTGAACCCTGGGATTTGGTGAAGCGGGAAACAGGGAACCTTATGCTACTCACAGAATTTCAAGGAGCCCCCCAGAAAGGATAGAGGTCCCCAGGAGAAAGCTGGAGGAGCCAGCTGAGCAACTGGGAGCAGAAGGTCTGATGATTATGGGCCTGAGCCTGGGTTCGAAGTGGGCTCTGCCCTTCTGTATGACCTCAGACAAGTCACTTCATCTCTGTGTGCTTCTGTCTCCACGTCTGCAAACAGAGGCCATGATAACAGTACCGCCCCTCCCTTGCATATGGTGAAGATTAGCTGAATTCACAAGCAAAGCCATGCTTGGCACATAGCAACCTGTTGGTATTAAGGCACGGTCGCCCACAATCCCACCCCCACGCACGTCTACAGCAGGGCAGGCAAGGCTCTGAAAGTCTTGTCCTGAGTCTTCTTGCCACAGATTTTTTGAGAATCACTTCTGAAATGCTAAGCCAGGCATGCCCTTCTTGCTGATATATACTCCAACAGCCTTCTTTCCCCCTGTAAAGAGATCCGTTGTGTCCCCTTTGAAAATCTTGAAGAAGGTCACCCTCCTTGAGGATTTTCACAAGTATTGAAAGAAGTCCTTCAACCAATTCATTCGTCAAATATTCATTGAGAAGCTACCTCGTGCCAGGCAGTGTGCCAGGCACTTGAGACACAGCAGTGAACAAAACAGACGATGAGCACCTGCTCCCTTGTGCTGAGATTCTACTGCACTAGCAGTTAATGGTGGTGCTGGAGGCCCTGGTTGGAGCAAACAGTCCAAGGAAGAAAGGATGAAAAGGAGAGGGAAGAGATTGTTGCTCAAAGTATGGGAGAGATACCCCTCCTTCCAGGCTGGCCACCAGCATAGTGGCCTAGTTATGAGTTCTGACTCTGTCACCTGCAAACTGTGTGACCTTGGGCAAATCTGTCTAGCTGAGCCTCAGCTTCGTCATCTTAAAATAAGGAAAGCAGTGCCTGGGTGGCTCAGTCGGTTCAGCGTCCAACTCTTGATTTTAGCTCAGGTCATGATCTCAGGGACATGAGATTGAGCCCCGCATCGGGCTCTGTGCTGGGCGTGGAGCTTGCTTGGGATTCTCTCTCCCTCTGCCCCTCCCCCCACCTCTCCCTCTCAAAAAAAGGTGGGGGGGGGATAAGACAATCTATCCACAAGTGCAATGTACAGGATAAAGGAGACAATACAGGTAAAAAGCCTCTTAGAGTGCCTGCCACAAAGAAAGTACTAAAGGACAGTGACAAATTCATTTTCTTTACCTACTTTAACCACAATGACATATGGCAACAGGCTGAATGCAGAAGCAGAGATGAGAATCCAGCTGCCAGACAATTAAGAGGTTGCCCTGAAAGAAATTCTCATTAAAAATATGTTATTTCTGTTAACATGTAATAGGTTCATTCAACATATTTTTTTAAGTTTTCAGTTTTATTTTCTAATACAGTAAATAGTTAAAGATGTAAACCTACCTCAACAAGAGCCCTTTAGGGTCTGGGTAACTTTTAGGAGGGTAAAGGGGTACTGAGATCGCAGAGTTCAAGAACTGCTGCTCCAGGCTTTCCTGAGCTGGCCTTCTCACACCTCCAGCTCGTCTGCAACCTAACAACACTCCCCTGTCCCGTGTGGTTAACTGCACAGCTTCCAAGTTGGAAGGACCCTTTGAGGTGTCATCAGAAACCCACTGGTGGTGCAGAGGGCATCCTGAGAAGAGGTGTTGCCTGAGGTTACCCAGCCATCACTCCCACCCCAGATGGGAGCCAGAATCCTGTCTCCCTGGCCCAGGGCTCTTGTCCAGACTGCAGGCTGACAGGTGTGGACTTCGTTAGCCCAGCCCTGTTAATAATCCATCAGGCTCCCCGGCACATTCCCAGCTTCACGTTCACTCAACTCCAAACATCCTGAATGGAAACAGGACCTTCTCCCTCTGCTCTCCTAACACTGTCCCACCCAACCCCCGTCTCTCAACCTTTCTCCTTGACCCCCCTCCACCAGCCCACGGGCATGACAGAGAGGACGTTGTCACTCTCGTTCAGTGCCAATTAGCAAAGAACTTGGGGAAGTGAGGAGAAAGCTGTAATATGCATGCATATCTTATATATATTGTCTCTATACTATATATTATAAATATATATAATCTGCCATCAGTGGAGGGCTTACTGTGTGTCAGGCACCGTATTAAGCATGATGCTATCTCAATTAATTCTTGTGCCTCACCACTACCGGTGGAGTATGTACTATTAGTTATTCCCATTTTACAGATGAAGAAACTGAAGAAAACAAGTGAATGACTTCATCTGAGGGCACAGAGCTAACACTTGGCTGTGCCAGGACAGGAAGTCAGGTCTGTCTGACTCCAAAGCCCAAGAGCCTGACTGGCAAATCCTTGGGGGTGAGGATATCAGGACTCCACCAGGTTGGTGGGGATAAGACTAAAATCTAGACCCGCTAATGTAGCGAGGGAGGCATTACTGAGTGAAATTCGTCCGAAGAGGAAAAGGCCAGAAAGAAAAACGATGTGATTGGCCTCTGGGGCTAAAGACCAAAGATTGCCTGCGCCTGTTGTTAGGGCAATCAACCTGGGCAGGGTCATACATTCGATCCTGTCCCTTTACCATCCTGACTCTGTCGTAGCACAAGGGCTCAAGTCCTAGCTTTACCCGTCCCTTGCTGCGAATTTGGGATGACGTGCCTTCTCTGAACCTGTTTGCTCAAGAAATGCTACCTGCCTCAGATAACAGTCACAAGCCCTCCCCCACTGTGCACACTGTCAAATATGACATGGGCATTATTAGTTCATTCTCTAAAAGGGAAGTTGGTGGAGAATAAGGTAGCTGAAAAAAGGAAGAAGATTTTTTTTTAAAGCCTCACTCTGTTCATCTACTTTATTTTTTTTTTAAGATTTTATTTATTTATTTGACAGAGAGAGAGAGAGTTAGCAAGAGCAGGAACACAAGCAGGGTGAGTGGGAGAGGGAGAAGCAAGGAGCCCGATGGGGGGCTCGATCGCAGGACCCCGGGATCATGACCTGAGCCGAAGGCAGACGCCTAACGACTGAGCCACCCAGGCGTCCCAGGAGGAAGATATTTTAAAAGACTCAACAAAACTGTCCTGTGGGGAGATTTCAGATTAGTTAGTTGATTACCAAGAATTAAAGAATGTGAAACAACAGGAAATGAATGAACAAGAGTGCAGGTTCCCGGGGCTCCCAGCAAGTTTCTTAAATCTCTGGACTGCAATTTCCTCATCTATAAAATACAGAAAATAATTATACCAGCTTTGCAGGGTTGTTTTGAGTTTTGTTTTGTTTTTTTAATGAGATAATGTGTGGAGAGCGCTAGTCCAAGGCCAAGCCTCATCAACATTATCCTCCGATCGTCTTTTCAAATAGCAGTGCTGGGGAGAGGGAGAGAAAGTGACTTCTCCAAAGAACCAAAGGGTGCCAGAGCCAGGCTCAAACCCTGAGCATCCGGTTCCAACTTGGAACCCTTTTCTTTCCACCATATCACACAAAAACACACTGCAGTTCACTCAGGCACCCGTGCTACTGCTTAATTGTTTTACATCATTATTTAATCAGCACATCAAGAATTCAGGTAGTAATAATTTCCCCAGTCACAGATGAAGAAACTGAGGCTCAGAGAGTTTGAATAAGTTGCCCCCAGGTCACACAGCCCACCCAAGGCAGGGCTGGGATGTGAAGCCAGCGAGGTTTCATTCCAAAGCCTTGGCCCTTAACCTTTGCTACAGTGGAAAGAGGCTTCAGGCACCATTTAGCTTAATTCCTCCCAGGTGGGAGGCTGGAGATGCTACAGACAGATGAGGAAGAAAGGTCCAGGGAGAATGAATGTCCAGACAGCAGGTGGTGGCCCCAAAGACTCCTGGGTGGGAGTGATGAATGGTGAGTGGACAGCGGACTTGGGATGGAATCTTCCAGCCCCACAGGACAGACTCATGAGAAGTGAGTTTCTTTTTTTTTTTTTTAAGATTTTATTTATTTATTTGAGAGAGAGAGAATGAGAGAGAGAGAGCACATGAGGCGGGGGGAGGGTCAGAGGGCAAAGCAGACTCCCTGCCAAGCAGGGAGCCCGATGCGGGACTCGATCCAGGGACTCCAGGATCATGACCTGAGCCGAAGGCAGTTGCTTAACCAACTGAGCCATCGAGGCGCCCGAGGAGTGAGTTTCTTTGCCAACCACTAGACGTTTGAGAACGGCCTTAATGATGATCCTTTGTGCCAATTCTATAAATTACAAATTCTTTCCTTAAACGACTTGAGGTGGCCTATATTATGAATTAGGGCAGTAGAAATAAAAGCAAAGCATTAGAAACAACTAAAAAAAGAAGAAGAAGAAATGGATCAGGAACCAACCTTAGTTCTGAGCTTCCTGGCAGCTGACAGAAAAGAAAACACAAAGTCTCTCTGAAGAAGCCTGCTTTTTTCCCAATGGACATTTGTTCATTCATTCATTCATTTATTCATTTATTCAATAAGTTGATTTCAAAATATCTAAGTGCCTACTTTATGCCAGGTCCTGTACTCAAATGCTGGAAATCCCAGGAAAAATGTATTAAAGAAATTGGTCTCGGGCACCTGGGTGGCTCAGATGGTTAAGCGTCTGCCTTCGGCTCAGGTCATGATCCCAGGGTCCTTGGATGGAGTCCTGCATCCGGCTCCCTGCTCAGCGGGGAGCCTGCTTCTCCCTCTGCCTCTCTCTCTCTCTGTGTCTCTTATGAATAAATAAATAAAATCTTAAAAAAAAAAGAAATTGGTCTTGGGGGCACCTGGGTGGCTCAGTTGTTAAGCGTCTGCCTTCAGCTCAGGTCACGATCCCAGGGTCCTGGGATCAAGCCCCACATCGGGCTCCCTGCTCAGCGGGAAGCCTGCTTCTCCCTCTCCCACTCCCCCTGCTTGTGTTCCCTCTCTTGCTGTGTCTCTCTCTGTCAAGTACATAAATAAAATCTTTAAAAAAACAAAACAAAACAAAACAAAAAACAAAGAATAGAAGGTTGACGGTGATCCATGCAGCAGGACTCAATGAGTTTCATCCACCTGGGGGGGTTGGGGGAAATCGGAGAAGGCTTCCTGGAGAAGGTGGCCTTAATATAGGACCTGAAAAAAAATAGATAAGATTTGGGCAAAAGACAATAGCCTATAGCCCAAAATTCCAGAGAATTTCCTTGCAACTTACAGCCAAGTGCTATTAAGCATCAAGGGGAACTGCGAGAAGAAATGTGGAAGGAAACCCCCATGATTCCCTTCCTACAGCTGGACACAGCACCAAGAGCCCAGCCTGCTGGGAAGCAGGTCAAGAAGGTCATGCAGGTTAAACAGGTTTTTATTTTTATTTATTTTTTTACAGTTTTATTTATTTAAGTAACCTCTACACCTGATGTGGGGCTCAAACTCACCACCCCAAGATCAAGAGTCACCCGCTGCTCCGACTGAGCTAGCCAGGTGCCTCCAAACAGGTTTTTGTGTTCGTGATGGCTTGGCCTTCATGGTGGTAAAATGTCAGCTGAGAATCAATGGAGGGCTTTTATCTGCCTCAGCTCTCAGGCTGTAAAATCCTATAGACTAACTCAATTGAGTCACTTCCTGCCTTTCACTGGACATGTGCTGGAGGGCAGGCACAGTGCCACAAATTTAGTAAACCTCTGTTACTTATTCTGCACAACAATGTGATATGGGTGGTATTTCTCCCAGTGTACAGATGAATGAAACAGAGGCCCAGAGAGGTGAAGTAACTTGCCCAATTTCACACAGCCCATAAAGTAGAGAGCTGGATTTGAATCCAGGTAGGTCTGGTTGCAAAACCTGCTGCAACACTGGGATTCAATGTGGTGAATATCCAGGAGGAGACCTAAGAAATCACCAAGTCTACCCACCTGGCTTTAAACACCAGGAATGCAGGGGCAGCTTGTTACTACGACATTCATTTTCTTTCCTTTTTTTTTTTTTTTTTTTAAAGATTTTTTTTATTTGCTTGACAGAGAGAGAGATAGCGAGAGAGGGAACACAAGCAGGGGGAGTGGGAGAGGGAGAAGCAGGCTTCCTGCCGAGCAGGGAGCCCGATGCGGGGCTCGATCCCAGGACCCCGGGATCATGACCTGAACCAAAGGCAGATGCTTAACGGCTGAGCCACCCAGGCGCCAACTATGGCCTTCATTTTCACTTCACACTTTCAGTTCAGGTAGGAAAACCCCCCAGGGGCAACCCCCTACTCCCTCCCACCCCCATGCCCCTCACCTGAAGGTTCCCTTCCCACGCCCTCAGCCTAAGTCAGGCTGCAGGCTGCGGGGCACCCGCCGAGCACGGACAGACACGCTGTCTGAGAGAGCGTGTCAGGTACTTTGGGGGCTTTGGCATTGTTCTTAGGTGGGGATGGCACTTGGTTGGTGGGTCGGTTCTCTTTTAATCATCCTTTTGTACTGAGGTCACAAAAAGGTTTTGTGTGCCTCGGTGCTTCCCACTATTTGGAACTCTCCTGACACAGGGATAAAAAATATGAACCCTTTCCCCTGACAAAGGCACAGATGTAAAGTCTTTGGCACACCTGGGAAGGATGGAGACCCCATCACAGCTGACCCAGTGAAAAAGCCCCAGGAGAGGCCATCCGCCAATTGGTTTTTACAAGGAGAATGGGACAGGTATTGTCCTTGTCATTTGGTATGTAAGAAAAGGGGCTCAGAAAGTTGAAGGGACTTGCCCAGAGTCACATGACCAGCCATGGCAGAGGGTGGAACTAAGTGCCCCTGCAGAGTCTCCCTCCATGCTGGGTACTCAGATGCATCCTTGCCCTGGAAGGAGGCCCGTCTGAGGAGCCAGATACTCTGATTCCAGAAGGTATTTCTATCTGCCCACAGGGAAACCAGGCAGGAAGCTGGGTTTCCTGTTGCTCTGTGCATCCTATTGCTGTCGGATGTTGTCTCGTTAGGCCCTCCAACCAAAGGCCTGCATTTCCTGCCCTTAACCTAATCTGGACACCACCACAGGTCAGTGGCCACACCAGACCTGGGTGAAGCTCAACATGCCAGCAGCCACCACGCTGGCATCCCTTTTCTAGGCCGGACTCGGCATGGGGTAAGCCATTCCCGGATGGGAGGGGGCTGTTTTCTAAGGGAACTATGGAGAGCGGGGGAGTTTGGCTGGGGCAGCTGGGTGCAGGGAGGAAGCTTCCAGAAATGGCAGGGTGGGGACATGGGAACTGAGAAAGCCTTGCACTGTCTGTCACTCATTCGTGACTAGGGCTGAGAACTAAACTGGCACTGTTTCCTGTCTCAGCTCAGGTGTGACTTTGGCAACACTCAGCAATTGCTCTGTCTCAGGCCAACGCCCCTTCTCAGCTTCTGTGGGCAGGGTCACCTCTGCGCCTACAGAGCAAGGGTCTTGTCTTCTGATTTGGGGGATGTGAAATCTAGTTCCAGCTCCACTGCCGTTTTGTTGGGTGACATCAGGAGACTACATCCCCACCCTTGGACTGTTTTTTCGATGCTAAAATGATGGAGCTGAATTAGATGAGGTTTTCGATCTGCTCCTCAGACTGCCTTGAAGAGAGGGCATGGGTGATATGAACGCAGATTTTACCTGACTTAGGAATAGGGGTTCCATTGATTGTAAAAATTGTTCTGCTCTCTTAAAATTTTTAAAAACAGGGGTGCCTGGGTGGCTCAGTTGGTTAAGCGTCTGCCTTCGGTCAGGTCATCATCCCGGGGTCCTGGGATCGAGCCCCACATCGGTCTCCCTGCTCAGCAGGGAGTCTGCTTCTCCTACTCCCTCTGCCATTCCCCCTGCTTGTGTGCTTACTCTCTCAATCTCTCTTTCTCTCTCACTCTCTATCTGTCAAGTAAATAAATAAAATCTTTTCTAAAAAATGTAAATATACTGGATTATAATAAGGACTGCCATTTATCGAGCTCTTGGGATATGCCAGGCATATTATTCTTAATAACCTCACACAGTACGTGAATTATCCCCATTTGAAGATGCTCATAATAATAATAATAAGCACTTCCATGTATTACATTAATTTACTTAAATCCTTACAAAACCCATCTTACAGATGAGAAATGGGAAACCCAAGGCATTTGGTATCTTGAACAAGGCCACCACGTTGGAATTTCAAGCTACAGGATGTGCTGCCCTCCCCCATACACTCTTACTTGGGGTCCACTCCATTTGAGGCAGCCCCTTTCCATCCAAATAGGGTTCATTCATTAGGGAGTTTTTGAGCACCTACTGTGTGTAGGCATTGTGCAAGGCACTGAAGACCCAGAAATAATGAAGGCCCAGTCTCTGACCTTGACAAGCTGTGGGGCCTTTGCCAAGTGGTTTAATATCTCCGAGCATGCTTTATCTGTGAAATAACAATACCCATAATTTTTATTTTATTTTATTTTATTTTTTAGATTTTATTTATTTAGAGAGAGAGAGCACAGCCGGGGGTGGGGAGGGACGGAGAGAGAGATCTCAAGTAGATTCTGCGCTGAGCATGAAGCCTGACCTGGAGCTAGAACACAGGATCCTGAGATCACGACCTGAGCTGAAGTCAAGAATCTACTGCTTAACCAACTGAACCCCGCAGGCGCCCCTTATTTTATTAAGTGAGCTCTACACCCAATGTGGGGTTGGAACTTCCAACCCTGAGATCAAGAGTCACATGCTATATTGACTGAGCCAGCCAGGCACCCCAATACCCATAATTTTTATATTATAAAGTTGTATGGATTACATTAGATTGTGGCTGTGTAAATTACTTTGTAGAATTTAAAGTCCATACAAATGTTGGTTAGTTCCGTTATTAATCTGGTTGGAGAAAAGCCTAGTGAGGAACTGGTTACAAACTAAGCACGGTAGGGCGGGGAGCTTCCTGAGTGACAGGGCATCAGGGAAGGCTTCACGGATTGAAAGATGAGTCCAGACGCAAGGTCAAGAAAGAAGGTTGGCCAGAGAAAGGAAGCCTGGGACGAAGGTGTGAGCAAAATGGCAAGAAAGTAGAACTATCTGGGAAATGGTAGAGCATCCGGTGGAGCACGGGGAACTGGGCGGGGCTTCCGGCAGCGGCAACTAGGCAGTATGCCCTCCCCTGGCTGTCCACGCCCAGTACACCATGTTGGCGTGGGCCCGCGCTGACCCTTTAAGACACAACGGGAGACACCTGTCATTTACAATTTCCTAGTTGCCACACTATAAATAAATAAATAAATAAATAAATAAATAAATAAATAAATAAATAAATAAATAAATAAATAAATAAAAGGAACAAGAGAATAAAATGAACACTCTCGTAGCCGTCTCTTCGGTCACACGTGTCAGGGTCCCTTGCGAGCATATTCCCAGGAGTGGAGCTGATGCATCCAAGGGCGGAGGCACGTGGACCACACCAGATTTTGCTGAACTGCTCTCCAAAGTGGTTGTGCCAACTTACCCCTTCCCTGGGCAGCGCTGAAAGTCCTCCTTGGTCCGCGCCTTCTCCAGCACTCTATCATCAAGTTGAGTTTTTTTACCAATCTGATGGGAGTGAAACTTGCATTTCTGTGGTTGCTACTGAAGTTAAACAACTTTTCAAAGGATCATCGACCATTGCTCTTTCATGCCGTTATTATTCTTCTGTGTGGGTTCTCTTTTTTCTTCAGAAATCTAATGGAGGTTTGACTGTTTCATTATTTTTTCAAAAAACTGGCTTCAGTCTTTCCAGTTTTTTCTAGTCTCCATTGCTTTCCTATGTCATTAATTTCTGGTCTTATTATTTCTGTCTTCTTCCTTCTTTGTGTTTACACTGTTGTTCTTTTTCTAATTTTGTGATGTTTAGCACATTCGTCTTTTTTCTTTTCTAATATGAGCACAAAGGGCTATACATTTCCTTTTCGTTGATGCTCAGATATATCCCACAGATTTTAATGTTACAATTCTAAGTATTTCCTAATTCCCTTTAGGATTCTTTGACCCAAGAATTATTCAGCAGTGTGTTTTTAAAGCTTTGTATTTATGAAGTTTGTTATGTTGTTTAAGTTCTTGATATTTTTAACAAATTGCACTGTGGTCAGAGAACATGGTTTGTATGTTACAGATTATTTTAAATTTATTGAAATCTACTTTTCACCCAAGACTTAGTCAGAATTTATTGACATCTACTTTTCACCCAAGACTTAGTCAGTTTTGATAAATGTCCACATTTGCTTGAAAACAGTGTGTATTCTCCAGTTATTGGGTGCTGAGTTCTATATAGGATTATTTAATCCAGGTTGGTTTTTTTTAAGATTTTATTTATTTATTTGAGAGAGAGAGAGAACACATGAGAGGGGGGAAGGGTCAGAGGGAGAAGCAGACTCCCTGCCGAGCAGGGAGCCCGATGCGGGACTCGATCCTGGGACTCCAGGATCATGACCTGAGCCGAAGGCAGTCGCTTAACCAACTGAGCCACCCAGGCGCCCTTAATCCAGGTTGTTAATTGCATGTTCAGATCTTATACATTCTATTAATTAGTATGTTGTCTGCTTAATCTATCAGCTTCTGAGAAAAAAATGCTAGAATCAGTCACTATTCAATTTCATTTCACTTCAAGTCCAAAATTATTTATTGAGTACCTATTATGTATCAGATACTATTCTAAGACCCTATATCAGAGGACAAAATAGTTCCTTGACCTCACGGAACTTAGATGCTAGTAGAATAAACAGACAACAAACAATAAAACATAATAAATAGCTAAGTTTCGTAGGGTAAAGTATATGTCAGAAGGTGATAAGTGATATGGGGGGAAAAACATAGAGCAGAGTGAGGGAGACCAGAAGAGCAGGAGTGTGGGGTGAGTTTCTGTATTAGAGTGGTAGGAAAGATGTCATTGAAAAGGTAAAACTTGAGCCAAGACTTGGAAAAGGTGAGAGCCTGAATCAAGCATATATCTAGGAAAAGAGTGCTCAGGCAGAGGGAACAGCCAGTGCAAAGGCCCTGTGGCAGGGGGTTGGACCCATCAGGCAGCCAATGTGGCTAAAGCTGGCTGACCAAGGAAAGCATGATATTAAGGAGATCAGAGAGGTGATAGGGCCAGAACACATAAAGCCTTCTAGGCCACATAAGTACCTTGTTTGGCTTTTACACTAAATGAAATGGGCCCTACACACAGTTTCGGACAGAGGAGTAGCATGATCTGACGTATTTTAAAGGGATCAGTCTAGTTGTTGTGCTGAAATTAGACTAAAGATGGGTCTGGTTAAAAGCAGGGAGCCCAGTTAGTAAACTATCAAAGTCAACCAGGTAAGAGATGATGCTTGATTTTTAAAAGCCTAAGATAGCCTAAATAAAGCTTCATCTCCATCTCTTTCTTGGCTTATGTTACTGTCATTCACAATTTTACTTCCATTTTGTTTTTATACCTTCCAAATCAGTCATTAGCATTATTATTATTGCTTTATATAGACATTTGTTTTTACTTACTCATACATTTAGAAACTTATTCACTCACAATTCCTTCTTGCCTTTCTGTTCTTCCCTCTATGAAGAATTTCCTTCTGCTGATGGCATACCCTTTAGATGTTCCTTCAGTAAAGGTCTGTTTGTCAACAACTCTACTTGTATTTCTTTAGTTTGAGTTATAGTTTAGTTCCACTCCCCCCCCCCTTTCTTCTGGCTTCTGTTGTTGATGTTGGAAAATCTGGTTTTAAGTTTCATTATGATTCATTTGCTGGTATTGTGTCTTTTCCCTCTGATTGCTTTTAGTTTTTTTCTCTTTGTCTTTGGTGTTCTGAAGTTTTATTATGATATATATGATAATTCCACAAACTAACGTGGAATTAGTTTGTTTTTAAAATTCTGCTTGTAGGGGCACCTGGGTGGCTCAGTTGGTGAAGTGTCTGCCTTCGACTCAGGTCATGATCCTGGGGTCATGGGATCAAGCCCCGTGTCAAGCTCCTTGCTCAGCAGGGAGCCTGTTTCTCCCTCTCTCTCTGCCCCTCTCCCCTGCTTATGTTCTCTCTCTCTCTCAAGTAAATAAATAAAATCTTAAAAAATAAATAAAATAAAATAAGATTCTGCTTGTAGTTCACTGTGATTTCTGAATCTAAGGAGAATTTTGGACAATTCTCCACTCTCAGCAACCCCCTCTATGGCCTCCCCAAAGCCCACCCCCACTTCTATTTTTCCCTTCTGAAACTCCATTTGGAGATATTTTAGGACTTTTCATTCAATCCTTAACCTCTCTTTTATCTGTCCCATCTCTTCGTCTTTTTGTGCTACGTTTTGAGAAATCTCTTCAGATCTACCTTCTGGATCAATGCTGTCCAACTAATCTGTTCTGTTCTTTCGCCTACATTTAAGGGTTCTTTTTTCAAAGACTTTATTTTTCACTTCTAGAAATTCTACTTGATTCTTTCTCAAATCTGCCTAGGCAGTCTCCCATAATGTACTCATGGTTTTGATTCCTTATTGTTTAAGTACATTAAACATATTCCCAAGAATGACATGAAGTCCTTGAAAGTCCCATTCTACTGTCTGACATTTCTGTGAACTCTTGTTCACATGTCCTTATACATTTTGTTATTTTGCATTGGGAGCTCAAATTCCATGGGCCGCTTCATGTGGGAAACTTGTGTGACCTGGCTAGAAAGTATATTCCTCTGAAAAAATTTCAAGTTTGCTTTCTAATAGTCTCTAATGATGTCCCATACAATATTTGGGTGCTCTGGTTTGGTGTTTCTCAATATTTAGAACATACTTACAAAAAAAAAAAGATTAGTTATCTGACATTCAGATTTATCTGGATTCTTATATTTTATCTGTCAATGCTGCTGGTGTGAAGCCAAAGTCTTGTCTTTGTTGTTAAAACTTCAGCATCTTGGGTGCCTGGGTGGCTCAGTTGTTAAGCGTCTGCCTTTGGCTCAGGTCATGATCCCAGGGTCCTGGGATCGAGCCCCGCATCGGGCTCCCTGCTCAGCGGGAAGCCTGCTTCTCCCCCTCCCACTCCCCCTGCTTGTGTTCCTGCTCTCGCTGTGTCTCTCTCTGTCAAATAAATAAATAAAATCTTTTAAAAAATTAAAAAATAAAAATAAAACTTCAGCATCTTACTTATCAAAGTGGGCACACAGAACAAAACAGAACAGAATACCAATGAAAAAATCCCCTTCATCTCATCATTCTGGCTTCCATTTTTTCTTGGTTTTGATTTCCTCTTGGTTTTTGGCCCTTGGAGATTTCTCTTACTTTCAAAGGGAAGTCTCAGGATTGGTCTTTTTGGAAACAAAAGACTAAAATCCTCACAGGCCACTTCTGCTTCTTGAATTCCCACATACCTCTCCTAAGGCAATCAGGAAGGAAGATCTAGTGACCCAGTAGAATGGAAAGAGGGCAAAATATAAAGGAACAAAATATAAATTGCTATTTCAGTATACGATTCATCTACACAGGTAAAGGGTTTGTCTAGAGCTATTGGTTGTGTGAAGTCATTATTGCGCTAATTGAAAAAGACTCCTTTCTTCTCATTGTACTACAGCAAAGGCTTCTTGGCAAGCCCAACAGGAGCCAAGGGACCCACCACATGGAGAGACGCTGGGTGATGGAGGCAGCCAATGGCTGTAAGGATGGCTTGGATTTCAACCCCATGAAAGAGTACATGGTCCTGAACAGTTCCCAAAGGATAGCTGTTGCGGTGCTGTGTACCTCCCTTGCCCTGCTAAGTGCCCTGGAGAATCTGGCTGTGCTCTACCTGATCCTGTTCTCCCACCGGCTCCGCAGGAAGCCCTCATACCTGTTCATTAGCAGCTTGGCTGTGGCTGACTTCCTGGCCAGTGTGATCTTTGCCTGCAACTTTGTGAATTTCCACGTCTTCCATGGCATGGATTCCAAGGCTGTCTTCCTGCTGAAGATTGGCAGTGTGACCATGACCTTCACAGCCTCTGTAGGCAGTCTACTGCTGACCGCCATTGACCGCTACCTCTGTCTGTGCTACCCACCTACATACAAAGCCCTACTCACCCGGGGGAGGGCACTGGCAACTCTGGGGATCATGTGGGGCCTCTCAGCATTGGTCTCCTACCTGCCCCTTATGGGATGGACTTGCTGTCCCAGTCCCTGCTCTGAGCTTTTCCCCCTGATCCCCAATGACTATCTCCTGGGCTGGCTCCTGTTCATTGCCTTCCTCTTCTCTGGCATCATCTACACTTATGGGCATGTCCTCTGGAAGGCCCATCAACATGTATCCAGCTTGGCTGAACACCAGGACAGGCAGGTGCCAGGAATGGCACGAATGAGGCTGGATGTGAGGTTGGCCAAGACCCTGGGGGTGGTGCTGGCTGTGCTTTTCATATGCTGGCTTCCGGTACTGGCCCTCATGGTCTACAGCCTGACTACCACCCTAAGCGACCAGGTCAAGAAGGTCTTCGCCTTCTTCTCCTTGCTCTGCCTTGTCAACTCCATGGTCAACCCCATCATCTATGCCCTGCGGAGTGGGGAGATCCGCTCCTCTGCCCACCACTGGCTGGCCCAGTGGAGGAAACATCTGAGGAGACTCGGGCTTGAAGGAAACAAAGAAGTCCCAAGGTCCTCAGTCACTGAGACAGAGGCTGATGTGAAAATCACCCCATGGCCAGATTCCAGAGGACTAAACTTTTCTGAATGCTGATGAGTCCTCTTTCACAGTTTTAAACAGAGTCAGAATCATTTCACTCCCTGGAGGAGAGAGAGCAGCCTTGATCCTATTGTCTTACTTGAGCCAGGCCCCAGGGGCTTGGACACTTACCCCTTTTCGCTGATGACTGACGGTAATGACCCTGGCAGGTAGCCTGTCCATGCCTATTTGCACACAGACTGTTGGATAGCTAGGCCCTGTGAAGACTGGTGCTCAAGCGAGAGGCTTGAGCGGGCTCAGTGCACGTTTGGGTTAGGAGAACCTCCCTAACAAGATGGCCTAGTGCTTGCATCCTTCAGAGACCACAGGAGCCAGATGGAGCCTTCAGGCTCAGCAATGAGGGACTCAGAGGAAATCTGAGAAGATGAATGGATTATTTTCCTGGCATCTCAAGATGTCAGATGGGATGGCTGGCCAACCCCGTTCTTGCTTGATTGTTGGGACCTCCTTGGCTCTAAGGCAACAAAAGACCCCATTTTCTGGTCACCTTTTCCTACTGAGGATCAAAAACTTTGATACAATAAGGATCAAGGATGTTGATCCACCTCTTTCACAGCTAATTGACAAGCCTCTAGTTCAAGGAATCTTGTTATTAGGGCAATGGCCCCCCTTGACATCCTGATAATCTCCATTCACAGCCACGGTGACCTCCTAGGTCCCTGGGGAATACAGGGGAGGCTGGGACTGGTTGAGACACAGAATTTTCAGAGAATTTTGTGGACCTTCTGAAGTCCTTCCACTGGAAGCAGGCAATGGCCCAGTCTAACTTCAAGAAAAAGGAAGACATTCACTAAGATTTCATAAACCCCCAAATTGTTCCCAGTTGCCCCTCAGTTCAGCTCCTTTGTCTCCTCCGCACCCATATAACAAAAAATAAACAGAGCAAGTGGGAGGAGGGGGAAATTCCGTTACTACGTGCCAAGCATGGGACTGACATCCCACAGTCCATTATCTCCAGCAAGAACATAGCCCCATGCTTTTGAAGATTCCAGGACATCCATATTTTACTTATCAGGGAAGGTAGGTTCCTACCAAAGCAGCTTACTTAAAACAATAGGCTAGAGAAATTGTTGGTGCGGAGGATAACAGAGGAATTCTAATGCAATTATGTGGGACCATAGAATAAAAGGAAAGGTATTGATTAAACATGAATATTAAAAATATTCATTTACTATTTACAAGACAAGGTGTCCACTCTTTATTCACTAATGCACCCCTCTCACAAATACATGCCAGGCTTTGTGCTAGGTCCTGGTTGTGCAGCCATAAACGAGACTCTGCCCCTGTCTAATGGGGCTTACATTCTACATTCTAGTGGGAAGACAGCCACTAAAGAAGATAATTACTGGTGGTACAATGAAGGAAATCATCCAGGTCATATGATAGGGATTCATTGAGGCAACTTTAGGTAGGGTAGACCTACTGTGTGCTCTGGACGTAAATGCCACAGCTGGCTTTTATAGAATCTTTACTATGTGCCACGCACTGGGATAAGTGCTTTCAAATGAAGTGTTTTACTTAGTCTCCACAATAACTGACCGCAAGGGTCCTGGTACCCTCATTTTATGGATAAGGAAACATTTAAGAGGCAAAATCACTTGTCTGAGATCACACTGCTGATATGTACCCAAAGCTGGGGTTTCCACAGCCTGCCGCCTTTACCATTAACCTCTTGGCTTGGTTCAGCCAAATGCTGCTTGATTACGAATAATGCTTGATTTCTATAACATCAGATTGCTGCAATCTTAACTCACCATTTTTTCTCAACCTACTTCATTTTATGTCCTGCTCAGTTGGTGGAACATGCCACTCTTGATCTCGGGGTTGTGAGTTCGAGCCCCATGTTGGGTGGAGAGATTACTTAAAAATAAAAATCTTTAAAAAAACATTTTTCCACCAAGTGGCCTAAAACAAGAGAAACTTATTCTTTCATGGAAGCTTCTGGAAGCTGGAAGTCCAAAATCAAGGCATCACCAGGGGCACGCTCCCTGCAAAGTTTCAAGGAGAGTATCCTTCTTTGCTTCTTCCGCCTTTTGGCAGCTCCCGAAGTTCTTCAGCTTATGGCAAGATAACTCCAATCTCTACCTCAGTCTTCATAGGACACTCCTCTCCCCACCTTATCTCTTGGTGTCCTCTTTTAAGGATGTCAATCATTGGATTAAGGCACATTCTAATCCAGTATGACCTCATCCTAACTTAACAAATTACATCTATAAAGACTATTTCCAAATAAGGAAACATTCACTGGTTCTGAGTGTACATGAAATTTGGGGGGGGACATTATACAACTCAGTACAGCCCCCCAAGGACAAAGTCAACTCCTCAATTACAGCCCATATCATGGACTGTGTTAAGTGGCAGTCACTTGCTAGTCTCTCCCCATGAGACGAGCTCCATGTTCATCTCTTGGTCCCCAGTGCTCCCTGACAATCCAGCATAGAGCCTTTTTATTCTTCAAAAATTTTATTTAAATTCTAGTTAGTTAGCAGATAGTGTAATATTGTTTTCAGGAGTAGAATTTAGTGATTCATCACTTACATGTAACACCCAGTGTTCAACATAACAAGCGCCCTCCTTAATACCCATCACCCATTTAGCCCATCCCCCACCCACATCCCTCCATCAGCCCTCAGTTTGTTCTCTTTTGTTAAGAGTCTCTTATGGTTTGCTTTCCTCTCACTTTTTTTTCCCTTCCCATATGTTCATCTGTTTTGTTTCCTAAATTCCACACATAAGTGAAATCATACCATATTTGTCTTTCTCTGACTGAATTATTTCGCTTAGCATAATACACCCTACCTCCATCCATGTCATTGCAAATGGCAAGATTTCATTCTTTTAGATGACTGAGTAATATTCCATTATATATATCCCACATCTTTATCCATTCATCAGCCGATGGACACTTAGGCTTTTTCCATAATTTGGCTATTGTTGATAACAACATAGAGTCTTTTTTTAATATTTTATTTATTTTTGAGAGAGAGAGAGCACAAGTAGGGGAGAGGGGAGTGGGGAGGGGCAAAGGGAGAGGCAGACTCCCCACTGAGCAGGGAGCCCGATGCAGGACTCAATCCTAGGACTCTGGGATCATGACCTGAGCCCAAGCCAGACACTCAACTGCTTAACTGACTGAGCCACCCAGGTGCCCAACAGCATAGAGTCTTAAGAGGGCGGGTCAATATCTGTGGAATCAAACTTCTCCCGAAAAGCATTTTGGAACATCAAATTTTCTTTTAATCCAGATACCTATCTTTTTGTAAGGCAAAGACATGGCATGAGTTTTTAAGGTAAATTTGCGATTCCTTAAAGTTTGGGCATACCTTTCTTTATTCATTGGTGGGGTCTTTTTTCCTTTTATCAAAGAAAATGCCCAAGTGCCTGGCATATATCCATACTTAGTAAATATTTAATGTTTAATGAATAAAACTAGAGTTTTAAAATCATTGAATTAAATGCACTTCCACACTTTCTCCATCTCTCTTTTCACATTCACACTCCATTTCTGCTCTAAATAGAGAACTAGTTTATGGAGGAGAGCAAGCAGAGAAAGGGGACCCTGGATGTGACAGAGAGCTACCCTCATTGTTTAGATGAGGGAACGGACCGGACCCAGACAGTGGACAATACTTGCCCAAGAAGCCCCAACAAGGTGGTATCCAGTGCTAGAAATGCAGGTTTTCCAATTTCCAGCTTTGTCCACCTCTGTCATCACGTCCCTCATCTGTCCCTGCAGATTTACACGTTGGTTATGAGGATAAGGAGAAGTGAAGGTCACGGTGTCCCATTTTATCTTCCCCATGATGAGTTCTCTAACATCAAAGACCATTACTCACTCTGATCACTAGAAGGTGTGTGCAAACAAAATGGATTTTGTTTTTATTTTTTTTTTTTGAGGTGTCCCTGCTTACTGTTCTGGGCACTATTGCAACATAATCTTGGGGAGAAAGAAACACCGAAGATAAAATAGCTGTTCAATCAGCAACAGCTACTGTGTTTCCTTATCACTCCTAAAATGAGGAAGTGCTTGGTTCTGTCAACACAGGGTCCAACACCTCCCAGGGTGCAAGAGGGAAGCGGCTTGTTGAGAGGCACAGATTTCACACCAGGATCCTTGGATTCTGGTCCCAACTCTGCTCAAACTTAGCAGTGTGATCTTGGGCGCCTCCAATCCCCTCTGTGGGTCTCAGTTTCCTCCTCCGTAAAATGGGAAGAGTATGGAAGGGGATAGTGTCGAGGATCTCCAAAGTCCCCTCAGACTCTGATATGCTGCAGTTCTCTCCCTGATAGGTGGGGATTGGCTGTGCCAGGTGGTGTCATTAGACCCTCCCCACCTGACGACTTCACTTCCTGTTTGGGCACACAGCGTGCACAAATTGTAGAGGAGCCGGTGGCCTCCCTGCCTGAGAAGGTTGACACGGACACTCCTCGGGCCTGGGGCTCTCAGTTTTCTCACCCTGCTACTATAAATACGTTCTTTTGTGGTAGTCTGTGCATGGGTCTTATTTTCCCAATTACACGTTAAGCTCTTTGTATTGCCTCAGAATTCCCAAAGCAAGCTCAGTAAATATTAGACAGTCAAAATGATCACAGAGGCTCTTCCTCATTCAGTGCCCACCTTTCTCCCTTCGCTCCCCTGGTAATACTTCCTTCCCCCATCCTCCTCCCAGTTATTTCGCCAGGACTGTCACAATGCCTTTCCATCTGGTATTCCTGCCTCCCGGCTTGTTCTTCTATACTACAGTTCAAGATGTCCCCTATAGCTCCCAGTAGCAAAATGAACTACTCCCAGCTCTCGGCACGCACTGGGCCTTTCACGCCCCCCACAATTTAACCCCGCCGTGAAGTCTCTTCCCCAGGGATCATTCGTCCCGCGGAGCGCGGTTAACGATGCTTTGTGTTTTTCTCCCTTCGAGCGCCAGGGGGCGCTGCAGGAACGGCCGACCCGAAGGGGAAGACAGTCGCCACGCCGCCTGGTTGACACGCCCCCTTTCCCTTCCGAGCCAATCATTAGTGAGAGTGGGCGGAACCGCGCGGCCTGTACCTGCGCGTTAAGAGGTGGCGGTGGAGGTTCGGAGGCAGCGACGCGGCCTTCCGACATGAAGTCGAGGGCTGTGGGCCCTGGGCGGCTGCTGCTGCTGCTGCTGCTACTGCTACCGCTACCGGTGCTCGGAGCGGCGTACGTGCGCGGGGCCCAGCGTTCGCGCCGCTACACCCCGGACTGGCAGAGTCTGGACGCCCGGCCGCTGCCGGACTGGTTCGATAAGGCCAAGTTCGGGGTGTTCGTGCACTGGGGCGTGTTCTCGGTGCCGGCCTGGGGCAGCGAGTGGTTCTGGTGGCACTGGAAGGGCGAGGGGCGGCCGCAGTATGAGCAGTTCATGAGCGACAACTACCCGCCCGGCTTCAGCTACGCCGACTTCGGGCCGCAGTTCACGGCGCGCTTCTTCCACCCGGAAGCCTGGACCGACCTTTTCCAGGCGGCCGGGGCCAAGTGAGTGTCGCCGCGGGGACCAGCGGAGCCCCCCTTCCCGGCTCGGGCTGACGTTAGGCAGGTGGGAACCGAGTGGGGGCGGGAGGGGGATAGGCGAGCCGGCTCGCCCGGGGTCGCTCAGCTGCCGGTCTGACTTCGGGTGCCCGCGGGTCCTGTGATTTGCCTCCCGAAGGATGCAAAACTGAATGCGGCACGACCGATCACGCGAAGGAGGCGCGTCTGCTTGAGGGTTAGAAAGCAGTAAAGGTTTTCAGGGAGGTGGTGGGCTGGAAAGCCCTCGGTGTCTACGCCTGTATATCGAGACGATCGAGCTGTGTGACACCTAATGTCGCTTCCAGGTCATCAAGACAATCAGGGTTCCAGAATTTTCATCCAGTGGTCTGGCGTTTTGTCACCTCCCTGCAGCCTCCTTCCATGGTGATACAAAGGGGTTGTATTAGTTCCTTTCAGCTTTAACATCTCCCAGAGGAAAAGGGAGGGAAAGAGAGTGCGCAGTATATTTGGACAACGGGACCGATTCTCACTCACCTGCTCTTCTCAATGCCTTGCACACAGAGTGCCCAAGAGGTGTTTGAAATATTTTGAGAGCTGTCTAAGCTTGCGTGCAGAGGATTCAGAGAAGTGAGAGCGTGGCGTGGCGTGCTGAAGTGGGGAAGGGAGAGGCTGTTGAAGACTGGGGTCAGTCCGGAAGGATTAAGCCTCGAGGGCAGTGTGTTGCCAGGTGAAGTCGGAGAATGGTTGCCCCCAGCTCCTAGAAGAGTTAGCTTGGCGGCCAGGAGGGAAGCGGGTTGGAGGAGGGTAGGAACGGAGGCAGGGAGGTTTTCCAGCTCCTGGCTTAGAGCGGCCTTCCACCCTTACCTCGTCTCCTCAGTCACCTCCTGGGTTTTAGTTAACCTTGGACAAGTTTTCTTGTACTAAAGAAAATTTACAGCTGATGTTTAGTGTTTGCCGATAAATATATGGGAATATAAGACTCAAACACAGGTGGGGGTCACTGTCTAATAGGAGCCTTAGAGATCCCTAATTTACAAATTAAAAAAAATTGAAATCTGGGAGCCCTTTGCCCAGGCCCCTTATTTGGTGGCCCAGGTGACAAGCCCAGATAGAGGAAGGTAACTAATGTCCGACGTCCTTTGTCTATGGCAAAGGTTCCTTTCACCATACCAGGGGTCTGCAGACTGTGGCCAGAGAGATAGGTCCTTTGCCTGTTTCTGTAAATTCCATGAGATGAGAACAATTTTTACATTTTAAAAAGGGCTAAAAAAGAAAAAGAATATGCCACAGAGAGGAATGGAGCCCACAAAGGCTGAAATACTATCTGGCCCTTAAAGTAATTTTAGAGCTCCCCACACCAGCCAGTGATTAAATTATCATGTGCAGGCATCATTGGGTTTTTTGCCATACGAGCAAATGAAATGTTGAGTGTTATTTCATCACTGCACTTTTCTCCCCAGCTCTTTTGGTCTTTTGTCACCTCTATAAATGAAAGGCAGTTCATATGACCTTTTCTTTTCCTTTTCTATCATCTGCTATTTCCAGAACAAGAGAGCTAAGGTGCACTTCTTTTCCCTTACTTACTCCTTCCTTCCCTCTGGGCCTCCTCCTTGGCTGGGGACTAAGGACTCTGGCTTCCTTAAGTTTGCTTCCATTCCTGGAACAGTACCCACAGGGAGATGTGACTGTAGCACCTTCTTGGGTATCACCAACACAGTCACGCATGCAAGTACATTTCCTGTGGTCAGGTTTTCCCAACCTTTTTTAAAACCTCAGGCATGCTGGGTAAGCTCATGCTTCTGGCCCACCACCTGCTTCCTTTGCTCATGTAGTTTTGCTGCCCACAGGTATGTAGTCCTGACGACAAAGCACCACGAAGGCTTCACAAACTGGCCAAGCCCTGTATCTTGGAACTGGAACTCTAAGGATGTGGGTCCCCATCGTGATTTGGTGGATGAGTTGGGAAAAGCCCTCCGGAAGAGGTAAGTATCTACAGATGGTTACTCTGTCATCTCTTTTGATCTGTCATTCCTCTCTGCTCTCATGTATTTTCTAAGTCTGCATGTAGTGAGTAAACCTGAAGGTTTCTGGCCTTTGAATTAGCAGTGTTTGATGCTTGGCACTTTTCATGTGACCAAAGGTGATATCATCAGAGAAGTTCATGGCCCTGTTTAGGTGAGGGATACCCAGTGTAGACCACAGTGCCTCATATGCGTTCTGTGAAGGATTCTTTCTGGAAGGCCTTCCAACCAAGGCCTTTTCCAGTGTCTGATGAAGGACTGGCTCTGTCATCTTTGTGTCCCCCTCAGCTGTCAACATGCAGCTTTGCGGGCATTCAGAGAAAGTTTGGATGAATCCTAGGTCAAGAGGGAACTGACAAGGGCGGCAGTTAAGGGAGCCAGAAAGTGAGGTAAGGAGCAGCTTGGTTGATTCTAATTAATGCTCCCTAATGTTTGCCACTTAATAAGAAGTAACTTCCCAAGATCAAATAGCTTGGAAGTGGCAAAGGTGGGATTTGAACCCAGTTATTCTGGTTTGGGACCCTACAGTTCTGGGTATGATTACCTATAGAGAGGAAAAGTGGTATTTGTACTTTACCCCATCTCAGCTTTATTGTGATTTGGTAAACTTGATGCCCTCTTTAAAGAGTAGGCCAGCTACCTGTTTGTCTAAATAAAGTTTGATTGGAATACAGTTACACCCACTTATTTATGTGTTGTGTCTGTGGCTACTTTCAAGTTACAATTTCAGAGTTGGAATAGAGACCGCAAGGCTTGCAAAGACTGAAATGCAATGTGGCCCATAAAGAAAGCATCTGCTGACTCTGGTCACCTGGTCAGTATTCAGTTGTCCAGTGCCACGCACAGAGTCCTGCAAAGCAAAAACAGTCCTGCTGTGAAAGTCAGATGCTGATTAGATTGGGTTTTATGGTCTTTGATTTTTACCTTTTTTGTGTCTATTAGTCCCCGAGTCATATGATGAAATATCTAACAACTCTTCCTGTGTTATCTGGGCTGCTGCCATGGTATCCTTACTTCTCACCGCAGGATGGCGTTTCCGGGACACTCCCCTTTCATAACTCAAAACAAGTTTTATTGTGTACAAAAACAGGTCACTTCGACTCTTTCATTTTGGCTGAGAATTCTTAACATTTTAATGTTAAAAACTATTAGTAAATCTTAAATGAAACAATAAACCCACTATCATTAATTTCAACTACGTAGAAAATGTTACTAATGACTATTTCCGAGTGATGAGATTTGGGATGTTTTATTCTTTATACTTTTTTCTATTTTCCAGTATCTCTACAATATGTATTCTTAGGACTGACAGAGAAAACAGTTTTTAAAAAGGACTGTGTATTATTAGTGAGATAACGGACATAGATAAAAGATGGTTTAAGTGACATTTGAGGGGCGCCTGGGTGGCTCAGTTGGTTAAGTGTCTGCCTTCGGCTCAGGTCGTGATCTCAGGGTCCTGGAATTGAGTCCCGCATCGGGCTCCCTGCTCAGCGGAGAGTATGCTTCCCCCACCGCCCTCCCCGCCGCTTATGCTCTCTCCCTGTCTCTCCAAATAAATAAATAAAATCTTTAAAAAAAGTGACATTTGATGTTAAGGTATTTATGTATAGAAAGTAATCCTGTGTGTGATCAAAAACCCAGTCATTTTGTTTAAGTTAATGATGAGATAATTTAAGGAAATGGTTTGTGATCCCACTTGCCCCTGCACGCTCTTACTGGTGAGTTTCACTGAGATGTAAAAATGCTGCCACTGATTTTTCTTAAACTACATTATTTTTTCTTTGTTTAATGGACATTTGCTGTTCTGTTTTTCTGTTTAAGGAACATACGTTACGGACTCTACCACTCACTTTTAGAATGGTTCCACCCACTCTACCTACTTGATAAGAAAAATGGCTTCAAAACACAGTATTTTGTCCGTGCAAAAACAATGCCAGAGCTATATGACCTTGTTAACAGGTAAAAAAAAAAA
>NW_027397080.1:19382554-19479628 GCF_003265705.2 Callorhinus ursinus
CTTTTGTAGATTAAAACGAACAAACTGAGGGTGGAGGTTTTAAGTTTTTAAGTCAAAACTTCCGTCCCTCCTTGCATGCTGGTTTCTTTGTCAGGACCTTGGAGAGGGGCAACAGGGCCCCAAGGACCCAGCAAAGGATTTGGCATCTGGCAAGATTTGCATTCGAATTCTGGCTCTTGTTGCTCACCAGCCTTAAAGAACCATCCTTCTGAGCCTCAGGTTCTCAATCTGTAAAGTAGGGAAATAATGCCTTCGATACAGGGCTCAGAATAACATGTGAAAAGTATCTGTCACCTTGGCTGGTACAGAATAAGGGTGGTGTTATCATTTTTTTTTTTCTTAAAATGATAACTTTCACTTTGGGATTCATCACTAGTCTTCACCATGCTTTATTTCTAGTTTGCCCTTCTTGCACCTGGGGGCTGGCTCATAGAGGATGGTGGACCTTTAAAGCTCTAGGGGCAGCCATCTCTTCCTGGACTCTCATTTTAGACCAAAACCAAAAGAAAATTCCTTGCATCCAGGTGACCTCCCTAAGGAAATAGTAGGTTGTAAGAGACCAGCAGAGGCTTGGAATCAGACAGAACTGGATCTGAAGTCCACTTCTTTTTCTTGCTGGCTGTGTGGCCTTGTATAAACTCCTTAATCTTTCTAGATCTCAGTTGCTTTATCTGTGAAATGGGGATAATATAAACCGCAGGGTTGTTGTGAAAACTAATGAGGTAATGAGTATAAAGTGCTTAGTACAGTTTTTCATTCACAGTAAAACGCAGACCATCTGCATTATACTTGCCTCTTAGACAGGCAGGCTTTTCCCAAGAGTCCACTTGCTGTCCTGATTACAGAGGACGGCATGGGATCAGGCATTGACAGATACACATTTGAGTTCCAGCTCCTATTGCTTGTAAGTTTTGTCACCTGAAAGAAATTGCCCTGCTGAGCATCCAGTTCTTGCTCTCTAAATGGGAATAATTATGCTTACCTTATAGGTGTGTGTGCATGCACACACACACACTCACGCCACATAGAGATCAGAGTAGAATATGTGAAAGGTGCAGCTGTTGCTTAGGTGGACTGTAGAGATCCCTTATAGTTGAAGCTTTGGGTAGTTGTCCAAAACAATGCATTTCCTGAAATAGTTCAAGCTCTTAAAACATTTTTTTTAGTTAAAAATACAGATAATTTTTTAAATTTAAATTGTAGTTAATAAGTAATGTATTATTAAGTTCAGGGTAGAGTTTAGTGATTCATTAGCTGCATATAACATCCAGTGCTCATCACATCACGTGCCCTCCTGATGCCCATCACCCAGTTACCCCAGCCCCCCACCCACCTCCCCTCCAGCAACCCTCAGTTTGTTTATCCTAGAGTTAAGAGTCTCTTATGGTTTGCCTCTCTCTCTGTTTTTAACTATTTTATTTTTGCTTCCCTCCCCCTATGTTCATGTGTTTTGTTTCTTAAATTCCACCTATGAGTGAAATCATGGTATTTGTCTTTCTCTGACTGACTTATTTCACTTAGCGTAATACACTGTAGTTCCATCCACATCTTTGCAAATGGCAAGATTTCATTCTATTCGATGGCTCAATAATATTCCTCTCTGTGTGCATGCATGCATGTGTGTGTGTGTATGCCACATCTTCTTTATTTTCCATATTTTGGCAATTGTGGACATTGCTGCTAATAAACATTGGTGTGCACATGCCCCTTCAAATCACTATTTTTGTATCCTTTGGATAAATACCTAGTAGTGCAATTGCTGGGTCACAGAGTAATTCTATTTTTAACTTTTTGAGGAACCTCCGTACTGTTCTCCAGAGTAGCTGCCCCAGCTTGCATTCCCACCAACAGTGCAAGAGGGTTCCCCTTTCTCCCCATCCTTGCCAACATCTGTTGTTTCCTAACTTGTTAATACATCTTAAAAGCAGGAAGCTTAATTCTATAGTTCTGGGGCACCACTCTTTTCATTGGAATTAGTTGGCGCAAGGAAACCAAATTGTTTATATACTGATTACAACTCTGTTTTTTTCAGAAGACATTGAAAAAAGATTAGGAGGAAATGTTCCAAAATACTGTATATTAGGGGCGCCTGGGTGGCTCAGTTGGTTGAGCGACTGCCTTCGCCTCGGGTCATGATCCTGGAGTCCTGGGATCGAGTCCCACATCGGGCTCCCTGCTCAGCGGGGAGTCTGCCTCTCCCTCTGACCCTCTTCCCTCTCGTGCTCTCTATCTCTCATTCTCTCTCTCTCAAATAAATAAATAAAATCTTAAAAAAAAAAAGAACGTGCAACACCTTTAAAAATATATATATACTGTATATTAAACAGTGGTTATGTGAGCGACCTTAACAGAGTTACGGTGTTGTTTTGTCTCTTTAGTTTTCCACATTGTCTGCACTGTGGTAATTAAATGGTACTTTTCAAAATGGGAGAAAGTCTTAAAATATCTGTTACAAAATAGATCCGTAAGGCTTTACTGTGAATAGATTCAGATAACAAACTTCGTCCTAATCGCGTGTCTTTCAGGTATGAACCTGACTTGCTTTGGTCTGATGGAGAGTGGGAAGGTCCTGATACTTACTGGAACTCTACGGTGTTTCTTGCTTGGCTCTACAATGATAGCCCAGTCAAGGCATGTGATTGTATGACTTCTCTCTTACTTATCTGTTAGGTGAAAAGAAAGAGTAAGGAGCCAAGATCTGGAGTAATAACAGTGACAACGGCAACAATAATAAATACTAGTAGTGACATGGAGATGGTAGGGACCAGGGGACTTCGTGGGTGTTAAAGGTTTCTCCTTTAATTCTTTTCCCCACCTTCCTTAGAGTATAAGCTTTCTTTTTCTCCTTTAATTCTTGATTTTGACAACAGAGGTATAAAGCTTGTTAAATTTAAGTAGTAGAATAGAAGCAGTACGTAAAAGTCCCAGAGACTCAGAGAAAGTAAAATAAACTATTAAGCACGCAAACATTATAAATGAGAAAAACATCCAAAAAATGAATATACAAAACATACACAATTAAATGATAAGAATAAGATGGCAAATATTTATGCCCTCATCTGATCTATGCTGGTTAGGCAGTTTAACTCTCAAGAAGGAATTTCATTTCTCTTACATCCACCATAGATTAGGTGAGATCATACCTGGATCCTACCTACTCGGATCAGTGTTCCCCATTTAAGTTAGATAAGTAACTCTGATGTGATGTCATATTGTCCACATACCTGTCTACTCAGCCAGTCTCTGCTGGATCTCCTTAAGGGCAAGGACTGTTTTATTCACCTTGGATACCCCAGTACAAGAATCACAGTAGTGTTAATCATTAACATTAAGATATTCTGAGGGGCGCCTGGGTGGCTCAGTCGGTTAAGCGTCTGCCTTCGGCTCGGGTCATGATCCCAGAGTCCTGGGATCGAGCCCCACATCGGGCTCCCTGCCCAGCTGGAAGCCTGCTTCTCCCTCTGCCTGCCGCTCCCCCTGCTTATGCTCTCTCTCAAATAAATTTTTAAAAGTCCTTTTAAAAAAAGATATCCTGCATAATGATTTTTTCATAGTTCAGGAAAGATTTGAAGGAAAGAAAATCTTTGCTGACTTTTCTTTACCTAGGAAAAGAAAGTCAGGGCCATGTAGTGGAAAGCATGCTGGGCTGAGTTCACATACCTGATTCGCAGTCCCAGCTTCCTGAATCTCTGCCCGGGGGTGTGACCTCAGGCACGTCTTCTCCTCCCCATTCCTCCTTTAATAGAAGAAGTAGTGGGCGCCTGGGTGGCTCAGTCGGTTGGGCGACTGCCTTCGGCTCAGGTCGTGATCCCGGAGTCCTGGGATCGAGTCCCGCATCGGGCTCCCTGCTCGGCGGGGAGTCTGCTTCTCCCTCTGACCCTCTCCCCTCTCATGCGCTCTCTCTATCTCATTCTCTCTCTCAAATAAATAAATAAAATCTTTAAAAAAAAAAATAGAAGAAGTAGTTTACCAGATGATCTTTAAAACAGGCTCTCTCAGCTCTGACATTACATGTGGCTTGAGTAGGGTTTCTCAGCCTCAGCACTATTGACATTTGGGGCTGGATATTTTGTTGTGAGGGGGCTGTCTTGTTTGTCCTAAGACATTTAACAGCATGCCTGGCCTCTGCCAACTAGATGGCAGTAGCACCACCCCAACGGTGGCAACCAAAAATGTCTCTAGACTTTGCCAAAAGTCTCTTAAGCAAAATAGCCCCCAGTTGAGAACCGTTCTAGACCAGGTGTCTTCATTATATCCAAACACACCATTTACCAAACTGCATTATGTAAGGAAACAAAGTGGTTTTACCCCAGATGACCCGGTACTCTCTTCTTTTAGGATCAGGTAGTGGTAAATGACCGGTGGGGTCAGAATACTTCCTGTCACCATGGAGGATACTACAACTGTCAAGATAAATTCAAGCCAGAGATCTTGCCAGATCACAAGTGGGAAATGTGTACCTCCATAGACAAGGGCTCCTGGGGCTTTCGTCGTAACATGGTGATGGGAGACATTGCAAGTGCCTGTGAAATCATTTCGGTAAGAGCACCCGTGAGTTATTTGTTAACTACTGTCTCAAATTAGCCTTCTAACTAGGAGTGATGGGAGCACTCTGGATGGAAGTGCAGGTCGATAGAACCCCCTGGGGTCATTGAACATACCCACAGAAACCTGTCCTGGGGCATCTGGGTAGCTTAGTTGCTTAAGCGTCCAACTTTTGGTTTCGGCTCAGATCATGACCTTGGAGTTGTGAGATTGAGCTCCACATCAGGCTCCGCGCTCAGCGCGGAGTCTGCTTGGTATTCTCTCTCCCTCTCCCCCTCTAACCCCCTCAAATAAATAAATAAGTCTTAAAAAAAAAAACTGTCCTAAGGAAATAATTGTAATTACAGAATAAAGTCTTACATATAGAGATGTTCTTCCCAGAATTATTTGCAGTTGGATATGTGGGTTGTTTTAATTTCTTACAGCCATTAAGGGATATTTAAGTAGATTTGGGGATTTTCCTTAACCATTAAAATTTTTATGAATGTAATATAGGTCAATGCCTAGGGTTTGAATGAAAAAATAAGTTACAGATTATCACAACTATATAAAATATATTTCCACTGCACAGGGAAAAGACCAGAGGGAATATCAAAACTTGATGGTGTGGTGTCTTTGGGGTACTGTAACACATTCTTTTTTAAGTTTTCTGAATGTAGTCTTTCTGGGTCCACTTGAAGCGTACCCATTTAAGATCACAGTAAACACGCACACACACGCACACACCATGCACACCACACCACTCCAGAAGCCTTGAAGAATATATCCCTTTACAGCATGTTTTCCCAAAGGGACAGCATATATATTTATGTCACCCATTTCATACAGAGTGTCCCAAATTCTGCATATCTCTTCCATGTCCCCCAAGTCTCCCTGGCACCCACTCAGAACCTCTGTCCTCTGGTCCCAGGATGCTTTCAACTCTCCTCACGGCCCCATGTGATCACAGCCAGGTGCTTTGTTCTCAGCTTCCCTGTTCACACTCTGTGCTGCTGGCACACGGCCCATCCCACTGCACGCCACCCCCGGGGAAGCGCAGGCCCATGATCACTCCGTGGAATCCAAGTTAATGTATTTCTCCACTCTGTAGCAGGATTTTTCAGTTTTCTCATATAAGCCCATCCTGCTTTTATGATGACAAAAAATAGAGAGCCTTTTCAAAAGGGTAAAGGATATTCACCAGAGGAGAGACTGTGCCCTAGATTCTTTTTCTTCTCTTAATACCTGTGTGCTATAAGCGTTATGCTGGGCGTGGCAGTCGTCACTAGGATTTCATTGTTTCTTTCCTCTCCAGGAACTGGTTCAGACGGTGAGCTTGGGAGGCAACTACCTTCTCAACATTGGACCAACTAAAGATGGACTGATTGTTCCCATCTTCCAAGAAAGACTTCTTGCTGTTGGGAAGTGGCTGAGCATCAATGGGGAGGCTATCTATGCCTCTAAACCATGGAGGATACAACTGGAAAGGAACACGACGTCCGTGTGGTGAGCTTGTCCTCTGTTGCATGCGGGAACAGGACAAACCCTCCCTGGCTGGCGTCTCCTCGGGTCCACAGGGTTACAAGCTAGGGTAGAAGCCATCTTGAGGAAACCCCAAAGCTGTGCTTCTGCTATTAAATTTGTACCCCAATTTATGTATTAAGCCACCAAGATATCTTTGACTAGTGAGAGGTATGGTGCGCTTGGTGAAAGGAAGAGCTACAGAGTGTCTGTGAATATACTTGACCTTGTTACCCTGCCTCCTAAAACTAGTAATAGCCAATGCTTGCACAGCACCTCCAATGTTTAAGGCTCCAGTCCAGATTCTTTCCACTCACTGAATCCCCTCAACAATCCCACCAAGTGGATACTATTATTATCTCCATGTTACAGGTGAGAAGGGGGACCCAGGGCAGCTCTATACCTTGCCTAGGATCACAAAGCTAACTCGTGGAGAAGTCGTGATTCAAACTTGGATTTGTGGATCTAGTTAGTTAACCTTGGGCCTGTGTTTTTCAAGTGTGAAATGGGGTGATGATACTTAACAACCTGTGGTTGTTATGGAGGTGAAGTGTGTTAATTTATGTAAAGCGCCCCAACAGAGCACCAGGCGCATGCAAAGTGTTCGGTGAAAGGCATCTGCGCATGTGATACCATTGGACATAGCTCTTTGCATCAGGGGAAACCGGTTCATCCTTCTGTTTGGGGTGGATTCCTATTTAGTGATTTTCACCCTCTTCTCTAAGCATGGTGAACTCTCAGAACAAATCCGGCTTCACTGCACATCTTACTGGGTCCTCTGTTGTTTTCCCATGGATCTGGAGTTGAAAAGGATTTGAATAAAAAGGCAAATGGCTTCAGTGTGAAATAACTAGTGTAAGCGTTAAAAATGTTTAAAGAAAACTTATAACCCAATAGAGAGGGAAAATGGAAGCAATCCCCAGAAAGAGTCTTACAGGACTGCTTTCTTAATACCTATTAAGGTCCCACAAACCTTAATAGGTATCGAGTTAGTAGCACTTCCTAGCAGCACTGACAGACTCAAGCTGTTGGGATCGGTAGATAATTGTAAAGGGGATATATGAGGCTGTGTGTCAGGGTCCCAAGCACTGGTCCCTGACACTGACCTTTCTTTTTTTCCCAGGTATACCTCAAGAGGAACAGCTGTTTATGCCATTTTCCTGCACTGGCCAGAGAATGGAGTCTTAAACCTTGTATCCCCTGTAACTACCTCAACTACACAGGTGAGGAGTTTCCGTCAGTCCGATCCGAGAGGTTGGAGGTCTTCTCTACTTTTTCCTTCCTGTGGCAGGTCTCCCCCATATTGACCCCCCCCCAAGACTATCTGCCCTGACCTGGCCCAGTGTGGCTGTCTTCCGTCACGTTCAAGCCATATTCTGTACTCAGTGCGCCATCCCCTTTTGTTTTCTGCAGATAACAATGCTGGGGATCCAAAAAGATCTGAAGTGGTCCACAGATCCAGAAGAAGGTCTGCTCATTTATCTGCCCCAGTTACCACTCTTTACGCTGCCAGTTGAGTTTGGTTGGACTATCAAGCTGACAGGAGTGCGTTGATCATTGGAGTTCAGGCAGAACTGCCTCCTATTTGCTGCTTTGGTTTTCCTTTTATAGCACCGTCGTTGTAATAAACTACTTCTCTACTCACAGATGGCTTTTCCAACACATTTTAATCAAAGGAACTGAGTGCATTATATTGATGTCTCAATGGATCAGAGATCTGAGATCCATTGCTAGCATACCTCTCCCTGATCAGCAGGAGGCACTAACCAGTTAAGCTCTGAATTCATCCTTCTATTCCTAACCTGGGAAATGATCTATCCCGGAAACTTCCCTCCATTCTCTATGTTTGAAACCTGTCTCCTTAATCAATGACTTCAGAGAAGGAGTGAGCCAAGTCACCCTACTGCCTGTGGAAGGAGGTGAAAAGGATTTGGCAAGCTCAACCAGATGCTGTGTATTTAGCATCAGTTGTGACCAGCACCACTTGGAGAAGAGGAAGGGAAGCCTGGAAGGGAAGGAAAAGGCTTGCCAGGGCTGCTAGTGATCAGCCCTTTGGAAGTTTCCAAAGCAAACCAGGGGCTCAGAAAGTCACAAGTAAACAGTGGTCTTATGAAGGAAATGAATGTGATTCTGCCCTGCTTTTTAAAATATCAAATAAATAAATTTTTGTGTCAAATTGTTTCTACCAACAAGCATGTTGTAGTTTTCTTCTCCCAGTTTCTTATGGACTGCTTATGAAAAGCTTTGTTTGTTTAAAAAAAAAAAAAAAAGGACTTGCCAAGTCTCCTTAATGCGGAACAAAGAACAAAATCCCTTTGGTTTTTCTGCTTCTCACTTCTAGTACCATTCTTTTGAGTTGGCTATCAGTTCAGCCCCTTTAATTATTATAGATCTAATCAGATTTTCTATTTCCTTTTTATTTAATAGCTATGTTTATAAATTTTTACCCAACATTTAAGGAATATTTGTTTTTCTCAAGCACATGGAATATTTACAAATGTAAATACCAAAGGAGCATTATCGTACAGACTTGTATGACTGCAAAATAATTAAAGGGCCATAAAGAATAAAAACTTGGAGGAAAAAAAACTCTATGGAAACTTTAAAACACACTTCAAAATAACTCACTGATCAAAGAAGACACCATACAAGGAATTAGAAAATACTTAGAATAATAATGAGACCACTATGTACTGAACTTTGTGAGATGGAATGAAGTCTTTAGAGAGGATTCTGGGAAGATGACAGGAGGCACCAGGAATCTGTCTCCCGACCTAGACAACAAGTACACTGGCAGAATTTGGTGGATCTCTTGGAGAAGTACGGAGTCTACGAAGGCTCCAGCCTCCAGAGGAAGATTCGGATGATAAATTGTGGTTTTGGTCAATTCACCTACCTGTCCCCCAGCCCCAGGCATGTAGCGGGCAGCCATGAACATGTTCCTGGAGCAACTCGCACACAGCTTGTGGGAGCCAACGTGGGCAAAAAGGACCCTGTCCTCCAAATATCTGGGATTTGAGCCCTGATCTCTAATTGCTGCTTCTGATCACGGAGCTATAGGCAAAGAGGTGGGCAGATTTTGTTGTACCCCACCCCCCCACTGCTGCAAGTTCCTCCTCTGGCTGAAGTGACTTCCAGTGGATTTAAAGGACTGATGCCCCCCCATTCAAATAGTCCCCCTTTTAGGAGCACACGTTAAAAACTAGGACATTCAAAAACAACTGCGTGGGGCGCCTGGGTGGCTCAGATGGTTAAGTGTCTGCCTTCCGCTCAGGTCATGATCTCGGTCCTGGGATGAAGTCCCGCATCGGGCTCCTTGTTAGCAGGGAGCCTGCTTCTCCCTCTGTCTGCCACTCCCCCTGATGTACTCTCCTTCTCTCTCAGGCAAATAAATAAATAAGATCTTAAAAAAAAAAAAAAAACACCGTGTATGAGGAAAATTAGAAAATGACCACACATGCCCAGGGAAAGGCCTAAGTTTATACCTCTGGCTCATCTGCAACACAGAGACCGCCTACAACAATCAAAATGCAAAAATTATAACAAGCCCAGCAAGCCCTGGGAAGTGGGGGGAAGGGGGAATCTGATTCCCAGAGTTACCCCATTATTAGATTCCAATGTCCAGATTTCAACAACAAAAAAAATCACAAGGCATGCCGAGATACAGGAAAGCGTGACCCATTCAAAAGAAAAAACTAAATCAACAGAAACTGAAATAGACCTGGTGGCAGATAAACTAGATAGAACTTAAAACAGCTGCCTTAGAGATGCTCAAAAAACTAAAGGAAGCTGTGGGGGAAGTTAAAATGATACATGAATGAAACGGATATGTCAATAGATGGCTAGATAACCTAAGAAGAAACCACACACATACACAGTTCTGGAGCTGAGAAGTACAACTGAAATGAGAAATTCACCAGAGGGATTCAAAGGCAGATTTGAGTAGGCAGAAGAAAGAATACTGCACTTGAGTCTGAGGAAAGAAGAAAGAAGAAAAGACCATATGTTAGAGCAGAGATAAACAAAATAGAGAAAAACAACAGAAGATAAATGAAACAGTTGGTTTTTTGAAAAGATCGGCAAAATGACAAACCGTAGCTAGAATGGACTAAGGAAAAAGAAAAGATTCAAATTATTAAAATGAAAATGGGGACATTACTACTAATTCTACAGAAATAAAAGGATTATGAGAACTAAAGAGCAACTGTATTCCAACAAATTGGTTAACCAAATGAAGTGGGAAATTTCTTAAAAACATGAAACCTACCAAGACTAAATCACAAAGAAATAGAAAACCTGAATAGATTTATAACTAGTAAGGAGATTGATTCAGTAATTTTAAGATCTCCTGACAAAGAAAAGCCCTGGAACCAATAGCTTCTTTGGTGAATCCTACCGAACATTTAAAGAAGAACTAACTTTTCCAGAAGAGTAAAGAGAGAAAACTTCCTAACTTACTCTATGAGGCCAGCATTAACCTGATGCCAAATACAAAGACACTACTAGAAGACTAGACTAACATCCCTTATGATCACTGATGCAAAACTCTTCAACAAAACACTAGCAAACCCAAATCAGCATATTCAAAGTATTACACACCATCACCAAGTGGGATTTATTCATGGGATGCAAGGATGGTTCAAGATACAGAAATCAATCATTGTAATAAACCACATTAACAAAATGAAGGGAAAAGAAACACGATCGTCTCAATTGAGGCAAAAAAGCATTTGACAAAATTCAACACCTTTTTATTTTTTATTGTTATGTTAATCACCATACATTACATCATTAGTTTTTTTTTTAAGATTTTATTTATTTATTTGAGAGAGAATGAGAGATAGAGAGCACGAGAGGGAAGAGGGTCAGAGGGAGAAGCAGACTCCCCGCTGAGCAGGGAGCCCGATGTGGGACTCGATCCCGGGACTCCAGGATCATGACCTGAGCCGAAGGCAGTCGCTTAACCAACTGAGCCACCCAGGCGCCCACATCATTAGTTTTTGATGTAGTGTTCCATGATTCATTGTTTGTGCATAAAACCCAGTGCTCCACGCAGAACGTGCCCTCTTTAATACCCATCACCAGGCTAACCCATCCCTTCACCCCCCTCCCCTCTAAAACCCTCAATTTGTTTTTCAGAGTCCATCGTCTCTCATGGTTTGTCTCCCCCTCCGACTTACTCCCCTTCATTCTTCCCCTCCTGCTACCTTCTTCTTCTTCTTTTTTTTCTTAACATATATTGCGTTATTTGTTTCAGAGGTACAGATCTGTGATTCAACAGTCTTGCACAATTCACAGCACTTAACCATAGCACATACCCTCCCCAATGTCTATCACCCAGCCACCCCATCCCTCCCACACCCCCACCACTCCAGCAACCCTCAGTTTGTTTCCTGAGATTAAGAATTCCTCATATCAGTGAGGTCATATGATACATGTCTTTCTCTGATTGACTTATTTCACTCAGCATAACCCCCTCCAGTTCCATCCACGTCGTTGCAAATGGCAAGATCTCATTCCTTTTGATGGCTACATAATATTCCGTTGTGTATATATACATCTTCTTTATCCATTCACCTGTCGATGGACATCTTGGCTCTTTCCACAGTTTGGCTATTGTGGACAAAATTCAACACCTTTTTGTGATAAATACACTCAAACTGGGAATAGAGGGGCACCTGGCTGGTTCAGAGGAGCATGCGACTCTTGATCTCAGGGTCATAAGTTCCAGCCCCACATTGGGTGTAGAGATTACTTAAAATCTTTTTTAGGAAGGCCTGGGTGGCTCAGTCAGTTAAGCATCTGCTTCAGCTTGGGTCACAATCCCAGGGTCCTGGGATCGAGTCCCACATTGGGCTCCTTGCTCAGTGGGGAGCCTGCTTCTCCCTCTGCCTGCTCTGCCTGCCCCTCCCCCTGCTTGTCCTCTCTAACAAATAAATCTTTTAAAAAATACAGATTTTATTTATTTATTTGACAGAGAGAGTGCGCATGTGAGTGCACGAGCAAGGGGGAGGAACACAGGGAGAGAGAGAAGCAGACTCCCTGCCAGGCAGGGAGCCCAATATGGGGCTCCATCCCAGGACGCCGAGATCATGACCTGAGCCAAAGGCAGACACTTAACTGACTGAGCCTCCCAGGTGCTGCTAATTCCTGTCTTCTTTAATTTCAGGAATTGTTTGTAGTTTCCAGTGCACAATTCTTGAAAGTAAAAAATAAATATGTCATAATAGTCATGAAAATCACACATAAATATTTTTATTTTTTTAAGATTTGATTTATTTATTTGACAGACACACAGTGAGAGAGGGAGCACAAGCCTCTCCCCAAGTGGGAGAGGGAGAAGCAGGCTTCCCATGGAGCGGGGAGCCCGATGTGGGACTCGATCCTAGGACCCTGGGACCATGACCTGAGCCGAAGGCAGTTGCTTAACGACTGAGCCACCCAGGCGCCCCTTTACATAAATATTTTTAAATAATAATAAATATTTTTTATTTAAAAAATAATAAATATTTTTAAATGTCATGCTAATAGTTTTGGGTCATGTTCAGTCCTCTAGCTACAGGTTTGAGAAATCTGTGAGTACTGCTCTGTTATGATGGAGGAAATTTTTGATGCTGCAGAAGCATAACAGAACATTTACCAGGTCTTGTGCTCTCCCTACCTAAAATCTGAGGCCCCTGAAGGCAGGGACAGACAGCGCCCTCTCTGCCTCCCCTGAGAAGGCCAGTCAGTACACCTACCATTTGGATATCCACCCACCCAGTAGCCACAGTGACTATTGACGAAATGCAAAATTGATCATCTCTTTTTGCTTAAAACCCATCAAATGCATTGCTATGTGTTCTCCAAAGTGGGTGATATGGTCCCTGTCAATCTCTCCCATCTTAGTAGGAAGTCTGTCCCTACTCCCTCGCAGCTCCGCAGTCATTCTGGCCTTCTTTCCATCTTTCTAAAACAATTTTTTCCCAAACATTTCTAATTGCAGCCTACAGTAAGAAATTTATTTTACATTGCAACCTGGTTGACATATATAAAAATAAGATTTGCAAAGCAATACTTAGCTTTATTACTTATGCAATACACTCCAGTGCTTGCTTTTTTTTTTTTTTAAAGTTGGCACCCACTAGATTAATGTTATGACCAATTAATGGGGTACAACATGCATTTTGAAAAACACTGCTCTAAGCATTCAATTTCTTTGCCTCAGAGTCTTCGCATATGTTACGCTCTGGAAAACTTTTCTTGTGTCCTCTTCACCTGGATAAATCTTACCCATTTTAAAGGTATGAAATCAAAGGATGCTCTCGCTCACTAGCGCGCGCGCTCTTTCTCTCCCTCCCGTCGACTGCCTGTATTTGAATCCTGGAGATCGTGATGGAAGAGTTAACACGGGCGAAGAACTCAGAACAGCGCATGGCAAATAGTAATGCTTCGTCTTTTATTGCGAAAGGTAGTAATTATACAACTATTTGTGTGATTATTAATGTCTTCCAAGAGCTCCCAAACTCTAAACCCCTTGATTATTTTCTGTTCATTTTCATTATCCTAGCCTCACTTTTCCATGGCAAGTAGAAAGCACTCAGAGAAAAACATAACGGGTAAGGAAGAACTGGCCAGAAGGAACAAAAACCTAGAAGCTGGAAAGAGAGCCCGCGTAGGGCGTCATCACGTCGCTCCAGAAGCCCCGCCCCAAAGGCGGGGGCACGCCCACCTGGCCGTCGGCGGTCACGTGGGACTCAGCTGGGGGCCGCGGGGCAAGCTGGGCGAAGATGGCGACAATGAGGAAGGTGCTGCCGCGGAGACTGGTGGGCTTGGCGTCTCTCCGGGCTGTAAGTGCCCCGGCCCGCCGAGGGGTGGCCCTGCAGGCACCGTGACAGTCGGGGTCGGGGCCTTGGCCCGTGGCGGCAGCTCTATGAGAGGCGAAGCCGGACAGCTGCTCAGGCCACTATCGGGAGGGCTTTGGAGTCTCAGATGTACTTTGTCCCGCCCAAATCCCTTGAGGGGCATGGAGAAACTGAGGCTCGTAGATGGGGAACGACTTGCCCGGGTCTTGGAGACCTGGGGCGCCATCCCAGGTGTCCTGATTACGTCCAAGGCTCTTCCCGGCGACCCTGGCACCTTCTCCCTCTGAGCTTCCAAGCTCTGCAAGCTCCTCAGTAGTGAAAATCACGAATAATCTTCCAGTTTCCGAGGGGAAAAGCAAGGTCCTCCCCCTCCCTCTGCCTGCATTTCCAGCTCTTGTTGCGTTTGGGGACGCTTGGAGAGCTATCCTAGTGTGCCAAGTAGGACCGGGGTTGCGTAGAACCATGTGTGATTTGATTCCCTTGGGATTGTACTTTGGTCATGTTCGATCCTGATGTTTCCCCCTCCCCTGCTGGAGTGGAGGGAAAGCGTAGGAGACCGAGTTGAATGAGGGGTTGAAGAAATTGTTTTGGTTAAAGCTGAAGCTGTGGTGCCCCAGTGGTTCTGCCACTTTCTAGGTCGAATGACAATTATTTGCTCTCTAAACCTCAGTTTTCTCATCTATAACATGGGTAAACATTACCTCAGAGTTCTTTGGAGGTTAAGGGAAACGGAGGTAAAGCATTTGACATTGTTTTAGCTCATAGTAAGTGATAAATCAGGTGTGTTATTTTTGTTTTAAGTTTAGAAGCGGTTATAAGTGTGTAGTGGGGAAATTACACTATCTTGGCAAGTGTACCCCTCAGAAAGCCACTTTAATGTCTACTAGGCCATCCAGCCCTACCAATTACTAATGTGTAAAATAAAGATGGTACTTCCGGCTTGGAAAACTACGTGAGATGGTGGGTATTAATGTGCTTTGAAAAAATTCCTAGTGTTAATGAGGTGGTGGTCATAGGCTCTCCATGGGGTTACTAGCAGAGGCTTGGTATCAGAAACAGATGGTTAAAGGCCAGACTTCTTCACTTGGTAGCTATGTGATTTTGGAGAATCTTTCTGAGGCTGTTTCTTCCTGTATGGAGTTGAGATAATGATAGTCCCTGCCATGTAGCTACTAAATGAGGTACTGATCCTGAAGTTAGCACTGGGCTTTAGTTGCTATTAGCTGTTGGTATAGGTATGCCATAGCTCAGGAGGCTTGGCCCAGGACTTCTGTGGTTAGAGATCATCTCTGAGCAGAGCTGGGCAGAGGGAACCAACAGGGTGTTAACCAAGACAAGAGAAAATTTGGCAGGTGGGACGACAGAAAAGTGGCAAAGGGGCAACGTGGCCCAGGGTTTAGGAGGGAGCGCTGTAGATCAACGCTGCCAGGTTCAGATAATGACTCATGACAAGCTAACTATGCGACCTTGGGAAAGCTACTTGATCTCTGGGCTTCTTATTTTTCACAGTAAAATAGAGATTGTAATAGTTCCTACCTAATAAGGTTGAGAGGATGATAGGGTTAATATGTGAAAGGCTCTTATGAGTGCCTGGCAGATAGTAAGTGCTTAATAAATGTGATCTACTGTTTTATTATTATGTGAAGAGTTGTTATGGGGAGGGACGTGGAATTAAGTTTGTTCTGTTCTAGTAGAAGGAACCTGGAAGCAGGTCTTGCATGCTTTCAACAAGGCCCTGTTATGTCCCAGGGCCTTGGAATTACAGGAACGGATAAAACAAAGTCGCTGCCTCATGCAGCTTACATTCCAGTGGGATCGACTTAGGGCAATGTACCAGCATAAGCTGAACATCCCTGTTGTAGTGACATTCAACTTGCAGGGACCTTCTTCTTCTTCTTTTTTTTTTTTTAAAGTAGACTCCGTGCCCAACGCGGGCTTGAACTCACAACCCTGAGATCAAGAGTCGGATGTTTTTTTTTTTTTTAAAGATTTTATTTATTTATTTGAGAGAGAGAAAGAGAATGAGAGATAGAGAGCACGAGAGGGAAGAGGGTCAGAGGGAGAAGCAGACTTCCCACTGAGCGGGGAGCCCGATGTGGGACTCGATCCCGGGACTCCAGGATCATGACCTGAGCCGAAGGCAGTCGCATAACCAACTGAGCCACCCAGGTGCCCAAGAGTCGGATGCTTTACTGACTGAGCCATCCAGGTGCCCCCTTGCAGGGACCTTCTAACCTAGCTTGTTGACTTCATGAAATTCAGTGGCTCATCACCTTAGTCTCTAGGAAGTTTTGCTGACCAAAAGCAAGGCCAGTTCAGGTGAGTTGTTCAAGTTCCAGCTGATTCATAGCAGGGAATGTTACCTTCCTTAAGGGTTTCAGGAGTTTGGGATCCTTAGCAGATTACCCAGTGCACTTCTCCCCTTTCCCCATTGCAGTATGTTTATCCAGATGAAATCTGGTAAAACGAAGTTATTTTGAAGAGTTACAGTATTAAGAACAGAGGAAAGAGGGAAAAGAAACCTCATACTGCTTGGTGGTAAGGAGGGGAAGATTTGGGGCAGACTTTAAATGGAGGAAATTCAAAGCCTTTTTATACTGTCTTCAGCTGTTGGTGTCCTCTCTCCCCAGACCCACTCCTTGTCATCACCCAGCCTATGACTGTAACAGAACAAGTCCTCCTCCATCCCCCAAACCCCACAAAGTCCAAGGCTAACTACTCCTCTCCTTTACCTAGGAATTGCCCTCTCCCCGGGGTGGCTATGCCCTTCATGCATTTATTTGTTGTTTCAGTGACTTTTTAATGCATGCCTGCTTTGTGCCAAGCGCAGGGCCACACATGAGGGATGGAGCAGAGGTGGAGACAAAGTCTTGTAGAGCTTATATTCTCCTGAAGGAAACTGAGTAGGCATTATTGTCAGGGCTCTGAAGGAATTAGAGTTTTATTTTTTTACTTATTTTTTATTTTATTTATTTATTTATTTATTTTTAAAGATTTCATTTATTTACTTGACAGAGAGAGACACAGAGACAGAGGGAACACAAGCAGGGGGAGTAGAAGAGGGAGAGGCAGGCTTCCCGCAGAGCAGGGAGCCCGATGTGGGGCTCGATCCCAGGACCCTGGGATCGTGACCTGAGCCGAAGGCAGACGCTTAACGACTAAGCCACCCAGTCACCCCATAGAGTTTTATTTTTTTTTTTAGAAGATTTTATTTATTTATTTGACAGACAGCAAAAGAGGGAGAAGCAGACTTCCCACGGAGCAGGGAGCTGATGCGGAGCTCGATCCCAGGACCCTGGGATCATGACCTGAGCCGAAAGCAGACACTTAACGACTGAGCCACCCAGGCGCCCCTGTTTGTTTGTTTTAAAGCGGGGGCAGAGGCACAGGGAGAGAGAATCTCAAGCATGCTCCACGCCCTGTGTGAAACCCAGTGTGGGGCTCAATCTCACAACCCTGAGACCGTGACCTGAGCCAAAATCAAGAGTTGGACACTTAACCAACTGAGCCACCCAGGAACCCCAGGAATTAGGGTTTTGAGATAGAAAATAATGAGGGTCAGGGGATTGGCAGCTTTACAAAAGGCAGTCAGAGGCGGCCCATCTGGCTGAAAGGTGAGAAGGAGCCAGATGTGGAAGAGCCAGGTGAAGAGCATTCTGGGCAGAGGGAACAGTAAGCCTTGAGGCCCTGCTGTGAGAGGAAGGCCATTGGGGCTGCAGTATAGGGACCCCACTGGGGGAAAAGGGGGAGTCGGGACAAGTAATGAGTTCACTGGGGGATGTGGGATGGTAGAAACAAGTCATGAGCTCACTGAGATCGGCAGGAACCAAATGATAAGAACCTACTAGCCTGTGGGGAGTGGGGTAAGGGGATGAGTCAGGTTTCTGGCTTAAGCAATAGAATGCATGTGTTGTTTTTTACTGAGAAAGGATGAAGCCAGACGGAGCTTTAGAATTTAAACAGTTCTGTTTAGGGACTTCTAAGTTTAGGAGGTGCAAATAGGTTTGTGTAAGAAACAACCTGAATGCTCAGCTGGCAGACCGGCGGTGAGAAATGGGCCGGTATGAGGAGCAGGAATCTTGCCCATTCCTCAGTGAAATGCTTTAGTTCTTTTTGTTCTTCCTTCTAAAATAAACCAAATGTGAGAGATACGGAGTGTTTACAGTGAGAAATACTGCTTCCTGTCTCAGTGAAGGTGGATCCGTTCTTTTAGATCTGTCCCCTTGGAGAATTGTGACAATCTCCTCTCATCACTTTTTGTCTCCTCTTTTAAACCAAAGGTCAGCACCTCTTCTGTGGGTACTTTCCCAAAGCGAGTGAAAATTGTGGAAGTTGGTGCCCGAGACGGACTACAAAATGAAAAGGTAAAGATGGAATTCAACCAAAAGAGGGTTTTTGAGCAGCAAGCGTTGCCTGTGGTGGGCACTGCGGGGATGGACAGAGCAAGACATGATCGCCCCCTCCCCCCAACTCAACGCAGAGCAAAGTGGAGAAGGCCAGGCCGTCGTGGGTGACAGTAAAGCAGTCTAAGACGGCGGTGCCTCCGGTGTGGCGTCGCCCGTCCATCTCAAGACCCCCTGCGGCAGGGCGGATGGGAAAGGCAGCAGGAGAGGAGAGGGAGGGTGAGGGCATGCCTGTCATCTGGCAATTCCCAATTCTGTGTAAGGCGACTTAACTTATCCCCAGGACGTCTCGAAGGCCACATGCAAAGATTTAGCCTTAGAGATGTTCCTCACAACCTCGCTGTAATAAAACAGTTGGAAACCACCTCAGTGCTCCATGTGGAGAAAGTTAGCTCAAATACTTTTTTTTTTTTTTAAAGATTGTATTTATTTATTTGACAGAGAGAGAGAACACAAGTAGGCAGAGCTGCAGGCAGAGACAGAGGGAGAAGCAGGCTCTCTGCCGAGCAGGGAGCCCGATGCGGGCCTCAGTGTCAGGACCCAGGGATCGTGTCCTGAGCTGAAGGCAGATGCCCAACTCACTGAGCCACCCAGGCGCCCCTGGCTCAAATACTTTAATGACTTCATTAAATGAATTAGGAAGCTGTAGTAATAAGGAACATGTTAAGTGACTGAAGCAGATTATAAAATAATAGACATTTTCTTTCATCTTACACTTTTAGGTAAAACAAAAAAGTTTGTATATCTGTGGGAACATCTCCCTAGAAAAGGATCTAGAACAGTGCCGTCTGGTAGCACTTTCTGTGAGGATGGAAATGTTCGAGATGTGAGCTGTCTTGGACACAAGACTATTGAGCACTTGAAATGTGGCTAGTGTAACTGGGGGACTGAAATTTTGTTTTTATATAATTTAAATTAATGTAAATTTAAATAACCACATATGGCTAACGTCTACTATATTGGACTACACAGATCTGGAAAGTCACATTATCAGGATGTTACCAGTGTTATCTCCTCTGGGAGATTTTAAGGGTGGTTTCCTTTGTTTGGGGCATGTTTTCTGAAATAATAGAGCATTATTTTTTCAATCGGAAAAGCTCTTTCTTTTTTTGGAAAGTGAAATAGTGAGAGCTTATTGATAACAATAAAGGATAAGCTCTGTGAGGGTAGAATCGTGTCTGTTCTGCTCACTGCTGTATCCCTAGCACCTAGCACCGTGCCTGGAACATGGAAGGCTCTCAAAAATTATGTATGGGCTGGATAAAGGTAAAGCAGTGGAATTGAGGGGATTGGCGTGAAAGGGCCTGGTGAGAAGGACTTGGAGTTCTTAGAATTTTTTTTTTTTTTTACCTAATCCTGTAAGTACCAGGGAGCCATGGAAGGCTTTTGAGCAGGAGAGTGAAACAATGGAGACTGTTTTAGATTCCTGCATGGTATGAATTGGTAGAGTGGGACCATGCCGTAAAATACAGGGGAGAATAATAGTAGATTTGGAAAGAGGGATCCATAGAATCTGGTGAGCAACTAGGCATGGTGGGGGAGGGAGAGAGAGAAGCAGCAGGCTGACCATGTGAGGATGAGGTCCAGCGCCAGTTGGGAGACAGAAAAGGGGACAAAGTGATACTTTGGGGGCCCCATCTCAGGGACGCAGACAGAGGGTTAGTCATCTGCCCTTTGACGTCATGGCACATTGCTCTCAATTTGCTTATGATGGGGTCATAAATTCACAAACAGTTAAGAAAAAGCCTTTATGATAGAAAAATATTGTTTCCATGTAAATATTAACTCCTTTTCAGGCGAGAAGCTGCCTCCACTGCAAAATGCTATCTGTAGAACTTGGACACGTCCCCCATCTATTGGCATGAATTACATGCTCGTGTTTGGAAGTTGAGATAGTGAAGTGCGTGTTGTAGCAAAGCTTTGAACTAACAGGCTCTGGGTCTCAGACCATTTTATTCCCACTGTTGCTAACCCCATCTTTTCTGGTGTTTCTTTCTCCATCACAGAATATCGTATCTACTTCTACGAAAATCAAGCTGATAGACATGCTTTCTGAAGCAGGACTTCCCGTTATAGAAGCCACCAGCTTTGTGTCCCCCAAGTGGGTTCCCCAGGTGAGCCCTGGCCCTCAGTAATAAGCGTTTTGCAGATGAGAGAGATGTGAAGTTTTGCATTTGCCCTGGAAGTAAGTAGAAGCTGGGAACATAGGTCTCCAGAGCTCTGGCTTGCTCTTGTGACTTGTGGGAGCATGGAGCAGCAGAAGACCATCACCTGGAAGGCAGGAGGCTTGGATTCCGTCTTGGCTTTGCCCCTGACTTGCTCGGGGGCCTTGGGAGGTCTTCCCCTCTCCAGGCTGAGAGTGACCTCTCAGGCCTCTTCTGGCTCTGGAAGTCTAGAATCTCTAGCCCTGTCTAGAAAAGTGGTACCTATGTTTGTAAAAGGGAAAGACGGATGACTCCTGTTTCACAGAAATACTCAAGTGGGAAGAAAGATCCTGTTTCAGCTGAGCGTTAAGTAACCCAGAGTCAGGGGTACGTGGGTGGCTCAGTCGTTAAGCGTCTGCCTTCAGCTCAGGTCATGATCCTAGGGTCCTGGGATCGAGCCCCGCATCGGGTTCCCTGCTCGGCGGGAAGCCTGCTTTTCCCTCTTCCACTCCCCCTGCTTGTGTTCCCTCTCTCGCTGGGTCTGTCTCTGTCAAAATAAAATAAAATCTTTTAAAAAAAGGGAAAAAAAAGGAACAGAGAGTCTGTTCTCAGTAAATGGCTGGTAGTGTTGTTACTGCTTGTGTGAAGCTGGCGATATTAGCTGTAGAGAGAAATTGGGGGACTTACCGGCCCCAAGGAGCCCTCGGGCCCATCCTCGGTCAAACAAAGAGTAAAAGCACTGGGGAGACATAGCTCTGGAAAGGGACTCATTCTTCAGGGGTTCTGGACAACAGAGATTTCGTGATAAAAATGTTTTCTCTACCTGAGCTCTCTGCCTGACTTGGCAGTGACCTGGCAATGTCTCCTTTGGCTCCCAGATGGCTGACAATGCTGAAGTCTTGAAGGGCATCCAGAAATTTCCTGGCATCAACTACCCAGTCCTGACCCCAAATATCAAAGGCTTCCAGGCAGCGGTAAGAGACTCACTTGATGGTGGGCTCCCCTGAAATGAGATTGATGACATTGGTCCCTGTCTCGTCACTGGGCCCTAGTCCCTATCCTGGGCTGTCTGTCTCAGGGGCTTGTCTCCAGTAATGATGAGCACTGTCAGACAGACGCAGGGCAGTTCTGGCCCTGCCACCCCCAGCTCTCTGACCTTGACCAGCTATTTAACCCCCTGAGCCTCAGATTCTGCCTGTAAGGTAGGACTGTAAGTCCATAGTACCTAATGCTGGGAGGATTTCAGAGGATAGAATGCACCTACATTACTTAGCAAGAGCCTGGGAGAAAATAAGTGTTTAATACATATTAGCTTTTGTTGTTATTATCCATTTCCTCTTTAGAGAAAGGTGATCGTGCTGTCCACGGTGGTTGCGGGTATCTGCCATCTTTCTTAGAGTGTTGGACAAGAACATCATTGGGGATGCTGACTCTGAATTTAGGCAGAAAGCTGTTCTTAAGAGTGATGTCCAGGGGGCACCTGGGTAGCTCAGTCCTTAAGTGTCTGCCTTCAGCTCAGGTCATGATCCCAGGGTCCTGGGATCGAGCCGCACATCGGGTTCCTTGCCACTCAGGAGGCCTGCTTCTCCCTCTCCCTCTCCCACTCCCCCTGCTTGTGTTCCTGCTCTCACTATCTCTCTGTCAAATAAATAAATAAAATCTTAAAAAAAAAAAAAAAAAAGTGATGTCCAGGGCAGTGATGTCAGCGGCAGTGCTGGGCCTTGGGGGAAGGCCAGGGGTGGTGGTGTTTCTTTAATGGAGATAGAATTCACTGTGTTAATTTCCTAGGGCTGCCATAAGAAAATACCAAATGCTAGGTGGCTTAAAACAACAGAAATGTATTCTCTCACAGCTCTGGAGGCGAGAAGTCTGAAATCCAGGTGGTAGTAGGGTTGGTTCCTCCTGAGGGCTGGGAGGACACAGTTCTCCTAGCTTCCGGTGAAGACTGGCAGTCCTTGGCGTTCCTTGGCTTGTAGACGCCTCACTCCCATCCCGCCTCCGTCTTCGCTGGCCTTCCCCTTTGTGTGTGTCTTCACATGGCCTCCATCTTAGAAGGACGCCCGTCCTATTGGAGTCAGGACCACTGTGACCTCATTTTAACTAACTACTTCTACACCCACCCTATTTCCAAATAAGGCCACATTCTGAGGTGCCGGGGATTAGGACTTCTACAGGTGTTTTTTCGGGGGGACATAGTTCAACCTATGATAGTCGTGTGTTATAAAATTCACGGTAAGACAAGGGTTTTTGCCATGCTGGTGTTCCTTGAAGAGACAAAGGCTGAAAGGAATTCACCTGGCTATTGGCAGGTTGCTGCTGGAGCCAAGGAGGTGACCGTCTTTGGAGCTGCCTCAGAGCTGTTCACCAAGAAGAACACCAACTGCTCCATCGATGAGAGTTTACACCGGTCCGACGAAATCCTGAGGGCAGCTCGGGCTGCCGGTGTCCCTGTGCGCGGGTGAGTCACCGCGCGTTGGCGCCGTCTGCCTTTTCTTCAGTACCGTTCTGGAAGGGGGGCCAGGCTCTGACTCAAGCCACCGTCCCCCTACATACCCCTTATCCTGGGCGCAGACCGCCCATGCTGCACACCTTGAGATCTTTCCCACAGTAGCTGTGGTCAAGAAATCCTGGCAAGTGCTTTCTCCAAAACCGGTTTTGGGGGCAGTTCCCCAGAGGAATCCAGTAGGGAGAGGACACTCCCCGGGGTCTGTGGGTGTCAGATGAACCCCTCTCCGTACGTGTCTGAGGACCCCCGTCGGCCTCTAGGTCTCCGGGCATGGTCCCTGTGTCATCTGACTGTGACCTCGCGGTCACCCAGCAAGCAGGGCTCTCCCTGCTTCCAGAAGACAGACCCGGCTCAGGAAGGCCAAAGAGGCGGCTGTGAGGTCGCACTGCTTCCACACCGCAGCCAGCATGCTCTTTCTGAAGGTGCACGTGTGATCACCTCCCTCCCTGGTTAAAACCTGTCAGTGACACCCCGACTCTGGGCGTCTCCCCCGGCTCCCGAGACACCGCCTTTGTCTGCAGCCTCTTCCACTGCCACTCACCATCCAGCCCCGCTCCTCAGCTCGCGGCGTTCCAGCGCGACGGGAACTTCATTCCTTGTGTCCCTGCTCCCGCTCTCTCTCGCCTCTGGGTGCTTTCCATAGACTCAGAACTCTCTTGCCCTGCCTCCTACTTGTCCGGGCTAGCTCCTGCTCATCTTCCAGCTTCCCCGGGAAGCTTTCTCTGGCCCCCAGCTGGGGTTCGTGCCCCTCGTCGGGCTCTCATGGCCCCTGGACATCCTCTGACAGAGCACTTAGCTGCATGTTAGCTTCTCCCCTGCCTCGCACCCCCGCCGGACCCTGCACCCCGTGAGGGCAGAGCCCACGTGCCGTAGTTCGTGGCGGGCTCCCTCCCGCGGTGCAGGGCCAGCACGCTGGGGTTCTGGGGATGCGAGGGGCACGGGGAAGCAGGGGCCCACGGGGTCTGCCCAACTCCCAAGCCTGTGCTCGTTCCTCAGCATCTCCCTTCTCTTTGCTGAGCAGTGACTGGAGAACAAGGGCGAGAAGGAAGTTGGGAAAACGCCTTGAGATCTTTGAGCCTGAAATGATGTACCCAGCCAACATCTGTGACGCCTGTCACATGTGGAACAGTGTGCCAGACTCGAGGTCTCAGTGGGGCCTTAGCGCCAAGAGGGCAGGTGGGAACAGAAGCCCACCAATGTCCAAAGCCAAACTCCCCGCAGCTGGCAGGTCGCCGGGTCGGCCCGCGCCCGCCTGTCCGGCCACGTGCCGTGCTCGCCGCCGCGGGCGCTCCGGGCCCGGCCCTCCGTCCTTCTGAGGCTTGAGCACACCCTCTCTACCACCTCAGGGGCTCCACGCTGCTCTGCGCTCTGCCTGGAAGGCTCTCCCAGTGGCTCTCCCGCCACCTGCCCCCCACCCCCCGGCTCCCGTGTCACGGCCTCGGAGGTCTTGCTGGGCCACCCTGGCTTCGGTCAGCCTCCCCTCCGTCGCTCGCACCATGTCCCCTGTTCTCCCCTCCAGCACAGCACTCCCAGGTCACCTCACCCGTTCCGTCGCTTGCCCGCCTATCGGCTCTGTCTCTAACTGGAAATAGCCTCCGTGAGGGTAGGCGCCTTGTCGGCCTTTTCACAGCGTGACCCAGCGCCCGGCGCGTAGTGGGCGACTCCGTCAGTGTCCGTAGAATAAATGAGTGTCCGAATCCTTGGGCAGCTCACCGGAGCAGCTGATCCTTGGCCCGCAGGCCGGCCCAGCCCTTCTGTTCCTGCTTGGGTTTCATGTGTCCTTGCCGTCCCCCCGCCCCCCCGGGAGAAGGGGCCCCAGCTGCCTGCGGCAGGTGTTCTGCTCTATCTCACGCCCCACGGCTCAGGAGCCTGCTCACTTTGCCCTCTCCGGCTTCTCCCCTCAGGCCCGGGCAGCCCCCGCTTCCCTGCTCTGGCTCGCCACTGCCCCCTCCTGGTGCCACGCGGCACTCACTCCGTTCTGGCCCTGCGGTATCGGATCTGCCTTTCCCCAGGCCTTTGACCTTGTCCCGCTTCAGGGATGGCTGTCAGACTTCTGCCCTGCGTCAGCCCTGCTGGCCTGGGAGGCTGGGGGCACTGACACCATCCCTCCCCTGTCCTCCCACAGGTATGTCTCCTGTGTGCTTGGATGTCCCTATGAAGGGAAGATCTCCCCGGCTAAAGTAGCTGAGGTGTGTGTGTATCGGGCCGGGGGTTTTCTGAGGGTTGTCTGCCTTGCCTGCCCCTGAGGTTCCCCTCACCACCCTTTCCTGGCGGGTCACCGATGTCACTCGTTCACACAGCTCCCAGCCCTTGCTCCTGGAGGCCCACCTCCTAGCGCGCGTGAAGCCCGACCCTCTGCCCCAGCCTGGAAGCCTCTGACTCAGTATGCAGTCTGGTCAGTGGACAGGTGATAGTTGAGGGGATCTGTGGAGGGGCTCCCCACCCAGGCTCCCCGCAGTTCCTTGCCGTGGTTGGAGAGGCCACCACGCCCTTGGTGTCCTCCGAACAGGAACCAAGTCCGCACCAAGGAGAGCACAGTGTGGGAACAGAGTCTGAGCAACCCAAGAGCTTATGCCACTTAGTTGTCAAAGTCACCCTGCAGATTTGGTGTTCTTATTCTTAGTCCGTTTCTCAAGCGAGGAAACAGACTAAATAATTTGCCACACAGGTTGCAAATGGGGACACTAGGTCTCAGTCCCCACTCTGTTTACCTGCAACCCCCTGCTCTTCCTGCCCAGCCGGGAGCCCCAAGGAGAGCACGCTGCTTACTGACAGTGGCGGTGGTGCTCGTCCCAGCCGCCCGTCCCGCAGCCTCCAGTCCTCACTGCCGCCCCGCCAAGTCCCACACTGCTTCTCGGAAGGAGAAATGGAAGCTCCAAAAGGATCAGCCCTCTGCCAGTGCCCCCCAGCCAGGGAGTGGCCGAACTGGGATGGTGACCCAACGTGTGTCACTCCAGAGCCCGCTCCTTCGCTGCAGCGTCTGCCCCCACCGGCTGTCCTCAGTCTCCCGCCTGGGCAGTGGGGGGCTCGCCGGTCCATCTGCCTGGCAGGCCTCTGAGAGTGTCACCTGCGTCCCTGGCCCTGTCACACGCCCACCTTCTCTGGCAGCGCGGTGTGGGGCAGCATCTCCTCAAGGGGGGGGCACACGCTGCCCTGGCTTCTCAGTGACTTTAGGGATTTGCAGATGAGCTTCTAAAAGTTGAAACAGTTAGGTACTTCTATTAAAAATACATGACTAGCCCCTCAGACCCACGAGATCGTAGATCTTCCTGAGGGTAAAGTCACGTGAGAGGAATCCGTTTTATTGATTCCAGTCGTTGGCTCTGACCCGGTGTGTGGAGGTGGCACGCGAAGGCCTGAAGTCGGGGCACAGGGGCAGGAAAGGGTGGGAGGAAAGCTCGGGGGTTGCAGCCCAGGGTTGCTCCAGGGGCCAGCTCTGTTCCCGTACGTCTCCGCTTCCTGGTGAGTAGAGTGGGGATCATCATTCCCACTCAGAAAGTTGTAAGGAGCCGATGATCGGACAGGAACATAGTATTTCCACAGGGAGATGTTCGACACAGGCCCGGGACCCCTGCTTCTGAGGTGTTGCGCCCCTGGCTTGAGGAACCTGGTGTCCTCCAAGTGCTTGCTTGCTTGCTTCCCCAGGTCACCAAGAAGATGTACTCGATGGGCTGCTACGAGATCTCCCTGGGGGACACCATCGGTGTGGGCACCCCTGGGATCATGAAGGACATGCTGTCGGCTGTCATGCACGAGGTGCCTGTGGCGGCCCTGGCTGTCCACTGCCATGACACCTACGGCCAGGCCCTGGCCAACACCTTGATGGCCCTGCAGGTAATCAGGGCAGGTCCAAGGAGAAAGGCACGTGTCCATTCTCCGAAAGGACATAGTGGCAGGGCAGCTAGGTACCCTCCTTCTTTCAGCGAGGATTCACAGATACCTGTGTGCCAGGCCCTGGGGCGGCCACAGAGGACACGGACACGTGACCCTGGCCTGTAAGGGTGTGTGAGGGGGATAGTCAAGGGAGTTTTGTGGTAGTCCCCGTGCGTTATGACAGGTCACCTGCAGGGAGGAAGCACGTGGCTGAGGAAGGCCTCCATCCCAGCTGGGGAGGTCCAAGAGGATTTGCCAGGAGAGACCTGAATGAGGCCTGGACGATGTGAGGAAGTTAAGCAGCTGGAAGAGGGAACGGGAAGCTGACTAGGCAGCCCTGCGTTTGGGGAGAACACACCCCCCCCGGGGGGGGTGCTGTGACTGCGCATGCACAGAGGGAGCGGGCAAGGGGGGGCTCAGAGCGGCAGGCAGAAGTCACTCCAGGGGAGCCTGACCTGCTGTCCCCCGAAGACTGAACTGAGGGTTCAGATTGGGTTTCCCTTGAGGTTTGCTCCTTGTGGACTGGCCACCCCTTAGAAAGTTCTGAGTGCCTGACCACAGGCTGTGTCTGCGCCTTGTGTCTGACCTTGCTGTCACATTGGTTGAAGTCTGGCCTGTTGTCTTTAGGTTTGCTAAAGCAATCCTGGGCCATCTTTGTTCTTGCGGGGGTTTTTTTGGGGGAGGGGGGTCTTAAGTTATCTCCTAGAGGCTCAGGTCTCTAAGCCGCAAGATGCTGTAACTTTCTGGGTCTGTTTTCTCTGTTGCAGCTGTCCAGGTTAAGGTCTGTGGGAGGTTTGAGGGAAGAAGAGAAAGGGAACCGGTCATTAGGAGAGTGGGCGGTGCTGCCCCAGGGAAATGGGATAGGCCCCCTGGGGTTAGAGGCCCAGCTTGAAGTGAGAGCAGCCTTAGGCTGGGGTGGTGGGACGTGGGTAAATGAATAGCAGTAAATAACAGGGGCCTGAAATCTCAACTGTGAGAGGTGCTTCCTTTAGGTTTGTGGCCAGGAAGCGCCTAGGGAGATCTTTCAGAGTGAGGAGCTGAGTGTGAAAGGAACCAGGGAAGATACCCCTGGCATAGGAAACAGTGTCCACAAAAAAGATTCACACTGTTCCAGGAACTAAAAAGAGAAACATCGACAGAATCCTTAGCCAAAGGAAAGAGTAACTCTCAGTGGAATTTCAGGCAGCAGTTGATTGGGAGGTTTGTAAGGACCTCCCGGCTTTGTAGGCTCCGGCCCCACAGTGACACTCAGGTTTCCCCACCCTCGTGTTTCCAGATGGGAGTGAGTGTCGTGGACTCTTCCGTGGCGGGACTTGGAGGCTGTCCCTATGCACAGGGGGCATCCGGAAACTTGGCCACTGAGGACCTTGTCTACATGCTGTCTGGCTTGGGCATTCACACGGTAAGCGCACCTGTCCCCTGCTGGCGACAGCCCCGAACTGACTAGAACTCTCCTTGAAGCCTGAGGATAGAAGCTGATGGTTTTGTTTAGGAGTTTTTTGGTGAAAGGGAAGACAGGTAAGAGGTAGCAGAGGAGGCGCCAAGGAGTAGGGAAAGGGCCGCATCCATGACCTGAGGCAGTTCCCTCTGGGCCTGTATTGCTCCCTGTAAAATGAGGGCAGGAGGAGACAGCCCTCCCCAGGGTTCTGTTAGAGTCAGTGAGGACCCTTGGTGGTGGGTTGGAAGCCGTATCTCGTCTGAGCTTTGGGACCAGATGGATCTTGGTTTAAAACCTAGTCCTGACACTCACAGGCTGTGTGACCTGACAAACGACTTCGCCTCCCTGGGCCTAGGAAACGGGAATGCTAACAGCACCCCTTTGTGGGGCTGTGATGAGCACTAGGTAGGAAAATGAAGAGTGCCCAGACCAGAGCTGAGCACACAGTACGCATCAGTACATGTGAGCTCCTGCCACGAACAGGTTTTCGGGGTGGCCCTTTCAGTTGGTGTTTCCCTCCCGGCTCACTCTGCCTGGTGGTCGTTATTACTTCAGTCTGCACTTTTTGGCTGCTGCAGGCCAGGCCCTGTGCTGGGCGCTGGAGATGCAGACTGAACAGGAACGACGAGATCCCTGCCATGGTGGCAGCAGTAGAAACCATTCCACAGTCGGAGGCATCTTATACAAGGGGAGCCCCCGGGGTAACCCCAGATGGCAGAAGTCTGCAGCCTTGCAGGCAGGTGCTGCCCCAGCACAAGAGGAACGAGAACCTGTCTTCGCCTTTACTCTCTCAGTATCTGTTTTTTGTCCAGTCCGATGTCTCCCTGGGTGTTGCAGGCATGTCATGACCTAGTGCATCCTCTAACTTGTTTCTCAAAGGGTGTGAACCTCCAGAAGCTCCTGGAAGCTGGGACCTTTATCTGCCAAGCCCTGAACAGAAAAACCAGCTCCAAAGTGGCTCAGGCTACCTGTAAACTGTAAACCCCTTCCGGGGGACTCAGTGGGAATGGGGACTCACGTGAATGATTTGGGGAAAGGGCACGTGGAAATGGGAATGAAATCAACAGGAGTGGGCACCTCCCTGGCAGGTCCACACATAGGTCTCTCCTGCAAAAGGCAGGCAAGGGACAGGAGCTGCTTGGCCTCGGGCCCTCCCTGCCGGAGTCTAGTCTGAGTGAGAGGCCTGGGGGGCTGCGGGTCTCCCTGCCCTGTGGACCCACAGGCCCAGGAGTTGAATGCCTGGGGTCCCCCTTGGAACCCAGTTCCCTGGTGCTCAGGCCCCATCTCTGGATGAAATCCGTCAGCTAGCTACACAGCCTGACCTGCTGTGGCTCTGGGGCCATCGCTGACTCCATAGAGCAAAGCGGCCTGGAGTTTTTCCCCAAGCTGGCGAGGGCATTTGGAAGGGGTGAGGGCGGAGCTGTCTTCGGTGACCACCTGCCGACTCCAGCGTCTTTGGAAAATGTGCACTCTGGACCTGACTTTTGAGCACAGCTTGTGTAATTAAAGGTTTAACACATAACAGCACGTGCCAGTATTGTGTTGTGCAGCTGTGTGTGTATGAATGGGGGAGCCTGGTGGGGAATAACACATCTTTACAGCATGGCATTCTGAGAGGAACGTGTAGACTTGGAACTAGTCTGTGCATCTCTGGATCTCCTCCGTTTCCCCACCTGATTCCCGAATTCTTAATGACGAAACCAGTGGCTTTGGGCCGGCTCAGGCCTGGCCGGAACACCCTGGGTGCTGCGGCTCCTGGCTCTGTGGGCAGGGAGTCCGCCCGTCAGTCGTCCTTGCTGGACTCCGGGCCCAGGGCATTCCGGGCTGGGCACGCACTTTGGCTCATCACTCAGGGTGCCATGACTTTGCCCCACCTTCCCTTTAAACAGAAGCACCACATCATTTTCTAGCCGACTCTGGTAGGCGGAGTGCGGACCGACCGACCATCCCCGGCGGTTCGCGTGGGGGCTGAGCGCAGTCGGCCGCGCGATCTCCCCCTGGGCCTCAGCTTCCCCGGCTCTCGGGGGCGGGGGGTTGCAAACCAGACCTCCCAGAACCAGCTTTCTTCGGTCAGCGCCGCCCCCCGGCTGCCTCTGCTGCTCGCCGTCGCTGATTTCCTGCGGGGCTCGGCGGGTACGGAAAGGCTGGAGAGGCCGCGGGGAGCGCGGAGCCGGGCTCGTCCGCTCCGCCCTCGGCCTGCGGCTCCCGCCTAGAGACAGCTCCCGAGCGCGCCGCCTGCCTCCCGGCTCCCAGCCCCCGCCCCGAGCCGCGCCGCGCCGCGCAGGCACCTTGATGCCACAGCGCCTTTGGTCCTCCCGGGGCCCCGTAGCGCGCTCCTCGGCGACACGTTTCCTTGGGGGCGTGGAGGGGGCGGGACCAGGTGGGTCGTCGGCTCTTAAAGTGACCCGGACGCGGGGTGCGGGAGGCGGCACCGCTGGAGGCAGCGCGGGGAGCGCGGTCTGGAGCAGGTTCGCGAGGCGAATGGGTGGGAGGGGGCCTGGCGGGCTCGCGAGGGGCTGGGTGGTCTGCGGAGAGCGAGGGAGGGCTTCAGGGGTCCGGGCAGCGTCCTGGGTAGAGTCCCACTAGGGCGGGCCCCTGCAGCTCTCAGCCCCCGCCACCTTGGCTGGGGCGGCCCGGGTTCATTCATTCCCGACCCGGAGACTCCGAGCTCGGCCCCTTCGGAGCCACGGCCCAAATCCCAGCCCGCCGCTCACCTCCTCCTCCCCTCCATTTTGCAGACTGGGAAAACCGAGGCGGCGACAGCCGACCGAGGTAAACCCGTCGGTCCGGGGCGAGGCTGGCCTCACCAGCCTTCCTGCCCCCTGGGGCTCATCCGCGACCACTTTTCAGGCTTCCGCACGGCGAGGTGGGGGTGGGGGCGGCCTCGGGGTCCGGAGCAAAGTCCAGCTGGAAGCGGTGGTGAGGGGGAAGGGTGAACTCCTTGGCGCGAGGTTAGCGGGCTGTGAGCCTGGAGATCCGGATTCTAGCCGGGTTGTCACAGCTGTGTGTCCTCAGGCAAATTACTTAACCTCTCTGACCTTAGTATCCTTCTCGGTAAAGTGCCAGCCATAACACTTGGCTCAACGGGATGTTGGGGGAATCCAGGAAAATAATGCAGAAGTGGCCGGTACAGAGCCTGGCACGCAGGAAGCGCTCAGTCAAGTGGGTGGGAGCGGATGAGCCCAGAATGGGGATTGAGGCAGCCAGGAGGAAGGCGGCTGCGGGCCAGGCCGCACCGAATGAAAGACCTGAGTGTCTGGAGCCTCCTCCCCCCTCCCCAACTCTACCCGCAGTTTGTTCAGGGCGGAGGTGCACACCTGGCAGTAGATTCGGGACCAGGGCCACGTCTACACCGCCCAGCTCCGCGCCGCCTAAAGTTGGGCAGCGACCCAGCTGGCCCTGGCATGCGTCGGTAGAGGCTGAGCCAGCCTGATTGACCTGGGGTGGGGTGGGGCCCACTCCAGGACCTTGGTGCTGCAGCTCCAGCGCTGGGCTCAGCCTGCCTGGCAAAGCACCCCACCCTGGGGCCGTTTGGTTTATTTCCTGCTTCGTCCCAGCTGACTGAGGGAGAGGGAGTCAGGGGAGCTACCCAGAGCAGGAGGTATTAATCACTGGCCAGTTTACACCCAGTGATAGCAGAGGGATTGGGAAGGCCGGAATTTGAGCAGACAGAACCTCTTCCTGGGCTCTTGGGAGTCCCGGTGCTGCTGCCATGTTTCCTGCTGGCCACGACTGCTTAGTCCCCAGGCACCTGGGAGGCTTTAGGTTTCCTCTTCTCAGTCCCAGGTAAATTGGGACTAGAAATTGTGGTGCCTGCACATCAGTCTCCCACCCGTGCGGTGTGGCAGGCCTTTCAAGTCACCTCATTCAGCCCTCCCGCTACCACATGACGTTTGTACAGTTACAAGCTCCAACTTCTAGAGATGGCGAGTGAGGCCAGGAGAGGACAAGTGACCTCCAAGGCCTATGGCCAGAAAGAGGTGGTCTCCAGACGTGGAGCGGGGCTGGTTCCAGAACCACCCTGTTCACGAGGACACAGTACTGCCTCCGACGTGAGCCGGACGCTCTGTGTTCTGGGCCAGGTACAATGGCAGAGAAGGTGCTGGTGACCGGCGGGGCTGGCTACATCGGCAGCCACACGGTGCTGGAGCTGCTGGAGGCCGGCTATCTGCCCGTGGTCGTCGACAACTTCCACAATGCCGTCCGGGGTGAGCACGGGGCCGGGGGTGGAAGGAAAACCGGGGGTTCCACCGCCGCCTCCTGTGGATACGTGTGTATGTCTGTCTGTCTGTCTGTCTCGTCTCTTGGGAGCCCAGGACCCACGTCCTCTTTTGATGGCCTCCCTGTGCTCAACCAGGAAGGGGCTCCATGCCCGAGAGCCTGCAGCGGGTTCAGGAGCTGACAGGCCGCTCTGTGGAGTTTGAGGAGATGGACATCTTGGACCAGGCAGCCCTACAGCGTCTCTTTAAGAAGGTAGGTGCTGGGCAGGCAGGCCGGGGGCACCGCCGAGGGCCCGGCCTCTAAAGTGACCTCTGACCCTGGCTTCGCCCCTGCAGCACAGCTTCACAGCAGTCATCCACTTTGCGGGCCTCAAGGCCGTGGGAGAGTCGGTGCAGAAGCCTCTGGATTATTACAGAGTTAACCTGACCGGAAGCATCCAGCTGCTGGAGGTGAGCTGAGCGGCAAGGTCCCAGACACCAGGAGACCCCAGCCAGGCGGGCCATGCCAGACACAGTGGCTGAGGGGCCTGGAGGGGAGAGGCGGGCGGGGCCCAAGCTGTACCATTCTAAAACGGTACACGTCTCTCTACCTCTCTGCCTCGGTCCCCCCATCTGTAAACAGGAGCGCCCGAACCTCAGCCCCTCTCACCAGTGAAGGAGGAAGGGGGTGGGAATACCGTGGGAGGCAGAGGCCACTGACGCCTCCCCTCCGTGGCCAGATCATGAGGGCCCACGGGGTGAAGAACCTGGTGTTCAGCAGCTCAGCCACTGTGTACGGGAACCCACAGTACCTGCCCCTGGATGAGGCCCACCCCACAGGTGGCTGTACCAACCCCTACGGCAAGTCCAAGTTCTTCATCGAGGAAATGATCCGGGACCTGTGCCAGGCAGACAAGGTGAGCCGCCCCCCCCGACCCAGCCCTGGTCCCACTCATGGACTCAAGGCCTCCTATGAACCTGAGGGTGGAATCCCAGGCACCGCCCACCCAGGAGGAAGGGAGGACTCTGGAAGTGGCAGTGACCTGCCCCACATCACAGCCCCGGGTGGGGGGACCTTCCAGGCGGGGGGCGGGGGGGTGCAGGTAAAGAGCTCTGGGTTCTGCCCCCCGCCCAGCTGACCTGGTCCCGCAGGCCTGGAATGCGGTGCTGCTGCGGTATTTCAACCCCACAGGCGCCCATGCCTCGGGCTGCATCGGCGAGGACCCCCAGGGCACCCCCAACAACCTCATGCCCTACGTCTCCCAGGTAAGGGGGAAGGGGAAGGTCAGGTCACAGCTGGTGCCGAGGGCCTGGGAAGAGCTGACCTGACCTCCACCCCAGGTGGCCATCGGGCGACGGGAGGTACTGAATGTCTTTGGCAACGACTATGACACGGAGGACGGCACAGGTGAGCCGAGGACCGGGGGGAGAGAGCGGTCCCACAGACACGGTACCGAACACCCACCCCCGCCTCCTCCGCAGGTGTCCGGGATTACATCCACGTCGTGGATCTGGCCAAGGGCCACATCGCAGCCTTGAGGAAGCTGAAGGAGCAGTGTGGCTGCCGGGTAGGGGGAGAGGGGAGAAGCGAGGCTGGCGAGGGAGATGGGGGTCCAGAGGGGGTAGTTAGTCCAACCCGCTCCACCACCCGTTCTCCTCTCCTGGGCAGATCTACAACCTGGGCACGGGTACAGGCTATTCGGTTCTACAGATGGTCCAGGCCATGGAGAAGGCTTCTGGGCAGAAGGTAGGCCGGCTGTACCCCAGCCCCACGTCGACACCCCCCGCCTTGCCCTGACTTTCGAGACGACCTGGGCCCCTCCCACTAGCCTCCCTGATGGGCGTCCCAGCACTGCCCAGCTCCTCTGCCTGCCTGCCTGAGTGCTGGGTGCCTACACCTGCGTTTCTGAGCCTGGTCAGCAGCTGGCTGGGCGAGGCCAGGGCCGGCTCAGCTAAGCTACAGCCGCTTCGTCTCTTGCAGATCCCATACAAGGTGGTGGCACGGCGGGAAGGCGATGTGGCTGCCTGTTATGCCAACCCCAGCCTGGCCCTCAAGGAGCTGGGCTGGACAGCAGCCTTAGGGCTGGACAGGATGTGTGAGTTTCCGCCCCCATCCCTGACCTTGGGTGCTGGCTTGACCCGAGAGGGAGTTGGGCTGGGTGGGGGCTGCCTGGGTCTGAGCACGCCCACCCAGGGCTGCCCGAGAGGGTGGCGGTCCTGCGTTCCGATGTGGACCCTCACTCCACCCCTCCCCCCATCACAGGTGAAGATCTGTGGCGCTGGCAGAAGCAGAATCCTTCAGGCTTTGGTGCGCAGGCCTGAGACGCTCCCCTACCACACACCAGAAAAGGAGAGAGAAACTGGCTGCTCTCCAGCCTCTGGGGGGAACCCAGGGGCCTCAGCCTCCCCTACCTCAAACCCAGGCTGGGCCTTCTCAGCCCACCAGGCATGAAGCCAAGGGCTCCACTGACCAGGAGTTGGGGGGGGGGGGGGAGATCCCTAACTCCTCTCTGCAGCAGCGTCCAGGAACCCATCAGGACCACCAGAAGTGAATGGGGGAGCAAGGGTCCCGAGACAGGCACTAATTTATACTGCTCTGAAAGCGCTTTACGAAGTATTTAAAATAAAAGTTTTCTAACAATGGGGCAGATTCTTGCACGCAATCACTCTACCCCTGGGATAGAATCATCCAGCCTGAGAGTTGAAGCAATTTAATTTTATCGGAATCCAGGACACAACAAGAAAAACACCCAAAACCACATGGAGACAGAAGACAAGACACAACTCCTCCCCCACCTCTCCCCTGGCCCTAGAGTGGGGACAACGTGGGGGTGGGACAGCTGGGGGAGACCTTGAGCCTCAGTCCAGCCCTGCAGGCTCCAGGCCCGCGGGGGAGCAGGGTAAGAGGGAGGCAGGGCCCAGCCCCCGCGTTGGGGAGGCTAAGGGAAGGCCCCCTTTGAAGGACTCTGCCCCCTCACCAACACCCCTGCCCAGGAGCAGGTAGCCCACAGCAGCACGGGGGCCCAGGGCCATGGACACATTCATGATTGAGAAGCAGCTGGAGGGAAGGAGGAGAGACCCACGATTATCTGGGCAGAATCACTTGGGGGTGGAGTGGTAGGTGGGGCCAAACCCTGAGGTCACAGGAGGGGGCCCAAAGCGGGGCTAGTGAGTGAGGTCCTGAGTGAGTGGGTCAGCGGCTGGGCCCCTTTCTCCCGCTGCCTACAGCCCCTCCAATACTGCTGCCAGGGGGGCCCGCCTCCAGGGACACGGGAGAAGTGGGCGGCCCACCCCCTGCTGCAGACAGCCAGGTGGCTGAGGCCAGGAAGGAAGGCCTGGCCAGGCCTCGGCCTGCCTGCCCCAGAGGCCTATGGGAAGAGGACAGGTCAGGGATGGTGGGGACAGGGGCTCGACCGGCTCAGATCCAAGATGGTGCTGCGCGTGCTGGACCCCCAAGAGCTGGGGGGCTGCGCTGGGGGCTGTTGCCTCCGGTCAGACAGGAGGCAGCAGCTTCTCAAGGAACTCCTTCACAGCTGCCATCTCCTGGGGGTGAGGAGGGATTGTGAGAGGCTCCCAGGTGGAGGGAGGAGGGAGAGGGCTGGGCGTAGGCCGGGGCCCCTCATCACTGACCTGAGGACAGGAGCTGTGCATGACACCGGGGTAAGTCTTGAACTGGACCCTGGCGGGTGTGACAACAGAGCGGAGCTTCTCAGCCGTCAGGGCCCCAAACCGTACTGGAACCATGGGGTCCAGCTCCCCATGGCACTGAAGGATGGCCAAGTCCTTGGCACTGCCATTGGCTGCCTGTGGGCCAGAAAAGACCTCCAGGGCAAAGCCGATGCTTCGGCACAAGCCCCAGGCCACAAGGAGACTCAAAGGGCAGGAGTGGGGTCATGGAGACACTCACCTGGGGGAAGGCCCGGTGCAGAGGCAGCCAACAGCTCAATGCCACAATGCCAGCCAGAGGGTGGGGACAGGTAAGGGCGGTGTAGAGGGACAGAGCCCCACCCTAGAGGGAGGAGAGAATTAGAGGTCATGAGGGCACAGCTCACCTGCCACCCCCCACCCCCTCTCTCTCCCCTCACCTGTGAAAAGCCTCCCAGGACGATTCGATTGGCAGGGATCCCATTCTTCATCTCGTGCTCAATCAAGGCCTTGACTGGGGGGAAGGGACATGACTGGGTAGGGGAAAAGCTGCTGGGCGGCCCAGGGAAGGGAGCCAGGTACTGCCTAATGCTTTTGTTGGGGGGGGGATGGAAGGGGGGGAGGGCAGATGCTGAGGAGGGGCTGGGGCCTTACTGTTCTGTGCTGCCTTCTTGATGCCAGCCTCGTCCTCTGGGGCATCTGGACTCAGCCCCATCAGGTCAAACCTGGGGGAGGAGAGGTGTTGGCTCCCGGAAGACCCTGGCCAGCCCCCTACAGCTCTCTCAGCTCCCATCCTTCCCCCCACGCCCCCCACTCCCACTCACCAGGAGGGCATCACCATCTTCATGTTGAGTGTCACAGGGATCCGGGGTCTGGGGAGGGGCAGCGAGAGGGGCCATCATGCGCAGAAGGGATGTGGAAGCCACAGCAGAGAGCCAGGAGGGGGCAGAGTAGCCCCTGGGGGGCCCCTCCCAGCAGGCAAGGGCTGTGTTTAAGGTGTTGCCAGGCAACCTGCCACGTGGGGCTGGAGGCTGTGGTTGGGGCACCAGCAGAGAAGCAGAGCCTGATACTCGGTGTGACGGGGTTCCAGCTCAGTGGGTGAGTACTTGGGGGAAGGGGCACAGGATCTCCTGGTTCTAGGAGATCCCTGGTCTAGGAGGGCCTAGGGCTGGGGGCTGGGGCTGCGAGCTCCACGGGAGTAAAGGCTGAAAATGGCACCTCCAACTGCCCTGGGCTCAGGCCGCAGGATGCAGCTGACAGGACAGAGCAGGCCCGAGACCACAGGACCACCCCCCAGCGGATCCCTTGCAGGGGTGACACTCACGCATGGGGACAGATGTACTTGACGTGAGGGAGCCGGATGGTGGAGAGGGCGTCAGCCCAGCTGTGCCTTTAGGAAGGAAGGGAAAACCGGCACCCATGTGGGGAGGGGGAGAGGGAGGGCGCAGGCCCCCTAACCCTGCCCCCTGGGCCCTTCCCCACCTTCCCAAGGAAGTACCCCCTCCCCCTCCAGCTCACTCACCCTGTGTCTCCAAGTCCATGTAAAAAAATAACCTGAAAAAGGGTCAGACATGGGGACGTGGGAAGAGGGCAGTCACCACTACCCTGCTCTCATTCCCCCTCGGTCCCAACTTCGGGCCATCCCCCTGCGCCGCCAAGGACTGGGGGGGGGGGGGGGGGACCGTGGTAGCAGCCAAACAGGCTATTAACCCGTTACTGCCTGGCTTCAGGTTGCTCCCTTCTCAACTGTGCCACCTCCATTTTTCCCCACACCCCTTCCAGCCAGTTTCCCCGGCTGGGCCGGGGGCTGGGCCAGGGGCTGCCGAGGGCAGGGGAGGACCCTTACCGCGGCCGTTTCCCGCTCAGCTCCAGACACAGTGGCAGCATCGGTGAGCAGGGGCACAGACATGGTGTTACCACACATACACTGCAGGCTCCACGGCTGGGGCCTGTGCAAATTTGGGGGAGTGGTCAAGAGCAAGACCAGGCAGGGGAGAGACTCCTGACACAGGAGAAGAGCCTCAAACTGAGGGCCCACTCAGAATGTCAGCGCCCCATAACACCCCGGTTCTGTCCTGGGCACCAAGAAAAGGCAGGCAAGTCATCTCGGGCCAGAGCAGGGAGGAAGTTTGCCTCCATTCCAGGGCTGAAACCACAGTCCCTGGTTCTGGCCCACCACACAGCCTGAGCTTGCTGGAGACCCAGAAGGGCAGAGAGAGGGCTTAGGGACTGTGGGGGAGGGGAGCCAGGGCATCCCCTGCTGTCGTCCCCCCACTAACTGCCTCCTCCCTGCTCTCCAATCATCGTGCCTCTAATAGAGCCCCGGGTTCCCTCCTCCCCAACTCCCAGCCCCACCGGGAAATGAAGGGGAGAAAAATGCCAGAAAAATATGCTTTTAGCCCCTACCCCCAACACCCCCACACACACATTTTCTCCAACCTCCCCCCCCCCCGACAACCAGCCCCCACCCGGCCTTCACAAGCAGTTTCTGGCTCAGCCATTCCCTGAGCCCCCAGGGGCTGCCCATGTCCCCAGAAGGCACACAGACTCGGGTCCACTACCCACCCTGTAACTGTGCCCCACGCCCCACTGAATGGGGCTACCTGCTGCTGCTAGTGCCTACTGAATCCAACCAGGTCCCCCGGTTTGACCATGCTCTGGGACTCCTGAACACACAAAAGAATGCGTGGCTGGTTGGCTCCTCCCCATCCTTAGCATCCTCCCAAGTCCCCAGAAGCCACCTGCCCCTAAGCGTCTACCCTTCAGAGTGGTGCCCACCCACCACCCCCCTCCCCACCTGCTTCAACCTTCCATCTCTGACCCTGAGTGCACCTCTCCACGTGGGATCCCTCACCTCTGACCTCGGGGTCCCTCTTCCCACACGGGGATACATCTTTCGCCCTAAGCTGGGATTCCCTTCCTTCCTGGCTGGGAGACTTCCATCTCTCATCCCAGGTCCCCCCTCTCAAAGTGATGCCTCCCCCAACAAGGGAAGGAAGCTCCTCAGAGTAACTACTTCCACCCTAACCCAGGGTCTCCCACTCTCCACACTAGGAACGTCTGTCCTGACCAAGAGTCGCACCCTGCCTACTGTGACATTTTCTACCCTGAGCCAGGACCCTCTCTCCTGCCCACAAAGAGGCGTTCTACTTTTGACCCCGGGGAGCCCCAGCCCCACAATGGGATCTTCCACTTCCGACTCTAAGTCCCTCCAATCACAGCCGGACGCCTTCCTGCCCCACTCTACCCCCAAAGTCCCCAAGACCGGCCAGCGCCTCTTCGCACCTCACTCCCCGCCCCCATCCCTCACAACTGCGGTCCCCTCCCCACTCGCCGGGACCCCCGCGGAGGTCCGGCCTCTCCTCCCCCCGCCCGGTACCCTCCCTCCGCCGGCTGGTCCCAGACGAGGGTACCTCTACTCCCTGCGGGTTTCGAGACCTCTCGGGCGATTCTCCTCTTTCTCCTGCACAGACACACACTCTTCCCCCTCGGCCGCCCCCGCCGGAACTTCCGTTTGAGTCCCGGGAACCCAGCCATCGCGCTGCCGGAAGTAGCCTGGCCAGCGGTACGGAACCCGGAAGTGGGCGTCGGCGATCCGCCAGATAGGAGCTGCCATGTTGGGTACGGTGGGGCCACTCCCCGTAATGAAGCCACGGAGTCACCTGCAGAATCTAGACAGCGCGTCGGTAATTCCCGCCTGCTACCAACACCCATGCGCCTCCTAAAGGAAAGCTATCCGGAAGGAGAGGCACCCCTCACACTAGCAGTTTCGGATGGATCATACACTGAAGACATCCTTAGAGACCATCCAGTTCTCGTCTTATTCTAAAGATGAGGAAACAGACGCTCAGGGAGGGGAAGGAAACAGCAATCTCAGGATGACACTGTAATGCCGCCTCTCTGCATCGGCTTCCTGAGCTATAACACGGTGATAAACACCACCCTGCCTACTTCACAGCTTTGCTGTTAGACTCAAAAGAGGTCGTATGGAAATGCTTTATACACTGAAAAATTAGTGTGAGGACTTAATGACTAAAAAGTACCTGGGAAAACAACACAGGTCACAGCAGGACAGCTGGACAGGCAGTGTTGTCTTAGCTCTGCCCTCAACAAGCAATGCCATGTGGACAGTGAACAGAATACCATCAATGAGCTCCAGTTTGTTAAGAACAAAAAGGCCTGCATTTTGTCCCCATTTTCCTCCTTGCCACGCTGATAAAGTGGAAATGGGTTCCGGGTCCACAGAAAGGCTGGCAGGGGAAGCAAACTGAGTTGAAGGACTATGTGGGCATCTACAAACAGGAAATGAGTGATGCTGCTACCTACAGTTTTCTTTGAACTGAAAGAAAACAGTAAACTTGGGAACTCCAAGCACCTTTCCAGGCTGAGAGGCAGTTTGTCTTAAGTGCTCAACAGGTCACAAAGACAGAGCCTAAAATACCAGAATTCTGAACAGGGAATCTTTTGAGTCCTGAGGACTGCAACAAGCCAAAGAACCAGACTGGATGTCAGAAAGGGATGAGTGTGCCCAGACCACATAATTGCCAGCCACCGCCCCAGGAGCCCTGCTAGGTCTGCTTATAGAAGAGTAAACAATTCCTCCTGCACCCCCAATCCCCTGGGACCCTGGGGCACTTCTTCAAGTTCTTGAACAAATTCTTCAGAGTGAAGCTTCAAATTCAGAAGCCCAGTCCCAGGGCCTGCCTGTGATTAGGCTTTAATTAGTGGAACTAGTGAAGGGATAGTCTGCTCTAAGATTTCTAACTTTATTTTTCCTCCTACTCCAAATTTTAAAACAGCCTTTAATCTCCAAAATGATCCAACTGAAATAAAGAGGCTGTGGCTGAGGAGTAGGACCTTTAGTGCATCAAGAATTGCGTTTGCACTCTGGTTGATTTCCAGTTACATTTTAGAAATCTTGAGGCTTGGCAAAGCTTGGCGGTGGCACGCTTTCCCTTGGACAGGCTGGAGAAAGTGTGGGCCAACACTTCAGAGGAAGTCTTTCAAGAGGATGAGATTCGACACTAATTCCCATTATTCACTGTTTCTATTTCTGCAAAGGAGAGAATACTGACCATCTCAAATCCCCTCATTTTAGATACTTAAATTGTCTCCAGTTGCTGTCTTGACTTACAAAATTTAAGTCCAGTCTTGGGTCCACATGTGCTGCTCACTTACTTTCCTTGCTCTCATTTCTTCTGGTGAGCTCCGGAATCTGTTCTCCCTTGTTTTGTAAATGTCCCTCCACTTTGTAAACGTTACTTCCTCTCATGAGAAATGGAACATCGGTTTGTAACCTCACCTTCCTTTTTACAAAGTGTGGGTGGGTGGCTGTAGGAGTGTTTTTAGTCCAATGTACCCTTCCTGAAGAAAATAATCTAGTCTTAAATATCACTGTGGCACTATGACCTACCTAGTACAAAACAACAACAACAAATTTCAAAATCTCCATACTACTTCCCAGTAAAGTAAAAGTTTCATCAGTACTACCAAGAAATCAAAAGAATATACAAACATTAAGTCTGGCAAAGATTTATTAGGAAGCTTATTAGGTACGGTGAATAAAAAGCCATGAACAGAAGAACTGAGATCTCCAATTTCTGGCATTGCGCTTACGACACTAGTTAGAAGCTAATAAACATTAAGGATGTCCCAAGGGGAATCTTACCTAAGTCCCACTCTTATCCAACCAGGATAACTCACAAACACAGAAATGCCCATGCTCTCCCCAGACTGCTTACCTAGGCAGTAAGAAAAAAAGAGCTCCTCAAGCTAGTAGGCATCATCAGGAGATTCCTGCTCTTCTAGCTATAACCACGGGACACTAGTACATGACAGACAACTCCAAGCTGGGCAACTTGACAAGAATGCTGAACGCTGACAGGAAGAAGGAGCAAGCAGGGACAAGTATTTCTAGTTGGAGACCCTCCTGATGGCTAATAGAAACACAATGCTGAGGCTTCAGAAAGTTTACTGCAGCCCAGGAAATGGTTTCCGTTTAAAAAAAAAAAGTCACACAAAAATCCTGCCACAAAGCAACAAGACACTTGGGATCCCATGGCCACGCTGACTGGAAAGGCAGACATTATCCAATGACTGCCAGATGCTGCCCAGCCCAAAACTCAATTTCTAGGCCCTAGAGAACCACGATTGTCCCTCAGCACCCACACTACCCTCCCTGGTGGTGTGGTATCTTCCATAGGCCAGGTTTCTGCAGCAAGCCCCAAAGACAAAGCTTGGCAGAGGCTGTGGCACCAACTCTCTCTGGAACCCTATCTCTTTGTCTTCCCCAACAGGATGCTGTACATCTTCACCGACACAGCGCCTCTGTGGGAGCCCTGGCCAGTCTTAGGAAATGAAGTGTGTCTGTGGGGTAACCTGATGGACCCTGTGGTCTGCTGGGTTGGCTGATGCTTCATAATTGCAGATGGTCACCTCATGTCGGCGAAGCTGCAAGAAAAGTGAGAGGCTGGGTCAGCTGGCCATTTCCCAGACCACACACTGGAGTAGTCCTTATTCAGGTTCATTTCTGGAAGTCATCTCTTCCCCCTTTTGACACTTTTATCCTAGTAAGACTGCAAAGATCATTAGCAATGATTCACCCCATAACTTAAAAGATTCATTCCCCCACTATTATGGCACCACCACGAAAAGAGGACCTTATCTATCTTGTTTATTATCTTATCTCTGGGTGCCTGGAACAAGAACAGTTATCAAAAATGTCAAATGAAGAAAAGAATCTCCAAGTGAAAGAAATGAATTATCAACTGTATTATTTCAACTCCCTTAAAAATACCTACAGCCTGTCAAAAGAAATGGACTGTTTACAGTAATGAAACCAAGAAAAATTATACACAGACTGAAAGTAGTATCTCACTTGCTCTTTTTTCCTTTCCTCGGAGTGCCCATATCACAGCATACAGACGTATACACACATATATGTGCACGGGGGGGGGGGGTTGGTCATGCTTTCTGCCCCTTCTTACCTCAGTCCACTCTCCTCTCAGACCAATATACAAGACCTTTGTGGTATCAGCTCCGAAGTTTTTTGAAATATGGATTGAGAGATGATAGACGTTTGAAAAACGAGAAATTCTAGAGAATGAAAGGAATGGGGAGAGAAGACACAGGTTAGAGTTCAATGAATATCTCACCACCAGGACAAAAACAACAATTCTAGCTCCAACTTGTGGTAAAACCCAGGTAAATGTCAGAGAACATTCTGGACTCTTATGTATCATTCTTCTCTTTCGCACAAGAATTGATTCAGTGGAAACTGCATGAGCATCTGCCAGGTCCTGCTCCAGGCAACAGGAATAGAAAAATGAGTCAACACTGCCCTGCCCTCAAGGAGCAAGAATGAGAAATGCTGTATGACCAGGCAGGGATTCTAACACAAGTTCGGTGTTGATCTCACCAACCTTACCATTAGGAAAAAGAACCAGTGAAGACATAAGGTGGTCTTGGGTAATGTGGCCTATTGTAAGCCCACTACGCAAAGAGGAATTCTGAAAACCTCTTTCCTAAGACCATCCTAGGAGATCACTCAGATCTGTCAACTGCTTACAAGTTTAACAAGTCCATGGCTTGCACTGCATCTCTGCCCAAAATTGACCAAGCCAAGGATCAAGTTTCCTCCACTGTTTTAACTTGTTTCTCATGCTAAGAAAGCAGGAAATGGGCCAAAATTGAATTGCAAGCTCAGGAAGTGCTAACGCATGTATGTTCACTGCAAGTGAACACCTGCTGTTCCTCAGAAGCCAGAGAGTGGAGACAGGCCAAGTGCTTACTTTGTAGCATACTCTAATTCTCCCGTAAGATCCCGATTCAGACTAAAGGTCTGATCTGGTTCCCTGTCTGTATCATCAAAGGACATCTGTGGAATGTTTTTGTACCTGAGAAAGGAAAGGGAAGAAAAATCAAGAAATGTGCATTATCACATCGTGCATATTTTTCAGTTTTTCAAAACTTTTTTGACTCAACTGCCTTCCATTTTATTAAAAGGAGATCAAATTTTAGGAATGGCATTTTACTGGCATTTATACACAAATATCTTTAAACCAACAAGAAAAGAGCTGAGAACTGCAACATAAGCCAGTGGCATCTTTGAGTGGGTTAAGATCACATGCGAAGCAATACACAAAGAGGAGGCTCAAATCAGGTCACGTGCAGCAAATGCATGGAGAGAATCAGCAACTCAGCACATTCAGACAAAGCTGAGGAGGTTAAATAAAACAGCTTACTCATGGGAGAAAAAATACTTTTGGCAGAAACCTATTAAACAGAGTTAAGAGATAAGAGCAGGTAACTTAACGCTCAAGCAATTTTTGTGTTCAAAATTACCCTGTATATTGAGTCCTCTTCAGTTCTTTTAAAAAAAAAAAATACAATTTGGGGTTTCCATTTTGAAAAGAGCACAAAACGCTACCAACTCACGAGCTTTGGAAAGTCAAATAAAACTGCTAATGAAGAAAAAGTTTTCCAAAGAAATATCTAAGAAACAGCTGTCTCGGGCGCCTGGGTGGCTCAGTTGGTTAAGTGACTGCCTTCGGCTCAGGTCATGATCCTGGAGTCCCGGGATCGAGTCCCGTGTCGGGCTCCCTGCTCAGCAGGGAGTCTGCTTCTCCCTCTGACCCTCTTCCCTCTCATGCTATCTCTCATTCTCTCTCTCTCAAATGAATAAATAAAATCTTAAAAAAAAAAAAAAGGAAACAGGTGTCTCCTCTATAACTCAAAGATTCTAAAGCCCTAAGCCACACCCCCACCATCTCTAGAGTGTTTTAACACCCACACAGGAGGGGCCTAGACGTTAGGGGCAGCAAAATGCATGTAATTTAAGAAAGCAAATGTTTGCTTCAAAGTGTTTCTAAGAATGATGCACAGAATAATAACAGTGAATATTTATGAGTAGCATTATGAGAGGCAGTGTAGCACTGTAGTTAAAAGCAGTGTCTCTGGAGCCAGACTTCTAGGTTTAAAGCGTGGCTCTGTCACTTACCAGCTGTGTAATTTTGGGCAAGTAATTTAACCTCTTTGTATCTGTTTCCTCATTTATAGAGTGGGGACAGTGATAGTACATATCCCATACAATGATGAGATTAAACTGAATCAATTCTAAGATACATATAATTTAAAATTTTTACCATGGAAAACTTCAAATATATACAGAAGCAGAGAAAAATACAATGAATCTCCACTTACTTATCACTCAGCTTCAACAATCAACATTATGCCTATTTCCTATCACCCCCATTTTGTTTGTGCTTGATATTTTAAAGCAATCCCAAACATTTCATTTCACTCATACTTTAGTATGTATTTCTAAAATGTAAAGACTTAAAATACCACTCTTAAAATGATACCATTTTACAAAAATTGACAATTAACAATTCCTTAAAATCATCTAACACCTAGTCTGTGTTTAAATTTCATTAATTACCATTTTAACTTTTCTAGATGTGTCAGTGGCATGTCACAGTTGAATAAGCAAAATTTTTTTAATTAATGGCATAGATTTGATAAAGTATAATGTATGTAAAGTGCTTAGAACCAAGGGCTATGTATTTGTACCTGCCCTACCAAAATTAGGCATTTATTATGTTCCAGACTTATTCTAAGCTCTTTACATGTTATGTATCATTCAATTCTCTCCGCAGTCTTATGAGGTTCATACTATTACTATTGTCATTTTACATACCAGAGCACTGAGATAAAGAGATGTCCCAAACGCATGCACCTAACCAGCGGTACAGCCAGAATTTGAACCCAAGCAGTTTATTCCAGAGCCCACTCTTAAACACAATGCAACACAGATTTCTAGTTTTCTGAAGCCAATCCATCTCCCCAGTAAACAAGTCTCCAAAAGCATCAACTCAGACGTACGGTTTCCTTAACATGATTAAATATGTGGGTTTGCTTTCAAATTCATGTTTCCAACTTTCAAAAATAGTATCAATTTCTTAAATCTCTCCAATTGACCGATTTTTCAGGAAGAAATTTTTTTAAATATAAAGTTCTTCTGGTATTTTTTTCTCCAGCACTCAAAAAAGTTTTCACCTTCTTTTAGGAAGGCTATGCTGGACTAAGGCAAGCTGTCAAAAATGGAGTATTAACCCTCCTAGCAACAGATCCAGTGTTGCAAGAGGAATACAGAACTTTGCCAACTAAAGGGCATGCACACTCAGATGGAGTAGTAATTCCATGTCAACAAAACACACGCAAAGATTTTAACTGTGTGAAATAACAAAGGTAAATTTGGAAACTAACCCCGAGAGTAGAAACCACCATTTGAGATCTGCAGTTGGGTTACTAAGAAAACTGCAAAGTCATGGACAATTGGCATTTATAGGATGCTCTCTGGATGAATGGTGCCACCGCAAGTACTTTGAAAAGACACAAGCTGTTGGCCCTAAAGATGCTTAATCTAAAAAAAGGTCGTTAATTCAGGAAGAGGTGAGTGTATTCTGATGAAGAACAAGACCAAGATTTTTAAAGGGGGGAGGGAATATTTAACCCAGTAAAAAGAAAAAAGTGTGTCATTCTGGAATAAAGTGCTACCACAGAAAACAGAACTAGCTTCTTGAGAGCCTCAGCCCTCGCGCCACTTACAGTCTCATCTCAGAGGGGTGTGAGTCATCATCCTCTCCCATTATAATGATGCCTTTGAGTTTGACATTGCCTGTAAATCTGCCAGAATGCAAAAGAAGTTGTCAACTTGGGTATGAACTTTTGCATAGCTGTGTGACCCTGGACAAGACCCTTCCCCTTTCTGGGCTTCAGTTTACTCATGTGTCAGACTTGTACCAGAACATTTCTAAGGTCCTGTCTGCCTCTGGCATTCTGCAGTTCTATGAAATTTACCTTGACTCCTCAGTTATCTTTCAACAGATACATCTTTATGCTTTCCTCCTCAAACCCACCACACTGTAATTTCCCCCATTTCTAGAACCAGATGTGTGCCCTTGACACACCAATGAATGAATCCTGAGAAGACAACTGGGTACAGCCTGTCTAGCCTGAGGCAAACACCAAGGAGATACTTACGGAATATTAAACAGAAGCTCTTCATCTGCATCACTTTCAACAAACTGGAGGGGATGGGGAGTGGGGAGGAGAAAGCAACAAATATTTGCTGAGAGCCTACAATTTCACGCATTTTCCACCCTGTTCTATGACGGGAGCGCAAGGCAAATAGTCAACCTCCCTCGGTTTTCCAGCACTTAATAACTTGATGCTAATAAGTTAATAGTCCTTAAATGGGGAGCCCGTGAATGAACTTCCAGACCCAACTAGCCTCCTCAAATTGTGTGTAAAAATCCGTGCCTGTGGGGTCCACAGCTTTCAAACGGCTCTGTGACCCCACAGTGGTAAATGCTCTAGAAAGAATAACATGCTTCATCTGCCTAGCCTGTCTTTAGTCTTCATCAGGTGATTATGATCAGGCAGCCATTGGGACTAGCAGTCAAACAGTAGGGAAAACGCCCTCATGGCCATCCTCCGCTACCTCCTGAAGCTCTGGAAGAGAATATTGGCGTGTAAAGCCAAAGCTCCCGTTTCCCTCTCTGGGCCTTAGTTCCTCTATCTGCAAAATGGGGAGACTCGACCCTGTTTTCTTCCCAGGGGGCGGGCAGGTGACGGGCACGGGAAAGCGCTCGGCAAGCAAGCTGTCGTTATTTTTAACAGCAGGACTGAGACGGACAGGGCAGACGGGAGGCCTGAGGCCCCGCGCGGGTCCCCGCCTCGCCCTCCCGCCCCAGGCCCCGGAAGGCCCACCTTGGAGCGGTCGGTCCGCTCCTCCCACGGCTTGAAGACGCCGCGGCCGCTGCCCTCACGACTCTCGTTGAGGCACTGCAGCCGCTCCAGGTCGATGCGCAGGTAGAGGCCGTAGGCCAGGCCGCGCTGTTCGGGCGGCTCCTCCCGCTCGGCGGCGCAGCGACAGCCGCCCCCGCCGTGGCTGTGGCCGTGCGACATGGCGACGCCGCCCCCCGCGCGCCCCCTCGGCCCTGCCGCCGCCGCCGCCGCCCGCGCAGCGCTCGCCCCGCTTCGCTCCGGCCGCCAAGCGCTCCGCGGCGGCCGCGTCGTAAAAGGCGCCCCTGAGCGGCGCATGCGCCCGGGGAGAAAGGGGGCGGGGCTCGGAGAGGGGTTGACGCCTGACAAGCGCTTGCAGGTGCCGGGGAGTCAGACCTGGAGTCAATGCTATCGCTCTCTCCGCTACTGAGGTGTGGAAACTGAAGCGCAGAGAGATTAGGCTGGCGTTCCGAGTAAATGATGGGGCTGGGATTCGAATCCTCCTCCTCATTAGGCTAAAGTCTGTGCTCTTTTGCCACCAGCGGTTTTTGGGAGTTGGTCGAGGAAAGCGTGCGCAGTGATAAGGCCCCGAAGGGTTGGGAGCACTACGTTATCGCTGCTTCACATGTGCACCTGCAGGCATTTAGAGCTCACAAATTCACTTTCATAACCACTCTCTTCATAGTGGGCTTAGCGGTCGAGAGCAGGCTTCACGGACGACCGGACCTGGAGACAAGTCCTGGGTCCGCTACTAACACTGTGACACTCTGAATAAGTCATTTTCCCCATCCTGAGACTTCGTTTTCTCGTCTGTAAAGTAGGAATACGTTTCATGGGATCACAGTGAGTATTACATGAGATAATGAACTTAGAGAACTCAGCACAGTGGCTGACACATGGTAAAAGTTCAAAAGCTGAGTCACATCTTGGTTCAAATCTAAGCACCGCAGACTTCCTAGCTATGTGGCCTTGGGCAAGTGACTTAACCTCTCTGAGTCTCAGTTTACCACCTGTAAAGTACAGGATTGGAGTAGATAATCTTTAAGTCCCCTTGCCATGTGACATGTCAGAGCAGTTTGTTCAAATGGCTGGTTGTGACCCATTAATGAGTCTTAAAACCCATTTAGAGGATTGTGACTAGCATTAAAAGAAAAGAGTATGTAATTTAAAAATTCAGAATATATCACGCTTTTAAGTCTCAATTTATAGAACTTTTGTTTCAGGTTTGTGTACTCAGGTGCAATATAAAGTGTTTTTCATATCTTGGGTTGAAGTCAAAAGAATTGGAAGCCAATGTTTAGAGTTGGAATGATTTTTTGTTTGTTTTTTTTTGTTTTTTTTAAGATTTTATTTATTTGACAGAGAGAGACAGCGAGAGAGGGAACACAAGCAGGGCGAGTGGGAGAGGGAGAAGCAGGCTTCCTGCAGAGCAGGGAGCCCAATACAGGGCTCAATCCCAGGACCCTGGGATCACGACCTGAGCCAAAGGTAGACACTTAATGACTGAGCCACCCAGGCACCCCTAGAGTTGAAATGATTTTGGATTCAGAGTAGAATGTGTTCTTACTGCTGGTGGGGAGGGGGAAAGACAGAGGATGTAGAGAGTGTTATGGGATACTCTGGATATCCCTTGCCCTTCATGTCTGGCTCTCGAGTGTCCAGACAAGACCGGAGGCTGGTGAAATACAACCTAAAATATCCATCTGCTTAAGTTCCACTCTAAAAATATTTTGATGTCTGGGGTGCCTGGCTGGCTCAATCAGTAGAGCATGTGATTCTTAATCTCAGAGTTGTGAGTTCAAGCCCCACATTGGGTGTGGAGCCTACTTAAAATATTTTGATGTCCTAGTTCAATTCTTTGTGAAATAGGCAAGCTTGGTTCTGATTCAGAACAGCGCAATGTCACGAATTATTTCTACTTTGCAATCACAGTTTCAGGCCAGGAGCCTGGCACATAGTAAATGCTTGGCAAATATTTGTTTAATTGAATGATACACTTAGAAGCCTTTCTTTGGGAAGACCATGTCCCACTGCAGGACTAACACAGGCCTTACCCGAGACAATTACTCACTTTTGGCTTCTTTCCTGTCATTCTCATCATTGTCATCCTTTACTGATTTATTGAGCACTAGGTTCCAGGCATTATACTCGTAATTCTGTAAATTACCTGGGCACTTCTTTTTTGGGCCAGTTTGGCTTGGGCTGGATAATTTGGAATGGCCTCACTCACATGTCTGGTTGATGCTGGCTCTCCGCTGAGGCGGTGGGGCTATATGCCTCTAGCAGGCCACCTGAGCTTAGTCACGTGGTGGCAGTTACGGATTTTTAGGAACAAGAGAAGGAAGACCCAATTGCATGAGCACTTTTTAAGCTTCTGCTCCTGTAATCTTTGCTAATGTGCCATCAGCCGAAACAAGTTTCATGGCCAAATCCAAACTCAAGGGTGGAGGTATTGACTGCACCTTCTGACTGAGAGAACTACAAAATGCTGTGGCTCCTTTCCCCCTCCTCCCTAATATTTCTGTATTAATTATCTTTTGTTGTGTAACAAATTACTCCCAAACGTAATGGTAAAACAAGTTAGTATTTATCTCAGTCTCTCTGAGCCAGGAATTTGGGAACGGTTTAGCTGGGTGGTTCTGGCTCAGTTCCCTCATGAGCCTAGAGTCTTTCAAGGCTTGACTGGGGCTGGAGGATCCACTTCCACGATGGTGCACTCATATGGCTGGCAAGTTGGTGCAGGCTGTTGGCTGGAGGTTTCACTTCCTTGTCATATACACCTCTCCATGGGACTGCTTGAGTGTCCTTAGGACATGGTAGCTGGCTTTCACCAAAGCAGAGAGAGCAAGGTAGAAACCACAATGTGTGTGTGTGTGGTTTTTTAAAGATTTTATTTATTTATTTGACAGAGAGAGACACAGCGAGAGAGGAAACACAAGCAGGGGGAGTGGGAGAGGGAGAAGCAGGCTTCCCGCCGAGCAGGGAGCTGGATGCGGGGCTCGATCCCAGGACCCTGAGATCGTGACCTGAGCCGAAGGCAGACGCTTAACAACTGTGCTAGCCTTAGAAATCACATATTGTCAATTCTGGAAAATCCCATGGTTCCATAGGTCAGGCATATTCAAAGTGTGAAGGAACTGTGTCAGGGTACAAATAGCAGGAGACAGAACTCGTTAAAGGCTGGCCACCACACTACCATACATGCTAAGTGATCATTGACAATGTCTTTATTTTTCTCATATGCTTAATTTAACTGAAGATAAAATTCATTTAGAATTTTGAAGATATTGCTGTTTTCTTCTAGCTTTGAGAAGTACACTGCCATTCTGATTCCTGATTCTTTGCATGGATGTCCCCCCTGCTCCCTTTCTGGAAACAAAATTTAAGCTTTTCTCTTGGTCCCTGGTACTCTGAAATGTGATGATGTTGTGCTTTGTTGTGGCTCTTTTGTGATTCACTGTGCTGGATACCTGATGGACCCTTTCAGTTTTGAAACCTTAGAACAGAACGTGAGCATACAGGTGCACAAGGCCCCTTGCAGGGGAATGCACTTAGGGGTATAAAGAGAAGGGGGCATGGGGCTACCGTCCTGCTTTTCCACCTTCCACCACCTTCTAGTGCAGAGCTCCAAGAAGCCCAGAAATTTGGATGTGGCCTTCCAGGTCATTGTGAAGGTTTATTTTTCAAGGTAGCCCAACAGACTGTATTTTATATAACAGTTCATGAACTCCATTTATAACTTTTTTTTAAAAAAAAGATTTTATTTATTTATTTGAGCGAGAGACCCAGAACATGAGCAGGGGCAGAGGGAGAGGGAGAAGCAGACTCCCCGCTAACCAGGGAGCCTGATGTGGGGCTCGATCCCAGGACCCTGGGATCATGACTTGAGCCGAAGGCAGATGCTTAATCGACTAAGCCACCCAGGCGCCCCTCATTTATAACTTTTCAGGTATGCCTCCATATGTACTTTTGCCCCAGTCCTGGAAATATTAGGTGTGGCCTGCTGGGCAAGTTGCTTAGTTACTTTCGTCAGATTTGTCATGTCTAAAATGGGAATAATAAGAATACCTACTCTGTAGGGTTTTACTGTGAGGGTAATATGAGATCATGCATGGAAAATGTTTGGAACAACGTCTGGTCAGTAGGAAAACAGTTAAATAGTGACTTACTGTTGCTAAGAGCAAGACTTTTGACTCAGTGCCCCCGTCTGGTTGGATGGGAAACTGCAATTGCTTAAAAGGGGGCCGGGTTTGAGGGAAACCAGCAGTTGCGGAGTAATTTAGCTCTGATTTGGGAATAATGCCCTTTCGCCTCTGCTTACTGGACTTACTCTTGCCTGTCCCTTCTCTTGAACTTCTGTGCTGCAGGGATGACTGAGAACAAATGGAAATTCTCGCTGACTTCTAGGACTCCCTGGGGCAGGTAGGAAAAGTTTCCAGTTTTTTTTCTTTTTCTCATTCCCAGGTTCATTGGCAACATTTCTGTGGTTCAGGGACTGCTAAATTTGTGTCTTCTCACCCGTCTTAATTAGGCTGGGTGAAGCGAACTGTTTTTCTTTTATTTTTGGTTGCCTCTGTGTGGAAAGCTGAGAGTGTGGTAAGAGAACAGCTAACAACCACATGGTGCTGAAAATGTGCCAAACACTTGGCCACGAGGTCTCTAGGGCTTTACTTATATTGTGTTTTAATCTTCATAATTGCAGGTGTCCTATTATAATCCTCATTTTATAGATGATAAAACTAGAGTGCAGAGAGGCTTAGCGACTTGCCCAAGGTCACACAGCTGATGACTGTTGGAACCAGGATTTAAACCCAGGCAGTGTCCATACTCTTAACCACACTGAACCTTCTCCAAATATTAATTAACATTACTGAGTATTTCTGAGTGCCAAGGTGAGCCCTAACCCCAGAGCTCAGTCTCTTAACCACCATGCTGAACTTACCAGCTGGGTTACCTTGGACATTCATTTCCCTCAAAGCTTCAGTCATAACAACAATCCTTTACTAAAAGCCCATTCCATGTGGGGTACTTCACCTTATTCATCAACATCCTGGCTAACATGTCCTGAGCACTTTCTATGTGCCAGGCACTGTCTTAAGTGCTTTATACGTTTTAACTCATTACATCATTGTATAATAGCTCTATAAAATAGATATATTTTCCTCATTTTTGGAGGAAGAAACAGAGACACAGAGAGGTTAAGTGACTTGGTGAAGGGCACACAGCCAGGAAGTGTGGGATTTGAAGCTGGGTGGCCTTGCGGATTACCTGAGGGTGCAGGCTGTTGTAAATGCTTTGGGAGTCTGTGGTGCTGTTAGCAAATATTTCCAGTTCTCTGTGTACAATCCCTCCGGGCACGTGGAGGGATTGTACTTCCTTATCCCCTTGAATTTAGGTGCAGTCAATGGAAACGTGGAGGAAACGATGGCTGTCACTTCTGGACATAGCTTAGCGGCCAGTGCAATATTCTTCACTTGTCCTGAAAATCTTAGCAGCACAGGTGCTGCCTCCCTTCGCCTGGGTCCCTGAGTGAGGATGACATAAAGCAGAGCCCCATCAGCCCCACAAAGGACATGTAATGTGAGTGAGAGACAGACCTTGTTGTTTTGAGCCACTGAGATTTGGAGCTGTTACTAACACGACCAGGTCCAGGGTTTCCCATCCTCAGCACTATTGACATTTTGAATTTCTTTTTTTTTTAATTTTATTTATTTATTTGAGAGAGAGAATGAGAGACAGAGAGCATGAGAGGGAAGAGGGTCAGAGGGAGAAGCAGACTCCCCGCCGAGCAGGGAGCCCGATGCGGGACTCGATCCCGCGACTCCAGGATCATGACCTGAGCCGAAGGCAGCCGCTTAACCAACTGAGCCACCCAGGCGCCCCAGCACTATTGACATTTTGGGGCCGATAATATTTTGCTTTGGGAGGCTGTCCTGTATGCTGTGGGATACTTAACATTTTTTGCCAAGTGTCTTGTTAGGGGTAAAATCACGTCCAGTTGAGAATGACTTCCCAGCCTATCCTAATAGACTGAGTATCCTGCCAGTCCTAAGTAAACCCCATTTAGGCATGATTTCTTTGTTTTTTCTTTATTTTAAAGATTTTATTTATTTATTTGAGCGAGAGCGAGAATAAGCAGGAGGGAAAAGAAAAATCTGAAGCAGACTCCATGCTGAGCGCAAAGCTCAACGTGGGGCTCGATCCCATGACTGCAAGATCACGACCTGAGCTGAAACTAAGAGTTGGACGCTTAACTGACTGAGCCACCCAGGGGCCCCTATTTGTTTTAATACGCTGTTAGATTCTGCTAACATTTAGGATAGTCACGTCAATATTCATAAATAAGATTGGTCTGTAATTTTCTTTTTGGTTCAATCTTTATCCAGTTTCCATGTCAGTGTTATACTAACTTCAGTAGCATTTTCCTTCCTTTGGTTTGCATTGCCTTGGAATAGTTTAAGTGGTATTGGTATTATCTGACTTTAAGGTGGAAGGAATTTCCCTGTGAAACCATCTACAGGGGAGGCTCTACAACTACTTTCCCTAGTTCTTCTGTGGTAACTAGTCTGTTTAGACTTGGCATCTCTTTAAGAGTCAATTTTGTAAGTTTTTTTTTTTTTTTCTGGAGAATTATCCATTTCATATAGGTTTCCTGATCTGTTTCACAGAGTTGTGGCCCAGGGTTTTAAAAGCTGGGAAGTTTTACAAAGAAGTCTAGGTTTCTGGGGGTACTTGGGTGGCTCAGTCGGTTTAGCTGGGATCAAGCCCCGCATCAGGCTCCCTGCTCAGTGGGGAGTCTGCTTCTCCCTCTGCCCCTCCCCCCTGCTCATGCTCTCTCTGTCTCAAATAAATAAAATCTTTAAAAAAAATTCTAGATTTCTGTCTTTTCTTTAAAATTCTGGGAAGAGGTAGGGATGCCTGGGTGGCTCAGTCGGTTAAGCGGCTGCCTTTGGCTCAGGTCATGATCTCAGGGTCCTGGGATTGAGTCCTGCATCAGGCTCCTTGCTCAGCAGGGAGCCTGCTTCTCCCTCTGCCTGCAGCTCCCCCTGCTTGTACTCTTGCTCACTCTCTCTCACCCATGCTCTCTCTCTCTCTAGCAAATAAATAAATAAAAAATCTTAATAAAAAAAAAGATTCCTTTAAAAAAAAAAATTCTGAAGTTGTGGCAGCAGTGGGCCCTGCCTTCCACCCTGAGACAATCTGGTGGATGTAGGTAAATAGCTTTCATTTCCTGTTTCCACCTACCCCCGCTATTATCTTCTACCAAACTCCTGGCATATGAGTTTGTGGTTCCTGATTAAGAAGGAATTAGGTAGAGTCTGCTGTTTTTGTGGTTGTTAGGGGCTATAGTGTAAGGGACCTGAAAGAATAGATAGGAGTCCAAAAATAGAAAAGTTGAATGACCATATCTGGGGCACAGGCTAGGATTTCAGTTATCAGGAAGGACTTGCTGACCTCAAAATAGTGCTCAGCTTGTGACCCTAAGCTTCAATTCACATCAATAGGAAATAAAGCTTTTCCTTTCATTCCACATTTCGAAGGAATGAAGGAAGGACATTAAAACATACTGAGCTCCCTTTCTCTCATTGAATCCTTACAAGAATTCCTGTGGGGTGTCATTATTTCCATTTTACAGGCAAGGAAACTAAGTCAAAGAGGTGTCACAAAGCTAAAGGATGGTGGAGCCAGGATTTGAACCTGGACCTTTCTTCAAAGCTCATGCATAGTTTTTCCACTACACTCGGCATTTCCAAACCAGGCTGCTCATCACTGGGGAAGGCCCTCTGACCTATTTGAACAGATTTCTCCAGTGGGGCCCAGAAGAAATCTGTATTTTAGCTAATGATTGATGCAGTAATCTGATTACTGTCTCCCCTACTAGATGGACGATCCAGGAAGGCAGGGACCATGTCTGTCTGATTCAGTGACGCAGGGTGGGGGGCAAAGTGTGTGCCATGCGACCGAATGTGCAAACTTCCCAGCCCTGACCCCTGGGCCAGCTGCAAAGGGCTTGTAAACTATTTGTGGCAAATCAGCCGGAGCAGTTCTCAAACTTTTGAATGAACATTTTTTTTAAAGATTTTATTTATTTATTTGAGAGAGAGAATGAGAGAGAGAGAGAGCACATGAGAGGGGGAGGGTCAGAGGGAGAAGCGGACTCCCTGCTGATCAGGGAGCTGGATGCGGGCCTCGATCCCAGGACTCCAGGATCATGACCTGAGCCGAAGGCAGTCGCTTAACCGAGCCACCCAGGCGCCCTGAATGAACATTTTAAGATTTTTTTTTAAATTTTTTTAATGTGCATGTTGGGGCCCCAACCCCAGAGATTCTATACTTGAGAAACACAGGTATGGCTATATAAAATTTTAATGGCTTGCCCTTTCCCCAGAGGTTTTTGAAAGGGGTTGAGACAGTAGGCATCACAGAAAGAGAAGTCAGGGGGCCTGTGAAGACAAACTGCCTGTTTCACCATTTGGGCAAATAATCAGAGAGACTGAAGTGGATGTGAAACCCTAGGGGAGAAAGTCTGTGAAGGGGGCATCTGCCAAGGTGATTAGCCAGCCGGAGGGTTCTTCTGGGCATTAATTACATGCAGCAAAGAGAAGAAATCATTGTTCGCAACAATTAGGGCATTTTTTTGCCTTGGCGTTCGGCCTAACTCGGGTGTGTGTGATTGTAGAGACGGTTAAATGTGACTGACAACATGTGCTTGGGGGTAGGGCCAGCACACAGCACCCTGCTCACCGATTGTGTGAGCTTGCACGCATTCTTGATTTCTCTGTGCTTCAGTTTTCTCATTTTAAAAATGGGGCCATGACCACCTACCTGGAAAGATACCGTGATAACCGAGACAATGTAGATGAGTCAGAGCGGTGCCTGCCAAGTGGTGGGTTCAGAACCAGTGAGGCCAGTTACTCTTACCTGACTGCCTGCCAGATGTGTGTGCTACTCTGTATCCCAGGGTCTAATCCAGGTTCTGGCTTAGCAAACGTTGAATTAATGAGTAAAGGACAAGGTGCTAACCTAACAAACTCCAGGTGAAATCATCCATCAGATACCATGTTCCATAATTTACCTCAAATGCATTATAACTTCTTAGCGTGAGCATTCGATCCAGTAAAGGCTAGGGAAAGTTAAGTTCCTATACCAAGAATGCCCTCATTAGGAGAGGAGAATAAAAATGTGCTCCTGGGAGATGTTGTAGGTTTGATGTAAGATCCAATCCAATACAGGGGCACCCGGGTGGCTCAGTCGGTTGAGCGTCTAACTCTTGGTTTTGGCTCAGGTCCTGATCTGGAGCCCGGTATTGGGCTCCCTGCTCAGCGCAGAGTCTGCTTAAGATTCTCTCTCCCTCTGTCCCCCCTCCCACCCCCAGCTCGTAATAAAGATACAATCCAATGTCTGCAGAGGCTGCAACCAAGCCCTGGGCTCCACTAGTGAAAGGCTGAAGCTCCTGCAGCTCAGCCAGGGCCTTAAGTTCTTGCTGACGTGACCTTTCTGCGTTAATTGTCATTATGCTCTCATTGGCAAGTCCGTGTAAGACTGAAGAGACCGACCTGGGTCCTTCACACCCCCTCAGGGACTGGCAGGTGGAGTGGCACCCACTTTGCCGCCAGAGAACCTGGGTTTCACATCCTTTCCTTCGCTGCAGATTGGCTGCATTATTTCACCCCAGCTTCCGGCTTGTAATATGGGGTTAATGCCTCAGTGCCGGGAGGTACTCCTTGTCATCTGAGGTTCCTCCCTTTGCTCAAGGGTTCTTTCCCCCCAAATTCCCATCCCCCAGTCCCACTTTGCTATAGAAATCCAACATCCCTTACGAAGCCCGGTCCAGGTCCAGGGATTAAGCTCTCTGCCTCATAGCCCAGGAACCAGACACTTGGTGACCAACTGCCATTCTCAGACACAATAAGGGAGAAAGGAAAGAAGAACACAGTATATGGGGTTTTTTGTTTTTTTATTTAGACATGGAATTTTCCTTCCTTTTCATATAACTTATCTAATTAAAATATTCATCTTGGTAGTTACCACAAAAAAGTAACATAGAAAATTGTATTTACATTTTGGGACCAAAATACAAATGAAGAGCAGGATGATACCTTGCTCCTTTCCCTCCCACTTCCCGGAAAGAGAAAGCCCCAAAGAAACTGCTCATTACACCAAGGATCACAAAGGGTTAATTTGTAATTTGGTGATTTGTATGTAGTGTAGCACAGGAAGAAAATTGCACACGTTTTCACAAATGAGACCAAAGGTTCAACATCATCCTGTGTGTCTGCTCTGCAGCCATTTCAATAACCAGGTAAGAAGGTGGTTCAGAAATTCGGCTTCTCCTCTTCCCTCCTTATCCTTCTCACCAAGTCACATCCCTGATGCAGACACTTGTAGGGGGAGGAGGGAAAGATCTGGCTCTGTGCAAACAGGGCTGATCAGAAATCTGTATGTGCTAAAAATGGGTGGTGATGTTGGCATGAACAAATGTGTCCTTCCTTCCCTCCCTGCCTAAAAACTCCTAATAAAGGAAATGAAATCCTACCCAACGGAATCTGCAATATGAAAAACTGGTTTCAATGACAAAGACTTGAACACACAGCTAAGAGACAAATTCAAGCTGGTGGACACCTACAGGAGGAAGTGTCTGGCCCCTGACCCAGATGTTCATTTGGCTTTTAGGGAAGAGGCTTCCTTAACACCAGATCTGCAGAGCAAGCCAGGGCTGGGTGGGGGTGAAATGGTAAGACAAAGACCAAGAGAAAGAGTGTTTTACCCAACTAAGAAACACAGCAAATGAAAACACAGCGATACTTGTGTCCTGTGGCAACAGGCAGCCTGCACAGCAATGCACACTGAACACTGCAGCCTTTGCCACACGGGAGTCTCTGCTCGCTCTGGAATCTTCAAAGTCAGCCTGAGGTCTCCAGGATGGTTAAATGCAGTGGACTCACTATTCTGGGCTTTGAGAGAGCTTGTCAAGGGGACTAACTGCCAAGCTCCTGAGGCTGTCCTACGAATCATGCCCACCGTCTACCGTGTAGGAATCTTAAGGACAGGCACCTCAAATGTATAGCATCTCCTTCCCCCCGGGTCCCAACCAAGTGGGTTCCTGTGAGATCAGTGCTCGTCAACAGCTGAGAAGGGCACCAACGCTGCCCTCCTAAGTGCTGATCTTGCTCCTATGTCAGCTTGAAAGGGAGATCCTCCCTTCCCCAACCTGGCGGGTGTCCTTGCGGCTCTCCCCCATCCTGACACTACAGCTCAGACACTTTCCCTAAGTTGGCCATTCCCTCCAAATTCTGGCTTAAACACTCAAAAAGTAGAGAGCGCTTCAGCTGCAAAGTTCTCTGCAAAACAGCAAATTCTTGTGCTCTTCCAATCACATGATCTTACCTTTTAAAAAAAGGCAAAACAAAACCAATTTCGACCACAGCATTACAACTTTTAAAACCACTCACTTCTGTTAGCAGTTCACAGGGAACAAGAGATTAAAGTGCTGGCTTCTTAGACTCTGAAGTTGAACGGGGGGGTAGAGGCACAAAAAGGCCTGCCTTGTGTGTTCCCCCTCTGCTAGTGGGGAGAAGGAAAAATAGGGGAGGAAAAAAAAAAACCCTAAAGTTTTGAATCAGAAATTGTAAATTGTAAAAATGTTGGGGTTCTGTGCAAATCGATCCCCCAAGGCTCTGTGTCCTCTAGTGAGCCTCAAAAAGTGGGAACTGGCAAAAAGGATGGGGAAAAACTCTAGACCTTTACAAGTAACTTCCTTTAATAAATACTATTTAATGAAGAAAGAGATGCACCTGCATAGGAACTCAAAGCAACACTGGGAAGGGCCTCAGAGGTGAGGGGTCTACCTTGAACACTTTGGGTCTCCATGTCAAGGCGCCCCGGTAGGACAGGCAGCCCAGGACCCACTCTTGGCCCTCCGTGCACAAGGCACCACACAGGCTCTGAGGATGCCCAGCCCACCCTCTGAACCAGAGTCCCCTCAGAAGAGCTGAACCGTGACAGGGGAATGGCTTTCACTAGGTTTTTATCTAAATTTAATAAAGGACCCTGAAAATAAAAGGCTAAGTATATGGTAGAGGGCCTAAAAAAAAAAAAGAAAAAAAATACTGGGGTAATATAAATACAATCTGGGGGCAATATTTATTAATTAAAACTATGTCTTATAGTTTACAAAGAAGCTAATTAACAACAAAAGTATAATTGACCTTAAAATCCTCAGTTAAGACTGAGGCTTCACATCTTCTTCAGACTTCTGAAGTGTTCTCCAGGCCGAGGCGAGCAGGCTCACGGGCAACACCTGCGGGCCGTGCAGGTTCGGAGCCCACAAGGTGCCTCCAAGCAAAGGGTCCTGGTCTCCTTTGGAAGTTCCATTCCCCAAGCCCCGTTGTCCCGTACTCCTCTCCACAAATTGCGTCTCCAAGGCAAGTCCTCAGTTTATCGTCGGGAGAACCTGTTCTTGAAAGCTTTAATCGTCTTGGCCATCATTGGGGCAATTTCTGTGAGAAGGGAAATAAGGCAGCTGCTTCAGCTTGTGGCACTTTGGACACACACTGTGAGCGGCTGACAATCGAGGCCCAGCCTTGCTGCTCTGGGGTCCGCGCCAGCAGACCAAGGGGGACACGCAGGCGTCCTGTCCCAGCACCACAGCAGAAGAGCGGCCTGTGGCTCCGCTGCCAGAGCACCTGCCGGGCCCGTGACCACCTCACCAACCCCAAGACACGGGCTGACCACCCCTGCCTGCCACCCCCCAGGCTGGGCAACGGGTGGCAGAACTGGGATTCACTACCTCTAGACGCTCACGGCCGTTCTGAGCCACGGTTTCACTCTGCCTCCCCAGTATCCAAACCAGCAAAAAGTGGCCCTCTCACTCCCGTCTGCCCAGGGCAGCAACAGGTCCAAGACCAGCTCCATGTAGCCGCCACCTAAGGACGGTGAGCCTGCCCTCCTGAATGATTAACCCGAGCACGGCCGAAGCTTACGCCACGACTTCTACCCGCCCGGGGGCCCTGGAGTGAATACAGAAGCCTGCTTTTAGGGAAGGACGCCCCCCTTAGAATACTGGAGATAGTCTATGGTAATACACTTAATACAATACAAAATACACGCAACTAAATATAAAAAATAAATACTTGGAAGCTGGGGTTATAGGTTTAAACCCTCCACATGGACAATAGTAATAGTTATGAACCCCATGTTGTTATTACTCGGAGAAACCGGTTTACATTTAGTTTAAAAAAAAAAAGACAGCACCAAAACGATATTCAGTACGATCGTTACTTGGAAGATACTTGTGTATGACGCACAAAGCGGGGGAAGGGGGCACCAGCACTCGGACCAGCTACGTGCAGAGCATCGGACATGTGCCTCATCTACACCTAGCACGCAGAACACGATGCAGCGGCCGGGACGTTAAAGGCTGCAAATACCAGTTTTGAGGTATGTGAGCATGACCCCCGAGCTACTTACTCTTCACAGTCGGTTTCCTAGGATCATAGGAAACAGTGCTGAGCACGGGAGCCAAGTGGGTGCCACTGGTGCTCGGGCCATCGTAGGCTGGCTCCTCGGGGCTGCCGCTAAAGCTGTTGCAGCTGCCACTTGCGGAGGGGGCGGGGCTGCTTCCTGTGGGGTACGGGGCTGGCTTAATCCTGCAACACAGAGCAACACAGAGGGTTAGGCCCAAGTGGGAGAAATCTGCCCTTGGCTGCAGCAGCCTGAGGCTGGCCTTTTGGAGGAAGACCCCGTTCTGTGGCTCTGCCCGGCTGACCCTAGCGCCCCCGATTCTGGCGACAGCACAGAGATGATGCCGTTCGCCCTTCAAAATGAAGGACCTCAACTAACTTCACCCTCTGGGTATAAATCTTTTTCTGAAAATGCTAGTATGACTGAGCTTAGGTAGTCATCACAGTAGCATGGTTCTTATTTTTTGTTTAATCTCTACCATCCACCGTGGGGCTCAGATTCATGACCCCGAGACCAGGAATCGCATGCTCCAATGACTGAGCCAGCCAGGCGCCCCAGGAGCACGGTTTGTTTAAATGGGGAAAGGGAAAGCACAAGGGAGTGTCTCCCAGAAGCCAGGTCCTGTTCTCCATTTAATCTTAACCCTCCCTGAGAGGCAGGAATAATTATGGGCCTACACTGCAGTCGTGGACATGGAGGCTCAGGGTGGGTCAAGCGCTGAGCTGGTTAAGGTCGGCCTCCAAAATCCACTCTGCAAGGCCATGCTCTCACCCCCAAAATGTACTGCTTCCTGCCCCTGAGCTGCCTTGTAGGGCTGAACGACAAGCTCCTGGGGCTCTTTTCCCTGAGCACACAGAAACACTGAAGTTGCCGAGCGCTTACCTAATTTTCTCAGGCACAGCTGCTCCTCCGGTTCCAAACTTCTCCTGTCTCCGTCGAACATCACGAGGCGGTTTGGCCACAGAGTTGACAAAGGCCATCTTTGCTTGCCGGCCTGTTGAGAAATATGGAGATCAATACCTGCCTTTTTGAGCAGAGATCCTACTGTGATTTTAATAATCTACACTATTAAGAGATAAAGGCTTTTCAGGTGCCCCCAAAGCCAGGGGATTATTAACCTTGAAAACCCCTACAGATAGTATGTGTGGTGGCAGAAGGTACAGCCCATCCCTGCCCAGCTTCTGCAAAAGCAGAAGCAAGACAGATTCAAGAGTTGGAGGCTACATCAGCACGGCCCGCTAAGGCCCCGCAGTCGACCAGAGCACAGGGCTCACTGTTGTGCCAGGTCCTCCCTCCCCCGGAGCCCCCCCCGCCCCGTTACCTTTGGGCTTATTGGCATGGGCAGATCGGATATTCTTGGTCAGCACTCGTAGCCGCTGCTCCCGGGCATCCTGCAGCCGCAGGTACATCTCCCGCCACGACTCATACTCTTCTGGCCTTTCTTCCTTAAAGTCTCTGTGACAATGAACTTTCCATAATTGATCTGTTTCTTCAATTAATACCTAAAATCAGAACCAGGGCATCACGTATGTGCACGCACTCTGACATACCTCTTTTCCATCCTAATTACCTCAGGGTGAGCACTTTCCTCATGGTTTTTTGGTCCTCGTAGTAGTATTTTAAAATACAACAGTTCTAGAAAAAAAGTCACTATATTAAAAAAATGTTAAGTGCGAGGCATTGTACTAGCTGCTTTTGGGGGGTTGTGGGGTTAGGAGAGAAGACAACACAGAAACTAGTTGAAGACCAGGTTTTTCCTTTCGGAAACCGGTGACAGGTAGAACTGGGATGATGACACACCCAGGCACAGGGACCACCTAAGGATGATCCCTCAGAATTAGAGACAGCCAGCTAATGCAATCATTAGGTGTCCCAGCATTGTAAGAAAGACATTTGGTCACACTGGGATGTCTCTAGGAGACACCTAGCCCATCTGTGCTCTTTTTGTTTTTCTTTCTTTTTTAAAGGGGGGAGGGGCAGGGGAAAAGAGAATCTCGAGCAGGCTTCATGCCCAGCACGGAGCCTGACATGGGGCTTGACCTCACGACCTTGAGACCATGACCTGAGCTGCAATCAAGAGTCAGACGCTTAACCGACTGAGGCACCAGGTGCCCCTGTGCTTTTATATTCACCAGACACCTGCGTGTCCACACAAAGCTCTGTCCCTGCCCTGGATCCCAGAGGCCGTGCTGCCAAAATTCTTCCCTGCCCTCTGTGACCAGGCAAGCTCAAGAGAAGGGTGGGCAGCGTTTTTCTGCTCCTTTTGAAACCCATCTTGATTTGATGCCAGAGCAGGTGCTAAAAATATGCCTGTTCAAGGCCCGTAGGCAAACCAACACGCCCAGAACGGTGAACCGGCCACTGCTACCTGCCCTTCCCAGACTGCAGACTCAGAGACAAAGCTATTTCTGGAGACACGAGCCAGAAGATGGCCTTCTCTGCACCCACACAGGGTACTCACGTGATTATACTCCTCTATGCGGTATAGTTGATCAGGAGTACACCTCTCCAAAACGGGTTCAAGAACAGAATACGGCACACCACCCACTTCAAAGATTGCTGCAGAAAATCAAAGGTGAAAGTGTTGAATACTGGCCAAGCCACCCAATGGTGAGGTCCCAGGGCCACAATGTGTTTTAGAGCACGAGAAAAGCATGGGACTTACAATCAATGTTGTTTTTAAGTACACGGATGCACTGTTGGTGCAAGGTCATCATTTTCGGGAGATAGGCACATTTGGAGCCAGAATACACCTGCATCTTAGAATTCATTCTTCGTCCAGTGAATCCAGCTTCTTCCTCTTCCTGGGGTGAAGAGAGCGCTACAGGGCAAGGAAGACAGGACTGTTCGTCACAAAGGGCACTAGGCTCTACAGGGAGAGCTCTCCTTCTCTCCCCCTTCCTCAGCCTCCCAGTGCCCTTTCTCAAAGGCAACCAATGCTACCAGTTTTGTGTATTCTTCTATCAAGTCTATGCAAAAATAAGCAAATATGTATTTTATTCCACTTTCACCAATAACACCCACTATCGTTCTTTCATTTACCAAATTTTAGAAATCATCCCATATCCGACAGACTTTCCACTTTTGTTCCAGCTGTAGAGGAGGCCACTGTGTGGATGAACCATGGTTTAGTGATGGTCTCTTGCGAGGGACACTTAGGTGGCTTTTAATTCTTTTGCTATTAAAAACAGAACTTTTTTTTTTTTTTAAGATCAAAAGCTCACGTAGAACATTTAGAATAAAGGGCAGCTAGTAACTGCAGCAGCTAAGATTTATGAAACACTATGTGGGAAAACCCAGAGTTAAGAGCTTTACCAGCATTATCACTTTTAATCCACTTAACAGACTTGTGTGGCAGATACCATTATTGTGCCCACTTATAGTGCATGAAACTGAAGTCCAAGGAAATTATCACCCCAGTTCACAGAACTTGTAGAAGCCAGAGCTGGGATTCAAACCCAAGCCATCAAACTCCAGAGCCTGGAAGGCTAGGAAGTGCACCAAAATCTTAGGACATCGTGAATAAATTGTTATAATCTTTTTTTTCCATTTAAAAAAAAAAAAGCAGAGAATTACCTTTTCGCTTTGGTGGCAAGGAGGACATCAATTCCAGGGTAGAAAGTGGCCGGTAATTGGCCTGTATCATGGGTAATGGGAGGTCTGGCAACACCGGCAAGGCGTCCGTGGGGACCTGCAGAGACAAGACCAGTGAGTAGACAGCCCCCACGGAGGAGCACAACTTTCTGCCCTACAGCCCATTCCCAGCAGTGCTGACGAGGCCAACTTCACAAGCAGATCCAGGCTGGAGGGGGGCCGTCAGCCAGGTATGACACCACCAAAGGCAGGAAATACAGAGATGGGTGCAGCACGATGGGACGCAGGAGATACGCATCTTGGGTGCTAGCTGCCCTGGCAGCTAGAGAGGGCCTGGACACAAATTCAACAGGCCTCCTAAAAGCCAGCCAGGGAGCTCTGCAGGGCCAGATGCTCCAGCTGGGAAGCCACCAAGTGGCTGAAGGGCTTACCTTTCTCAGCTTGGCTGAATCAGCTCCAGCTGGCTGAAACTTCTCTGACTTGTTTTCGTTCACTTTAGGTAATTTCTGAACTGAGTCCAAGTTTTTATTAGTGCTTTTCGAATCATTTTTTTTTAGTCCTTTTTCTCCAACAGTCGTGGCTGAAGTTTTCACAATCTTTTTCTTTTTCTTCCGGGGCTGGTCATAGCTGAGGTATGACTCAAAAGACATGGTGGGCTGCTCAAATTCATCATCCACATCTGCCTCCTCAACCTTAGGGAGGGAACCCACTGACTTTCTATCTGAATGAGAAGTTTTGACTTTCCCTTCTGAAGTCTTTAGGTTGTTAGAAACCCTGTCTTTCACCTTGGGCAGCGGGTCTCCCGCCCCCTTTCCTATGTCTAAGAGGTCTAGACTCTGCTTGTTTTTGTCCAATTTGGTTTTCTCTGCGTCTTTGTGCTTTGGCTTGTTTTTAAGGTGGTTGTCTGAAGCAACTTCCAAGGGGGGTAAAAACTTCTTTTTGGTGCTGCCCTCTTTCTCCTTCTCTTTCTTGACACCACTAGAGGGCGGTTTCTCCTTTGTGCTATCCCCTGAGAGTGGCCTTCGGTTTTCCTCTTTGGAGATGGCCTTGTGTGATTTCTCCCTGCTCAAAGATGACTTCCCATCTCCCCTGGCATCCACCGGTCGTTTTTCCTTATAAGATCTGTGTTCCTTGTTCTGACTCACAGCCCCTTTCCCCTGGGGATCCCCCAGGTGTCGGTCCTGACTAATCCCCAGTCTATCCTGAAAGGCATTACTATGGCCTTTCCCAGGCTTCTGGTGTGGAACAAAGGGCTCGTGGTCCTCCTCCAAGGATCTGTAATGGTCCATGGACATCTGATGGGGACTGGCAGACGATGGAGGGGACTGAACATGGCCATAATCAGAAGATTCGTGGTCTGAAGAATAAACTGGTGAAACTCTATGGCACCTCTTTCTCTCATCTCTCCTCTCTTGAACGTGAGACACTTTGTGAGTTCTCTCGGGTTCCGAGAGTTTTCTGTGTTTTTTCTGCCTGTGATCAGGGCTATAGGATTGGCTACTGGAGGCTTTCCAGTTTTCCTGGTAGTCCCCCTCTATCTCCTCCTCCTTCTGAACAGCATCCCTGGAGCGCTTTCGGGAATTACTCTTCTCAAAGTCCTGTTCATCAGGCTCAGTGTTTCTACAATAATAGAAAAAGCAGATAGAGCAGATACAAATTGCAGTGTAATCCTAGTTCAGAGGACAAAGTCACAGAACCGGAACTCATGAAAAGGATGCAGAGTTAGAAACAAGGTCTTGGGAAGAGGAGGAATATCCTGCTCAAAGATACGCAACTAAGGTTTGAGATTGGGAAAACTCAAATAATTCCAAAAACAGAAAATGATGCACTTAACTGCAGGATACAAGATCAAATATCTTGAGGACATGAAAAATGCCTAAAAAAATTTCAACACAGGGGTACCTGGGTGGCTCAGTTGGTTAAACATCTGCCTTGGGCTCAGGTCATGATCCCGGGGTCCTGGGATCGAGCCCTGCATGGGGCTCCCTGCTTAGCAGGGAGTCTGCTTGTCCCTCTGCCCCTCCTCCTGCTCATGCTTTCTCAATAAATAAATAAAATCTTTAAAAAAAATAAAGATTTTATTCATTTATGGGCGCCTGGGTGGCTCAGTCATTAAGCGTCTGTCTTTGGCTCAGGTCATGATCCCAGGGTCCTGGGATCAAGCCCCGCATCGGGCTCCCTGCTCCGCAGGAAGCCTGCTTCTCCCTCCCCCATTCCCCCACTCTCGGTAGGGAACACAAGCAGGGGGAGTGGGAGGCTCAGTGTTTCTACAATAATAGAAAAAGCATAATAATGCTTATGTTTGGATGGCAGAATTACAAGAAATGTTTATTCTTATTTCTATTTTTTAATATTTTCTAAAATCCTATAATGATCACTGATTATTTTTATAATCAAGGCAAAATAAATATTTTATTTATTTTTAAAGATTTTATTTATTTATTTTAGAGAGTGAGAGAGCACGAGCAGGGGTGGAGCACAGGGAGGAGAGGGAGACAATCTCCAGCAGACTCCGTGCTGAGCACAGAGCCAGACAGACTCAGGGCTCGATCCCAGGACCCTGAGATCATGACCTGAGCTGAAACCAAGAGTCAGATGCTTAATGGACTGAGCCACCCAGGCACCCCTAAAATAAATATTTTAAATAAGAAGGCAGAGAAGGAATAATAAAGAAAACATATCTGTAAACATTCCAAGTGCCAGCTTTAACCATGAAGTTGAACAGACCTACAGAATAATGTTCTTACCGTTCCACAGGAACCAGTTTCTTCCACTGGGCCACCAGATCCCGGGCAAAACTTCCGACATGCTCGTGTTTTCGCAAGCTATTTACTGTTTTCCCAACTCCAGTCTCCTACAGATTTGACAAAAGAATTGTTAGAGGGTGGTAGAACTAGGCTCACAACTTTTTTTTTTTTAAGATTTTTATTTATTTGACAGAGAGAGCACAAGCAGAGGGAGACAGAGGGAGAAGCAGGCTCCCTGCTGAGCAAGGAGCCCGACGCAGGACTCGATCCCAAGACTCTGGAATCATGACCCGGGCCGAAGGCAGCTGCCTAACCAACCGAGCCACCCAGGTGTCCCTAGGCTCACAACTTTCTAAGGAAATAAGGCCTCTTGCTTTGAGAAACTCCTTCCTAAAACATACCTTGCAAGTCTCAGTACAAAATTACTTTATGTCTATGCCTCAAACCTCTAATGACACAGAGTAGCAAAGCACACCAACCTCAGAAGAGGAAAACATTGTATTAAAACACTTCTATGAGGATAACAGTAACTAACAAGAGTGATTACAGCAGGTGTCAGGCACTGAACTGAGAGCTTTTGCATACAAATCTCAATGAGTCCTTACAACAACTCTGCAAGGCAGGAATCTGTTCTGTTTTACATCGAAGAACAGCCTAGTCATAGAACTTGGATTTGAATCCATGACTAGTTGATGCCAAAGTTAAGGTGGTGTTGGTTTTTTTTAAGATAAAATTCACCATTTTAACCATTCTATTTTATTTTCAATTAGCAATAATCACACTTTGGATAAACCTCATTGGCTACAATACTGTCACTGTGCAAGGCTTGTTTTAACCTTTTTAAAGTATACAGTTTATTGGTTTCCAGGACACTCACAATACTGTGCAACCATCACTACTAATTCCAGACCATTTCCATAACCCTAAAAAGAAACCCCATTTCTCCCAATTCCCCCCACCCCTTACCTTCTGTCTATAGATCTGCCTATTCTGGACATTTCATATAAATAGAACCATACAATACATGGCCTTGTGTCTGGTTTCTTTCACTTTCAAAGCCCATGCTTTTGATCTTATTGTACAACCTCTCCAGTGGGAAGGGGATGGAATGTAGTTATATAATATCTAACGCTTCTTACCGCAAGAATGTCTACTGTAATAGGCAAGGTGGAGAGTTTCTTCAAATATTTCAAGAGCTGCAGAGAGAATAAAATAAACGTTAATTTCTATAAAATCATAATCACTCACTAGAACAAATAAGAATAATATGATGGTTAAGCGCTTACTAAGTTCTATGTGTGGTACAGTAAGAAGTATGGTTATTATCTCTATTTTACAAGTATGAAAACAGGTTCAGAAAAGTTAAGTTACTTGCCCCAGGATCCAAGGGCCAGATGTACTCAGGTCTGTGACTTTAGATTCCCTGCTTTCAACTACTATGTAACACCAGAGGGAGATAAGACTTAGATAAGAGAACCAAACCTACCAACTCTAATAAAAGTCATCAGCAACTATCATTGCCTCAAGTTGAGAGAGAATTTCTGAGAAAGGTGCCAATTTAGGGAAATTACCCATGGACCCAGCACAGAGGAAAGTGAAACGGAGAGGAGGTTTCTCCAGGAAAAGGGTATCATGGTTCCAGGAAGAGTCAGCTTAATAGAACTGTTTTTTTTTTGTTTGTTTGTTTTTTAATACAAGTGGGAATTTCAAGACCAATTTCAAGTTGCCAGAATCAGAGGTTTGCTGGTACAAATTGTGAACACAAAATCTCTGGGTAGATTAGACAAGTGATCTGGGTTTGGCCACACTTCCTTTCTAGAGTTCTAAAACTAGGTCAGAATCAGGATAGCAGAGCTGTTGAGACAGAGTTCCAGAGTCAGAGACAGGTTTCAGTTTGGTCCTGTCATCTCCTTGCTGGGTGATCCCGCGCAAGTCATTAACCTCCTTGAATCTTAGTTACTTCATCTGCAAAAAAGGAACTGATCCTGTCTCTTTACAATTTTACAAGTTGTGAGGATTCACATAGACAAACCACGTGCAGTCCTTGGCCATAGTGCCTGGAACACTGTAAAAGCTCACTAAAGCCTTTTTTTTTTTTTAATAAATGATTATTAATCATTTCATTCATCAACTGCCAGCTCTTTAAATGTCTATCCTTGATCATCAACCAGATATTCCCCAGCTAATTCCTACATACTCCATTTCTGCCCAAAGTCATGATTGGCTATGTTTCTTTTCAGGAAATGTTTACATGTATATAAACATACTTACCATTCCAGGAGTGGTGCAAAGTACAAATAGTTCAAAATAGATTAACTGTGACTACCTTCACATTTAAGCACCAGATAACAAGATCTGTTTCTTTTTCCATGTGTAGCCCAGGCTATAATTAGTATGCCATATTGCTATTAGGTGGAGTAGCAAATATGTTTTTCTGGTCATTCTACTTTAATAATTACTGAACTTTGTCTCTAGGCAGAGCAACTGGATCACAAGTGATAATCTTGTTTGGCTGGGAACAAATGAGAAGCCAAGTAGTATATCCAGGGAGTTTCACCTTCATTGTTGAATGAAAATTATCCTCCACACTTCAAATGTGATCACCATCATCAACCAACTCAGGATAAAATTTATGAGTGTTTCTTGTCACCCAAGCAATAGGTGCAAACATTAATGGCAATTCCTTTTCTTACAGGAAAATTTAGGATCACTGTAAAGGTTAAAAACTGGTTGTCTCCGCTAATGCCATTCCCTGGAAGGCATTTATAGACCATCTACTCTGTGTCTGAGACTACGCTAAGTTCTTACATGTGTTACATATTTCATCCTTGTTAGCCAACTCTATAAAGTGGATAGTTTTCTCCCCACTTTAGATATTAAAACACTCCAGTAAGGTTAGGTAACTTGCCTAATGAGTTAGTAAGTCAAGTGTGTCTACAATAGCATGAACTACAAAGACAGGAGAAACATCCAACACAATTAACACTGTCCTTAGAAAACAGGAAAAGAAAATTGAACAGGGGTTCATGTGCCTGGGAACAAAGCAGAAGAGCTCTTCATCAGTATTACATTAGTAATAGTTTAGAGTCCACAGAGTAAAGTAGGTCACCATGGGCACAGAGAGTCCCAGGACCTCTACAAAGCCAACATATAAGGATGGGGCCAGAAGTCATGGAGGGAGTGTTCATCTCAAAGCTTAACACTAATTGGAAGTGTAAATGCTGCATTTCTGCTTTGCTTTGGTTTAGCAGGGGTGACTTGAAAGCAAGCAAAACTAAAACCCTGGAGATTTCAAAGTGACTAAGCACAACATAAGAGGAAAAGGGCTTCAGAGCCCCTCTATTTTCAAAGAGGGTCAAGAAAGTACAAAGTAATAACAAGGTAAAAGCACTTTGGGCATCCTCAGGTAGGTGGAAACTTGCTGTTATCAAAGGGACCAACTGCACAGTTTGCAAGAACTGATAACAGCTCATTGAGAAATGCCAAACATTTGCATGGTAGACACTTGGGAATCTCAGTTGTCCTCTGCACACTGCTTCAACCCAAAGAGCAAAAGAAGTTAATAATGTTGACCCCTTGTTCTCTACTTGCCATCAAACTGTGTTCTTGGTAGTTTTCACATTCAAAATGTAACACAGGGCAAGTAACTTTACCACCCATGAAAACTGGTTTCCAATTAGATAGTAGGAGCCAAGTGATCCTGGTCTGATACCTTTTCCCCAAGTAAGTCCAGATCACTGATGGACTCAGAGCTAAAACAAAGTTACAGTTAAACACCGATATTTAATGTGAGGAAATCCATGAACATAGGTCTGGAATCAACCCTTTGGCCAATAATGGTTTGAAATCATGAGTTAGTTGCAAATTCAATACTGCCATATAATCATCTTGCAATTTCAAGAACAACCTGTGGGAGCTTGTTGGGTTAACAGAAGGTTGAGAAGGCCAGTGTGCCAGCTTGCAGTTTTCCCTCTGCAGTTAGCTCATTTCTGAATGCCAACTATTGTGCCCTTTGCAAAAAGGAGCTCCCAACATTTTCTCATCTTGATAATGCAAAACCAGAAGTTTAGGGTGATTTGCTACCTGGGAAGTGAAAGCCCAAACACTCACAATCATCACTGAATAGTTCAAGTAGGATGAAATGCCAAGAAACCTTTTCCTAATTTGAAATTTCATGCACATCAATTACTATTAAAGCTACTTCAAAATTTAAATTGTAATGAGAAAATGACTATGGCTACTACATGGTCCTTTTTTTTTTTTTTAACCTTATAGTAATAAAGACCAAACTGGTGGGGGAGGGAGTAGAACATAATACTGCTTTAAGGTTTTAAAAATCAGTCACAAACCTAAAGTGTTAAGGAAAACCAACTAGTGCTCAAAAATAATGATCATTTATTAGATGTCCACAAAGGGTTATTGTAAAAAGAAACTTGTAAATATGTCTGGCCACTAGGTACTGGAGTTGCAATGAAATATGGAACATAAACAATGAAAAGCGTTTAAGTTTTCACAGATTTAAAACTAAAATGGCTTCCTGAAGAAGTGGCTCTAGTTATACATGAGAAGACTTAAAAAGTGGTCTGATGCTCTGCATAGCCTTTAGGAGGGAAAAAATCTCATCTATGACAGGCTGGGAACAAGGTGAAGAGAGAAAGGAGCCCTTAAGAAAAATAAAAATAAAACAAAACAAACAAAAACCCTGTAAAGAGTGGTGATTAATATCTACTGAGCACTTCCTATAAGCCTGGCCATCCCCCTCTGACTTGGGTCCTAGGAAGAAGCAGGTGAGCAAAAACACTCAGCAAAGTGCGTCCCCAACGTCCATGGCTGGTAAACGGATTAGAACTCAAATCTCACCAGCACTTTATCTCGCCTGGCTCCCTCCATTACTTCCTCTTCAAAAGGCACTCTGGGGCTCAGAGATCCAACTCTTAGGAACTGCACACTGTGAGCTAGAGCGCTCACAGAGAATGTCTAACACCTCAGTGTTTTCCATCGGTGTATTTGAGTTAAAAAAAAATTCTTTTCTAACATCCAGACACTCTCCCAGACACTGAGAAGCTGGATAAAACAAAGTCGGGAGGGGAGAGGAATGCGCTCAACTTCACAAAAACAGTTAAAAAGGTTAACCAAATAAAGCTTAGTACAATTAAAAATGGTGCCCATCACTCGCAGCAACGAGAAAAGGTAGCTCTCACCTTCCTATCAAGGCCAAAAGGAAATCGAACTGCAACTTCTAACCTTTTTTTGTGTTTGTTCCGATTGCCACCTAAGTTTTTAGGTGTGCGTACAGCTATAGGACGTGAGGTTTATTCTGTTTTGTTCTGAGAGGGATTTACTGAGAAAGCACAAAGGTCCACGTTCTGATATCAAGCCGGAAAGCTATAAAAACGTCTCTCAGAGACGCAGGACCGCACACCGAGCCTAGACTCCATCAGAGCACAGGCAAAACCGGCTCCTTTTCCCTCGGAATGAACATCCGAAGACACTAAGCAAGCAGGCACATTTCGCGGGGAGAGGATCAGCTCCAGCGGGCTCGCCCCGCGGGAAACAGCTGGCCCGGGACGCCGAGGGAGCGGCTCCGGGGGCCCGGCCGGCCCGCCGCGTCCGCACCGAGCGCGCCCCAGCCGCCGGGAGCCCGCGGGCGCCCCCGTCCCGGGCCCGCCAAGGCCCCGCGCCCGTCGTGCGCCCCCCCGCCCCCCTGCCCCGCGCGGGCAGCGGCCCATTGCCGCGAACTTGCCGACCCAGGCCGCAGCCCGGCGGGGCCTGGCTCCGGGTCCGAGCCCCCGCGGCCCCGGCCGGTCGGGAAGGGGCCGCGCCCGGGCCCGCGACCGTTACGGGGCCGCGCCGCGCCCAACGCCCGTTCCCCTCCGCGCTGCGCACTCGCTCACCTTCTTCGGGTCCGGGTTCGCGGCCAGGCGCGCCTGCAGCTTCTCCACAACTTGGAGCGCCGACTCCGCCGCCATCGCTGTCACTGGCGCGGCCTCCTCGCCGGAACTGGGCTCGCGTTGCGTCCTCGGGCCGCAGCTCCGCCCTCCGTGCATCCCCGGCGGAGACGGAAGCGACCGGCCCCTTCCGGGCCTCGGCGGCGGTGGGGGGGGGGGTGGCGCGGGGCGCGGGGGGAGGGAGGAGGCGGCCGGCTGCGGGCCCCGCCCCCAGGGCCGGGGTTGGGGAGGGTGTCGGGGGGGCGGGTTCCCAGCGCCCGCTCGGCGGCCGCGCGCGAGCAGCTGGAACGCTTGGTCTGGGCGCGCTGGCTCCCCGCTAGCCGCCGCCGGGCGGCTCCGCTTCGGTCCTCGACGCCCGGAGCCTAAGCTCAGCCAACCTCACGGCTGTCCAGTCAAGACGGAAAGCTGCCGCCGCGCCAGACACACTTGCTTTATCCGTCCTACCCTCGCCACGCCCCCGGGTCGGGGACTGGGAGCCACGCCCATATTCCCACCTGTCAGCGGGTCTGGGGCCGGCCGGCCCACCGGGAGAGGGCCGAGGGCAACCTCAGCGACCAACCGGGCTGAGCGCGCGGAGCGCCAGTGGCTGGGCAGTCTTTGTTTCACCCTGAGCGCAACCCGATGAGACGAGTTCTAGTATCCCCATTTTACAGATGAGAAAACAGGCTCGAGGAGCCCAAATTAACCGGCATGTGGTCACCCAACAGGAAAGAGATGAACTTGAAATTTGAATCTAAATGGTTTAGGTCCACTGTGAGGGCACATCTCTGAATAGTTCGAGGAATTGGGAGCCAGAGGGAGAAAGGGATTTGCCAAAAGTCAAACAGTTCAGCTACGTGAGATAATATAATACGTGAGCCTGTGTGTCTCACTTTCCCCCAGCATAGTGTCTGGTACATGGGCACCAAATAAACACTTCTTGAGTGAATGGATGAATGGCTGTTTCATCTGAAGCAGTAGGACCCGAATCACACCAGCCCAAGACATCATCCTAGAAGCACCAAATAAGACTATAATTACTAATAAAAGAACAAGAAAAGAGTTGAAAACTAAAAATATCAGCATTGATTACCTCTCAGTTGATTAGATCAGATTAGATCCTAATCCAATGTCCAGCAGCAACCTGGCAGTGTAGTTAGCCTGACCTCTCACCTTCTCATCCAATGTGGGGAAGTCCAGATCCCAGTTCTGGGCAAAGGAGGGGGGAAAATATAGTTTCTTCAAATGAGCTTTCATTCACTCACTATGCTGAGAAGCACCCCCTACTGTGTTCCCACCACTCAGCTTGGTGTCCCTCCCTCTGCAACTGACCCCTTTCAGGGTGTAGTCAACTAGTCAACTGTTTCTTCTGTCTTGCCACTGGGCTGTTTATCAAGTGCAGTGACCAACCTGTCCAGCTTTAAATCTCTGCTGCACAGCACAATACAGATGATATAATCAGCACTGGATAAAAAGTCCATACAAGGGCGCCTGGGTGGCTCAGTTGGTTGGGCGGCTGCCTTCGGCTCGGGTCATGATCCTGGAGTCCCGGGATCGAGTCCCGCATTGGGCTCCCTGCTCGGCGGGGAGTCTGCTTCTCCCTCTGACCCTCTTCCCTCTCGTGCTCTCTGTCTCTCATTCTCTCTCTCTCAAATAAATAAATAAAATCTTTAAAAAAAAAAAAAAGTCCATACAAGATTAATGACCACCCACTTGGTGCCCTAAGACTCAACTGTGGGGTGTAACAGAAAAGGCATAAAACTGGGTGTGAGGAGACTTGGATTCTGGTCCTGGGCCTAAAGTTCCCTCTTCTCCACAGCAAATGCTTTTACATTTTAAATTCCTTCCATTTTGAAAATGTACCATCGGTGTAATGGAAAACAGGCCGATTCTTGAAGCAGAATTGCTGACTAACCGACCTGGCATATACTTGGGGCACACGGAACATTTTGCGCATGTAACGTAGGGAGATCTCAACAACCAGACTGAAAAGAAACAATGCATGCTGCTAGGGATTACTGGAGAGGGTGCACCCCACTCCTCTGCCCCATCTGCGTCAGCCCGAGTCAGACTTACCTGCAAAGTAAAGAACTCTTACACTTGAGTATATGAATACTTCCCTGATTAGTAAATTAGGTGTCATTCTGATTAAAGAGAAAGTTTTTAACCAGTCCTAAAAATGGTATTCTGTATATGTTCACTAGGGATTACCACTGCAACCCTTGGTTTACACAAGGGTGTTTAACACCAGAATGAGTTCCCTAAAGTCAGAGGCTATTTTGTCCATCTTAGATCAGCAACACCTAACACACAGGTGACATTCCATGAACGTTTGTTGAAAACTGAACTAATTATTATTAAACTAAGGCCAGCCCAGATTATCATCTGAAAACTTGGGGGGGGGGGGCTCCCTAGCTCTTACCTACCCTCTAGGGCCCCCGTGAGAGGAATTAAAAGACCTATCTTATTCTGCTCGGAAGGCAGTTTAAGGCTATACTATGGGAGAAAGATGGGAATCTTCTGGTGGGCACACTTTTGAGTTTTTGCAACAAGTATGGTCTACTTTTATAACGAAAATAACTTTTTTTAAAGATTTTATTATTTTTAAGTAATCTCTACACTCAACATGGGGCTCGAACTTATAACCCCAAGATCAAGAGTCATACACTCTACGAATTGAGCCAGCCAGTCACCCCATAATGAAAATACCTTAAAGGTATTTTAATTTTGGAAAAGAGTAATATCAGGCTGACTGGTACTAGAGTCATTTCAAACATTGAAAAACAAATAAAAAAAAAATAAAACACGACCAACCATCTTGTCCTCCACAGCGGAGAGGAGGCCTTGCCTTTCATGGAATGGTGAGGTGAGGTTCTGTGGGCCGAACCGTGTGTTGAGGGAGGACTACCGGTGGATGGAGGGCCTCCCTCTTGGACCTCTCCTGGTCTGGGCTCTGCCACTCCTCTGTCTTACCAAGTAGGCAGCATCTGAGGCTGGTCAGATGGTGTGTGTAAAGGATGCAGGGCTGGGGCTCCGGCTGTCGCTGAGCCCCAACCCCCAATTCTATCAGTGCTAACAGTGGCTCTTGGTCAAGTTACTTACACTGGCTGAAACTGTTTCCTCCTACTTTATATATTTCTTGTGAAGCTTATTAATACGTTATGTTAAGCAACTGGTATACAGTAGGGTTTTTTTCCCTTTTTTTTAAGCAGCAATTATTGGGGAAAATTCATTGCTTTGGTAAAGAGAATATTGTGTTCTGCTGTAAAGGAGAATATAAAACCCTCCATCTGGGCAGTTTTGTTCTGCACAGCTGTAGCCACTGTTTTCTTCCCCAACGGGCTCATTTTTTCTGAATTGACTACATTCATCTTTGTTTCACATCCTTCAAACATGCTCAGTTAGTTATTTACTTAGGGATGGCATCTTTCTTGGTTTCACAGGCTGGATTGGCCTTCCTCAAATACAGCAATGAAAGCGGAGAGTGCCAGCTCCCGGAAATGGTCTGAGATTTGAAATCCACACCTCTCACAGACTGCCTTGAAGGTGGATTAAACTCTCTACTAACAATTTCAGAATATCAGGCCCAGAAACTCTCTGAGGCCCTTTGTCTAAAGAGGGCCAAGCAGCATTCTGTAATGGCCTCAGAGAGTAGTCCACTGAGAATTTGTATTTACCAGGAAAAAAAAGCTACCATAAGAATTTAAAGTAACATGTTTATATTTTGGTATTTTTATACTATATGACTTTATACAAATTGTATCTAGGTAGTAACCTAAATGCCTCCTCTTAGCTCTTTATTTTTGTTAAGAGCATTTATCACAATTTGAAATTACCTTATTTAGTGGTTCATGTTTTTATAATCTCTTCCCATTGTGTAAGCTCCATGAGGCATTGCTGTGGCTAAAACAGTATGGCTGTTTACTATGGCTAAAACATAGTAGGCACTCAATAAATACTGATGGAGCTGCATGAAAGATCTGCCTCCCGGCACCACTGTCTTGTAGATTAAATGAGGTTGTGTGTGAACATACCTGACAGAAGGCTATCAACCAATAACGTTATCTTAATTAATCCTCACTATACATTTCACAGATGAGGACACTGGTGCTTAGAAAATGTAAGTGAGCCCGTGCCCTCAGCCCCCGCAATTTAGAATGTGGTTATGGTCTTTGCTGAGAATGCCCTTGGAAGGAAGTTGTTAAAAAACACGAACTCCAAAGGCAGTGAGCCTGGAACTGACAGAGCTGGACAGTAAAGAGAGAAAGCGGGGGAGGGCAGGGAGGAAGAAAGAGATACACTGATTGGATTAAGTCTGGATTGATTAAATTATAAATAAATAAAACCCACTGGGTTAAGTAGAGATTAAGAAGGCAGCACCACCACAGGGCGGGGCGGGAAGAAGGGCTACTTGCCTTCTAGGTGGGTGGGCCCAGCTCTGTGTCACTCGTATACATGTCATCTCTCCACCCGCCAACAATCTCCTGAGGCTTTTTAAGGAGGGAGAACCCTCTGAGAGGTTGAGCAACTAGCTCCAACACAATAAATGACAAACCCCAAACGTGCTCTGCTCAGGTCCAAAGCCCACACTGGCCTGCCCACGTGTCTGAATACCTAATGCAGGTCACTTCTCCTGACTCACTCTGGCCAGCCCTGCTTCCTTATCTGTTAACTGAGGAGGGCTGATCAAAGTAATAACAATGATGATGATAATAATCCAAATTCTTGGCACTTGCAATATGCCAGGCATCATGCTAAACAATTTGCATGAACTATCAACTTTATCCTTATTCCTACAATATAGATCTCATGCAATCTCCATTTCACAGATGAGAAAACTAAGGATTTAGACCTGAGAAAGGTCATAGAACATGTAAGCAGCACTGTCAGGCGTCAAAGCCATGGTTGTTCGGCACCAAGGCTCAAGCTCTTTGACCTTGATGCCCATTGCCAGAGAAGCCACCTGGGAAGACACCATCCAACTGACACACTTCATTCATTCATTCAATCATTCATTCAATCAATCAGTTTAGCTTTGGTGAGTACGGCTGCAGTGGAATGGGAAGGAGAAGATGAATTTGATGAGGAAGGCAGATTAGGATTAGAGACCATGGCAAGGAATTTGTATTATATTATAATCTTTCATGGATTCTAGGTAGGGGAGTGATAAAACCTATAAATTAAGTATTTTAACATTGTAGACAATACCAAGAGTTAAAGACTACAATTAATCTGATATTGTCCTTTAAAACAAACTCAGCAATCGCTTTTAAAAGTCACTCGATCAGGGCACCTGGGTGGCTCAGTTGGTTAAGCAGCTGCCTTCCACTCAGGTCATGATCCCAGGGTCCTGGGATAGCGCCCCACATCAGGCTCCATTCTTGGCAGGGAGCTTGCTTCTCCCTCTCCCTTTGTCTGCTGCTCCCCCTGCTTGTGCTCTCTCTCTCTGCCAAATAAATAAAATCTTTAAAGAAAACAAAAAGGCCACTCTATCAGAGACCTTATCTAATCTCCTGATATAAAATAGCGCATGTGCGGGGCACCTAGGTGGCTCAGTCGTTAAGCGTCTGCCTTCGGCTCAGGTCATGATCCGAGGATCCTGGGATCCAGCCCCGCATTGGGCTCCCTGCTCTGCGGGAAGCCTGCTTCTCCCTCTCCCACTCCCCCTGCTTGTGTTCCCTCTCTCGCTGTGTCTCTGTCAAATAAATAAATAAAATCTTTAAAGAAAAAAAAAGCGCATGTGCGCACACACACATATCTGTCACTATTTTTCTTCAAAAAACTTACATCCACCTGGTACGTTTCTATATAGTGTCTCTCTTTCTCTACCCTTAGAATGTAAGCTCCAAGAAGCAGGGACTTTTTGTTCACTGCTTTATTCATCACCACCTAGAATCATGCCTGGCACATAGTAGCTGGTTAATAAATATTGAGTGAATAAGTAAGAAAGGTATGTTATACCTCCCCCAAAATATAGCATACATTTGATGTCTATGTTTGTTTATCTCCTCAATGCAGTACGAATGTTGGTTCCTATTCTCACCACTATACTGAAAACAACTTTTCTAAGGTCACCAGTAAAATCCCAGTTGCAAGCTGTTTTTATAGTGGCAGACCTCTCTGCTGTATCTGACATCCGTGCTTTCTCCTCTCTGGGAAACTCCAGGCTATGGGCTTCCATGACACTTCACTCTCCTGATTCTGTTCCTTCTCTGTCTCCTTAATGGCCTCCTTTTCCACCACTTCTCTCCCTTAAATGATGTGGTTCCTCTGGGTTTAGTCCTGGGCCTGCTACTTTCTTGATACTACACTCTGGGTGTTCTCAGCCACTCTCATGGTTTCTACCACCCCCTATAGGCTGGTGACTCTCAAATCTATAGGATGAGTCTCAAACTTTAGAGCGCCTGGATGGAGTTCAGAATTTGCTTGGATGGGCATTTCCCCCTGGATGCCCCCCCTCCCCCGCCCTGTGGCCCCTAGGATGCCCCCCTCCCCCGCCCTGTGGCCCCTATGACTCAGCAGGTTCAAGATGGAACTTGCCATCTTCTTAAGCCTCCTCTCCTCCCCCTCTTGCTCCTAGGAGCTCTTGAGGCAGAGCTGACTAAGAACACCGTTGCCCCCAGGAAACTCCAACACTCCTCCATCGGGGAGGGCAAAGACCTCTTCTCAGGCTGGGAGGATCTGCAGCAAAGCACAGCTGCTCAGATGGCTGCCTCCCTAGCTCCTCTATCAGAGGGCTTACACTCTCAGCTTCGAGGGCTGTCTGTACCCAACAGCTCTGCTCCAAAACCTCACCCGGCTGTTTGTTGGGTATCTCAAATGCAAGATGTGCAAAATTTACCGCATCCACCTCCCCTCCTAAATTACTGTTTCCCACATCTATTATAGCTGGCACCACCATCTACCCTCAGCCTTCCGGGCTAGGCATTGGAAGGCCATTCTTGATTCCCCTTTTCTCTTCCACCACATCTCATTAAACATGGTGATTTTCATTCCCAAATATTTCTCAATTCCATCTTCTCCTTGAAATCCCTGCCATGAACTTTCTTGGATTCTTAAATGATGTCCTCTCTCTCAAACTTTCCAGCGGCAAACTACTCCAACAATTGTTTAGACCTCTTTTTGGGGGACAATTTTTAGGCAGAGCATGTTGGGCAGCAGGATCTAGCAAGAGTTTTGTTTTCAGAGCTTCTTTTTATGTCAAATGATACATTTTTTTCCATTTTGACATAAAGTTTCCTTTTAAAATAAATGTATCTAAGTAAAAAAGGGAGCCTCTTTATATAAAAATGAATAGGATACTTAGTAGCTAGGAATTCCTGGAAGGTTAAAATCATGAAGTTCGTTCAAGAATGACAGAAGCTTGAGAAACACTAAGATTCAAGACCCTTAGGGTAACATATTAACTTGAACCATATGAAATTGATGATATCTGACTATTTTTGTTTTGACCCACAGAAATGACAATTTCATATGGTGCTAGAAAGTCTCCTACATTTTCTGGCTCCTGCGTATGTTCTAGCAAAACCAACTGCTTACCTTTGTTCTGCACACACCACATTACTTCTTTCCTCTGTGCCTTTGCCTGAGCCAGTCCCTCACCTGTACACCCACACACTCTTAAGACTTAGGTCACCACCTTCAGGAAACTTCCTTATCATCTGTCCCCCAAGGCCAGTGTGGTACTGGTACTCCTCGTCGGTGCTTCCCTAACACAGTCAGCTTGTCTGTCTGCATGTTTCCGTCAGTCTCTCCTCCTAGCCTGTGAACTTCTTGAGGGCAAGGACTTTTTTTTTTAATGAGTCCAATAGCCTCTGCCTGGTACACAATAGACCTTTAGTTAGCTGTAGCTAACTAAGTGAGGGAGTGAATGAATATGGACCAGGAGGAGAGTTCCAACTGTGCTGGAGGGCCAGGGGAGGCTTCAGAGAGGGATCCTTGGATCTAGCTCTTGAAGGATGAGAAGGAAGGAATTTGCCGCGGGAGAAGTGAGTGGAAGAACACTCCCGGAGAGACAACAGCAGGTGTAAAGGCACTGGAGTTCTCATAGAATCTGCAGTATTGGAGGAAATGGAAGCATGACTTGAGTGGAGGGTAAATGAAGGAGAGCCAAGGGAAAAAGCAGTGCTCACAGTGTATTTCCCCCTTGCCCCAATCTTGGTCCAGACACCCTGAAATTGATAAACACATCCACAAATACTTCCAGGGGGTACTGATTAAAAGGGTTGTGAGACAGGCCTATTCTTCCTACCTTGAAAACAGAAAGCAGGTCATCTGAGCACAGGTGCAAAACCAGCCATACAGAACCACCATGTTCAAACCAGCATGACCTCCAGCCATACAGAACCACCATGTTCAAACCAGCGTGACCACCCTGCAGCCCTCAAGGAACTTACTCTCTAGAGAAGTTGCTGCATAACCAAGAATCAGAGAAACTGCCACCACAGACAGACCAGGCTTGATCAGCAAATCCGCTGGAAGACTACGCAGGGGAGCAGAATTGCCTAAGACAGGCTGATTGATTCAGAGTCACCTGTAGTGCTAGATTCCTCCCCACCAGATAAGAGGCCCCTCTGACCTGGTATGAGGGAATGCTAGTTATGGTAACAACAACAGCAAAAATCAAATGGGAGACTTAGTATTATTAACATAAGCAAGTGCTTTATATGTTTTCTCATTTTTTTGTTGTTGTTTTGTTTTGTTTTCTCATTCAAAGGACAGCCTCATGAGTCAGGTTATTATTGTCCCAATTTTACAGAAAAAGAAACTGAGGCTTGGTGAGTTAACAGAAACCACTGGCAATGGAACCCAGGTCTCTGGCTGTGAAAACAATGTCCTTTCTACTTTACATGGAAGAGGCTTCACTCTCTGACTGAGCAATGAAGGAGGGAGAGCCCTCTATGTCATGGGGAAAGGGGCACATTCAATTCCAGGTATTAATGTGATGCACCAACTCCCAAGGGAGCACTCACCTCTCAGGCTTATTATCCTCAGGCTCATGTTAGGGTAATTTCTATGCTGATGATTATCGAGATCCAATCTTGCCCTCTCTCAAGCGCCAATACTCCTTTCAAAAGAAACTTCCCTAATCACCTAAAAGAATCACAGTTCCCTTAAGGGCCAGCCAGTTCCTCTTTTTACTTTCTGGCCTTAATGGGGCAAGACACAGTCTCTCAGTCTATTTTCTCATCAAAGCACGGAGTTGTGCTTGTTGAATAAGTTGATAGCTAAATCAATAATACTTGTGCCAAGAACTGCAAAATAAATACAGAAATATCATGCTCTTGAAATAGCACTTGAGGGTGCCTGGGTGGCTCAGTCAGCTAAGCAGCTGCCTTTGGCTTAGGTCATGATCCCAGGGTCCTGGGATGGAGTCCTGCATCTGGCTCCTTGCTCAGCAGGGAGCCTGCTTCTCCCTCTGCCTGCCACTCCCCCTGCTTATGCTCTCTCACTCTCTCTCTGACAAATAAATAAATAAATCTTAAAAAAAGAAGAAAGAAATAGCACTTGATTCATTCAACTCTTTAGTGAGCCCCTACTCTGCGGCAGGCACTGTGTTTGGTGGTGGGTCTCCTAAGATGGGCAGACAACCCCAAACCTAAACAGGGAGGCCAGTCTAGTGGGTGTGATGTGATTCAAAAGAAAAATTCCAGGGGTGCCTGGGTGGCTCAGTTGTTAAGCGTCTGCCTTCGGCTCAGGTCATGATCCTGGAGTCCTGGGATCAAGTTCCACATCGGGCTCCCTGCTCTGCAGGAAGCCTGCTTCTCCCTCTGCCACTCCCCCTGCTTGTGTTCCCTCTCTCGCTGTGTCTCTCTCTGTCAAATAAATAAAATCTTAAAAAAAAAAAAAATTCCATTAGGGAAGCCCTAAATCTATCAGTAGCTAGAGGATGATCCAAAGACTTGAAACAAAAATTCTATTGAGGAAGAGGAAAACACCTACAGATACATAAAAAGATGATCGACCTTAGTAGTAATCCAGGATATGCAAATTAAAGCCACAGTGAGATACCATTTCGAACCCAGCTGAGTTAGTACCTGATGGGAACGCTAGGCTGGCCGACCTGAGGCGACGGGACAGTAAACATGAGCAGGCACTGAAGGAGGCCGGGTAGAGCAGGCACTCAGTAAATATTTTGCTAACCCAAACATAGGAAAGCTAGAGTGGAGATAGCAAATGGGAAACTCGAGGGCTACATACAACTGGCCGCCATGTTTTGTTTGTCCTCACTGTGTTTAGAACATTGAACTTTGCCAAGAGGAAAAAATCAGGGGATTTCGCAACTTCTCTTCAAAATGGTAAAATCTGGTAGCTCTTGGGCCCGTCTCCACTGGACATGTGCAGAGCTGAGTAGCTGCAGAAGCCTGCCTCTCACCGTATCCCCACCAGCCCCCCGGCTTCTGGCACTGGGGCCGCTGCGCCCACTTCAATTACTTCCAGCTCTGAAAGCAGTGAAGTGTGCTCCTCCTCAACTGGAGATTTAATGGGACCCAGTCTCAGGGGCAGAATCCAGAGACTGGGGTTACCAACTCTGCAACAGGGCCAGGAACTGTAGCCAGAGACAATTTCTTCAGCAAGATATTTAGATACTGTTAGCCCCAATCCTTACAACCTTGCAGGAAACCGAAGCTCAGAGAAGTGAAATTTGCTCAATGAATGGCAAAGTGGAATGCAGACTCAGGAATCTGATGCTTATACTGATTCTGCAAATTCATAGGCTTTAAGCACTGTTAAGAGTCGTGCATGAATTACATCATTTAATTCTCACTTCAACCCTGTGAGATAGGGACAGTCATGATCTTCATTTGACTTGTGAGAAAATGAAGCCACAGAAGGGCAGTGACTTGTCAAAGGTCACATAGATAGTAAGAAGAACTGGGACCCAGCCACATGGCCTCAAGGTAGAGCCCGAATCTCAGGGTGACATGAGCAGGCCTCAGGAGTTTCCGGGGATCAAGTCCCTGCCTCCTGAATCTCACCAGTGCATTCTTCGTGATCACCACTGTTCACAGGTCAGTGCCTCCCTTTCAAGACTTAAACATTTTGTGTTTGCCTTTCATACCGAAAAGGGACACCACATACCATCCTTCTAGGGCTGTCTGCCCTAACAACATACTACGGAGCACTTTCCGTATCAACATCGGTCCATTTCCATGGACACATTGTAATTTATTTAACTTAGCTCCTGATAAGCACTTAGGTTGTCTCCAGTGTGTTCTTGTTTTACTAAAAATTGATGTATTAAAACACCCTGTTCATCTAAATTTGTGTGCACTTGAACATTTATTTCTGTAGGATAATTCTAAGTAGAATTATGGGGTAAAGGTCATGCATATATAAGATTTTGGTAGATTTTGTCAAGTTGCCCTCCAGAAAGGCACTCATTCCCACCAACAACGTAGGAGAGACTGCTTTCCACACTCTTGTCTCTCCTGGGTACAGCTACCCATTGCTTTCCTGCACCGTACTCAAGCTACCTCTCTACGGCTGCCTTGTCATTTTTATAATCAGTTCAGTGTCACCAATATGATTACAACTATAAAAGGAACAAAACAGAATCATCTATGTGTAGTGAAGTAGGGGAGGGGCACAGGAAACACACCAGAACGACCGTGGCGACTGGATTTATATGGGCCTGAACTGATTAAACATTTTTTTCAGTGTTTCCCAAATGTTCTTACATGAGTGTTGCTTAGATGACAATAGGGGAAAACTTCTCCCTGCTGCCCCCCTATTCCTGTACCCCTTTTATTTATTTTAAAGAAAACAGGCCCAGAGTGTGTCTTTGGGATGGCATGGAGGAGAGGAGCTAGAGACTGTTACCTGTGAGCCAGATTTTGTGGAAAAAGTGTCATCTTCTCGCCCCAAGTGGATAGAATGGGTAGTGATGGTGGTGAAGAAGAAAAGGAAGTAGCTGGAGCTATCCTCAGGGCCTGAGACAAGGGGGAGGAGATTAGGGAAAGCCAAAGTTTAACAGTCACTCAATGAATGTTAAGTCACACTTAACATGATTCACCTAAATGGCCCAAGTCTGAGGTCAGGGGGGCCTCCCTAGATTCTTACCCATCCACCCCCAGTCACCAGATCCTGTTGATTCTATCTTTCTAGACTCTCTCTAAATCCACTTGCTTCTCCATCTCCTTGAGACTCTCATCCTCTCTCACCTGGATCACCAAAATAACCTCTCAACAACCACCACCTTAGCACCCAGCCCCATTCATTTCCCGTAGTGTTGTCAATTCAGAGCATTTCTAACATGCAAATCTGATTTGGGGTAAAACCCTTCCATGGCCTCCTGTGGCCTGCAGCCCTGATTATCGGCGCTGGCTGCACATTAGAATCACCTAGGGAGTTTTTCAGATGATCCCAAGGAACCAAGTCCCCATATGCTGAGATTCAGACTAAACTGGTTTGGGGTGCACCCAGAGTTTTAGTTTTGAAAACCTCTCCCAGGTGATTCTAACGTGCAGCCAGGGTTGAGAACCACCAGTGTCCGGGATATAGAGCACAGCTTCCTCTGCATGGTTTTCAGGAACTCCGTGTCACTCAATCTTTCAGCAAATATTTATTTTTTAAAAAAGATTTTATGTATTAAAAATAAATAAGTAAAAGTAAAGATTTTATTTATTTATTTGTCAGAGAGGAAAGGAGAGCACAAACAGGGGGAGCTGCGGGCAGAGGGAGAAGCAGACTCCCGGCTGAGCAGGGAGCCCGATGCGGGACTCGATCCCGGAACCCTGAGGTCATGACCTGAACCGAAGGCAGCCGCTTAGCCGACTGAGCCACCCAGGTGCCCCTCAGCAGATATTTATTAAGCACCTGCTATGTACCAGACACCTTGCTGACACAGAGACTAAGCGAAGAGTATGGTCTATCAGGTCAACCCAGCTCTTAGTATTTTAAGCCTTATTTCTGCCTCCTCTTACTTCCCACTCTGTTCTACGATCATGACCCGGAACTTGCCGTTCTGCAGCCTATGAACATGCCACTCTCTCAACCCAAATTCCAGCCCTCAGCCTCCTGGCCTAGTTAAGACTCAGCTTGAGAACCACTTTCTCTGAAAAGGTTTGACCTAACCCCAGCCCTGGATCTGCCCTGATGATCATCACACCTGCCACTGTAACTACTGTTGTCACTGTCCATTTCATTGTCTGGTGCCCTCACTAGACTCTTAGCTCTTCGGGGACAGGGATAGTGGCTAAACCATCTCCCGATCCCCACTGGAGGTGCCAATTGTTGGGTCTGTATAAGAGGTATTCACATGGGGCAATAAATGGTATGAGCAAGGTATGAGCAGCCTGGAACTAGTTAGAGAACTGCAGCCTCAGAAGCTTCACAAAGCCAAGTTCTGAATGGGAGATTCAAAAACAGGCAGCCCTGTAACCACCAGGGAGGCAGAGAGATAAACACAGTATCACAACTGAGTAAAACAGGGGCACCTGGGTGGCTCAGTGGTTAAGCATCTGCCTTTGGCTCAGGTCATGATCCCAGGGTCCTGGGATTGAGCCCTGCGTTGGGCTTCCCCGCTCAGCGGGGACTCTGCTTCTTGCTTTCCCTCTGCCCCTCCCCTTGCTCGTGCTCGCTCTCTCTCACTCAAATAAATTCTTAAAAAAAAAAAAAATGCATAAAACAGCGGTAGCAACCTGTTGCCTTCCTTCTCTTTGTGTGGTGGAAGTCTGTGTTGTAACTTGTACACTTGCCATGTGACTTTAGGTTAGGTCTCCCCCTACTATATGCGGGGCTGGTGGCAAGAGTGCAAATGGAGACCATACACTGTATGCCCAAAGAGCTAAAAATTATAAACTAACAAACCACTACATATAGTTTCTCTTCTATTCTCCTACTTTAATAAATACCCCTTCATAATGACCTGGAAGGCTAGGTTTGAATTTGGACTTCTCGGAGTTGTTGGGATTATGGTGGCACAAGGAAAATGAGTCCCTGACCTAGCCACTCTCTTCCCACCCGTGGTAGGAAGAATAATGCCCCCTTTGCCCGAGATATCCACAGCCAAATCCCTGAAGACTATGAATATGTTATTTCACACAGCAAAGGGGAATTAAGATTGCTAATCACCTGACCTTGAGATAGGGAAATGATCCTGGATTATCCGGGTGGGCCCTGTGCAATCACAAGGATCCTAACAAGTGAGAGAGGGAGGCAGAAGAATCAGAGTCAGGGAGGATGTGATGCCCAGGCAGGCTGGAGAGATGAAATTACTGACTTCGAGGAAAGGGGCCACAAGCCAAGAAACATCGGTGGCCTCTAGACACTGGAAAAAGCAAGTAAATGTATTCTCCTGTAAAGCCTCCAGGAAGGAGTGGAGCCCTGGCAGCACCTGGATGATAACCCACTGAGCCCCAGTTCAGACTTCTGACCCCCAGAAATGTAAGAGGATAAGTCTAGGAGACTAGTAAACTGCCCAAGGCTCTGCCCTGCACAAGGGCCTCAGGCTCACCGGTGGGGCCATTTCAGCCACAAATCCAAAGTCACACTCCCCCAAATAACTGCCCCTTTGCCACCCCTTTGGCCTGGGGGTACACATACTAGTGTTCTTGGGAGGAGGGATGCACGGAAGAAGCTCTGGAAGAGGGCTGAGGCTACTTGAGCAAGGAAAAGTGGGGTTTGGGCACTTACAGTATGGTCTGGAAGAGGTATGGGCTCTGGGTTGGTACAATTTCTGGGCCACTTGGCTTTCTCAGCTTGTAGGGAGGCGCACAGGTCCTAGAGGAGGTCCAGGGAAGGCCCCTGTAATGCACACAGCCCAGGATCCCACACGCAGCACTGTCAGGGGTCAAAAGGCTTTACCTCCCGAAGCCTCATCAGTACAGCCAACCATCCGGATCATTATTGAGTACCTCCTCCGTGCCAAGTGTAATGCTTAGTGACAGCTGAATGGTAGGTAAAGCAGCTAGCTGATACAGAGTAATCCCTTGATAACATTAATTTGCTTCCCTTCCTGCTTAATCTCAACTAAGTCAATGGGCTTGCAAATTAGAAACAAAAATCCCTTGCTCAAACTTTTCGGAGGACTCCATCGGCTCCTGGGACGAAACTAAAATCCTTTGCAAGGCCCTGCAAACCCAATCTGCCCTCCCCACTCCACCTCCTCCTGTACTCCACCGCACAGACCTTTCGTCCCCAACTGGACCAAGGGCCTTTCCTGCTCCCAGCCTTCCCTTGCTGTTCCTTCGGTCTGCAAGGTTGTGTCCTCCACACATACCCACTCCTCTTCCACCAAGCTAACTCTTTCAGGGCTTAGTTTAAACACCATTCTCTTGAGGAAGCCCTTCTGTTTCCCCAACCCCACTAACCAGAGCAGGTTTACCTGCTATCTTCTCTTCCAGCTCCAGGGAGTGCCCTCTCTGGCCCTTACCATGGTGGATATCAGATGACCATCTGGGTTACTTTTTTTTGGTTAAATATAAGATGAATCTATTTTTGTTAACTTTTCATTTTTTTCAAGACAAGAGTCCCAAATGTATTACTTTTTTTAATGTGGCAAAATAGACACAACATAAGATTTACCATTTTAACCATTTTTAAGTGTCCAGTTCAATGGCATTAAGTACACTCATTGTCCAGGGACCAGCCCCTCTAGCCATCTCCAGAACTTTTCCACCATCCCCAACTGAAGCTCAACTCCCATTAAACAGTAACTCCCCATTCTCCCCTCCCTTCAGTTCCTGGGAACCACTGTTCCACTTTGTCTCCATGAATCTGACTACTTTAGGGACCTTGTATACATGAAATCATACTTGTCCTTTTGTCACTGGCTTATTTCACTTGGCGTAATGCCTTCAACGTTCCTCCAACTTGTCATATGTGTCAGAACTTTGCTCTATTATGTTATTTTACTTTATTTTTCACTCCTTCTTAAGGCTGAAGACCATTCTGTCATTATGGATGTAGTTCATTTGTTTACATGCTCATCCATCGATGGGACACTTGGGTTACTTCCACTTGTTGACTGTGGATAGTGCTGCCATGAACATGGACTACAGACATCTGTTCTCTTGCTTTCAATTCTTTTGTGTTTATGTCTGGAAGTGGAATTGCTGTATTGAATGATAAATCTATGATTAATATAAAGTGCTTTTTATCCATTCTTCTACACTCTCACAGCTCCCTTCCTCCACCATAGCCTTTAGCCCCATAAGGGGAGGAACCATGTCTGTCTTTTGGGACCAGCACAAGCTGGTGCTTCAGTCAAATGTTTGTTAAGTGAATGAACAAAAGGCAACTTAGCTGATTTGGGGGAAGGGGAACCCCGAAGCAGATGGAAACAGAAGAAAAGGAGCAGCAGTCCCTGACAGGTTTTCTGTCCCAGAGGGTGCCCACAGGGGGGTCTTGTTTGCCCCATTTTTTTTTTAAGTTTTCATGCCTTTTTGTGGGACTCACCCTCCCTCTGGTCTTATCCTTAAAGCTATTAGGAGGAATCATATAAAAGGGAGTCCAAGTATCTTTGTCTCTCTTTTCTTCTGGAGGCAACAGGGCACAATGTGAAAGTTGTTTTTGTGTTTTTTTTAAAGATTTTATTTATTTATTTGACAGAGAGAAACACAGCGAGAGAGGGAACACAAGCAGAGGGAGAGCAGGCTCCCCGCTGAGCAGGGAGCCCGATGCAGGGCTTGATCCCAGGACCCTGGGATCATGATCTGAGCTGAAGGCAGACACTTAACCGACTGAGCCACCCAGGTGCCCCGTGAAAGTTGTTCTGAGTCAGAGGAACGAGGTTAGAATTCAAGCTCCCCCACTTCCTGGTAGTGATTCTGAGCCTGTCTTTTGTCATCTGTAAAATGGGAATATTATACAATTCATAGTGCAACTGTGAAGATTATCTCAAATATGTAAACGGCCTGGAACAAAGGAGGTGCTGTCAATAAAATGTTGGTTCTTCCTTATCTCCTTTTCTAAGCACCACCACACACATCATGTGTGCTCAGCTGACAGGCATGATAAAGCCCTATTTGAAAGCCTTTATGGTTTTGATCACCATGGGGCAATTTCTAAAACAGAGACCAAAGGAACGTATTCTGGAGCACAGAGGAGCTCATTATACACCATGTGTTCTCTCCACGGAGGCTGAGTCCACAATTAGAGCTGAGCGAGTCCTTACTATTCTCAGGTCAGCAATGTTAGGCACGTTGACAAACACTGAACACATCTGAAACGATGACAATGAGAACAGCTCTCAAGGATGCACCATGCTGGAGCTGCATGACACTTTCACATAGGTTCTCTCTTTTGAGCCTGGCAGGAAACAGATGGGGAGCTGGAGAATTTGTCTCAGATTACACAGCCTGCACATGGCAGTGGGGTATACTGCAAAACATTCAAAAGATCTGGGTTCACATTCTGACTCTGCCCTTCATTCCTGTTGTGATTTTAGGCAAGATAAAGTAAATGAGACTCAGCTCAGAAATAATCATTACCGAGGCATATGACTTTCAGTCATTTGTCCTCCAAAGTATGGTATTTTGCTTCTTGGAGAGACAGGAAGGAAAAACTGAATACACAGGGGAAAAGGCCAACATCAAGTTCTACTCAAAGTATGTTTGGAAGTCCAGCAGCCATCAGCATCACCTGTGAAATGCAAAGTCTCAACACCACCCTAAATCTACTGAATCAGAATCCTTGGGAAGTCCAGGGATCTATGTTTTCATAAGCTCTAGGAAAATTGCAAGCCTGCTAATGGTGTGAGAAGCGCTTTGCTATACACAATGCATAAATGAATTCATTTTGTATCCTGGTAACTCCCAACTTTATATTTATTTCCTCCACTTATCTAACTGCTTACCTGACATCTTCATTTAGACATCTCAAATCTAATGTGTCTAAAACCAAACTTTTTTTTAAAAAGATTTTATTTATTTGACAGAGAGAGACACAGCGAGAGAGGGAACACAAGCAGGGGGAGTGGGAGAGGGAGAAGCAGGCTTCCCGTGGAGCAGGGAGCCCGATGCGGGGCTCGATTCCAGGACCCTGGGATCATGACCTGAGCTGAAGGCAGACACTTTTTTTTTTAAAGATTTTATTTATTTGACAGAGAGAGACACAGCGAGAGAGGGAACACAAGCAGAGGGAGTAGGAGAGGGAGAAGCAGGCTCCCCGCTGAGCAGGGAGCCCAATGTGGGGCTCGATCCCAGGACCCTGGGATCATGACCTGAGCCGAAGGCAGACACTTAACCGACTGAGCCACCCAGGCGCCCTCCAAAGTCTTTTCAACCGCAGCCTCTTTTCCTTCCATTCTCTCACTCCCTTGCTGTGCGTGGCATATTAGCCTCCTTGCTGTTTCTCAAAGCAGCCAAGTCCTTTCTCATGTCAAGGTTTTTGCCAGTTCCCCCAGTCGAGAATTAGTGCTTCCCCTGGATATTCACAAGGCTACTTCCTTCATGTCCTTCCTCCGCTGGAATGTAACTCCCCTAACTTCCAAACACCTTCCATCATTCTCTACCTGGTTACCTTTCATACCACTTCATCAATGTTGGATGTTATACATTTGCTTACTAAACATAAGCTCCGCAAGAATATGTATACCCGGAGCTTAAACAGTGCCTGAAATATAGCAGCCTATGATAAATATTTGTTAGATGAGTAACTAGATAGATGTTATCTGTTCTGTTCTATTCAACTGAATTTGATCCTAAACAAAGGCTGTTTAGAAGTTGCTGATGCAGGGCTCCTGGGTGGCTCAGTCTGTTAAGGTCTGCCTTTGGCTCAGGTCATGATCACAGGTACCTGGGATAGAGTCCCGCATCAGGCTCCCTGCACAGCAGGGAGTCTGTTTCTCCCTCTCCCCTCTGCCCCCCCCCTTGCTCCTGCATGTGAGTTCTCTCTCTCAAATGAATAAATAAATAAATAAATAAAATCTTTTAAAAAAGTGTTTACCTTATGCTGGTGTTTGTTGTGGACCTACTATATGTCAGACACTGTACAGGAATGATCTTATTTAGTTCTCAATGATCTTGTGCAATAGTATTTTCTCTATTTTTCAGATAAGGAAACCGAAACTCAAAGAGGTTAATGCGCAAGCTCAAGTTCAACAGTACATGGGAGGTCTGAATTTAAGGTCCCTTTATCTCAGTTCTAATCGCTATTACAAACCAGTAGGAGTCAGTCTAGGCTGAAGCCACCAGTTGATACAATTAGGTGCTTCTAGTTTAGACGAATGAAGTATATTTAAGATTTCAGACAGTCCAGACACCTTTTATACTTTATACCTGGAGGCCCTCCTTGGACCTTACTCTAATATGTCAACTTCTCTCTTAAAATATAAACCTTCAAACTGACCAGTCCTCCAGATGTTCTCTAATCAGTGGCAAATACTTTGAAAGACTGGACCAGGGTGCTTGATTAATGTGTCTCAAGCTAAGCTCCCTGGCCTGTAACTGCTTTTCAGACCTACACTCGATGACTTCGTTTGTTGTCACCACCTTTGATAACATGAGAAAAATGGAGCCTTAAAAAATTATAGACCAAAGCCTATCAATTCTATAGAGAACTCCTGATATTCTGGAGGGATAGAAGACTTTTGAGAATTCTCCAAATTTATACTTCCATATAACTGCCTCCAAAATATGAAATAAGGTGTACTGGGAAAAAGGACTGTCAGATAACTGCTGATCATATAAATCCAAGGCTACAGTGCTTTGTAAAGCAATGAAACTCTTTCCAACATTCGCTTGACCTGTTCCATCTCCTCGGATGTGTAATTTTTACACTGGATGAAAATCTTGAAGACAAATGGCTTTCCCTCTTTGCTGCAGAGTTCACAGCGCTGCCTACACAGAGGCCAAGCCACATCACGATCCAACTCTGCTGAATATGACCTCCACTCTTCATCCCCAATGGGTTTCTGTCTCAGAAACCATTTTCCTGAGACCGCAGCATTTTCTGTTCACCTCCCTCACCCTCGCCAGCAAATGACTTTCATGAAAAATACCTCATAGGGTATCTCAGCAAAATTACAAATTAAAATTTGCTATGGACTTTCAGGGTTACTCGCAAACAGCAGTAATTGTGACTAAAATTTGCCAACACCAGATATGCCAACACTCAGCTATGCCTACTTGACATCCCCTCTCCAACTGCAATTCAGGCTTCATCATCTTCCATCAGGAGTACGACAAAATACTCTGCTTCTGCCCAGTCTTTTTACTTTATTTTATTTTATTTATTTGACAGAGAGAGAGCAAGAGAGCACAAGCAGGGGGAACAGCAGAGGGAGAAGTGACTCCCCGCTGAGGAGGAAGCCTGACCCGGGGCTCGATCTCAGGAACCCAGGATCATGACCTGAGCCAAAGGCAGACACTTAACCAACTGAGCCACCCAGGAGCCCCTGTTTCTGCCCAGTTTTTTTTTTTAAGATTTTTTTTTATTTATTTATTCATGAGAGACACACAGAGAGAGAGAGAGAGAGAGAGAGGCAGAGGGAGAAGCAGGCTCCCAAGGAGCAGGGAGCCCGATGCGGGACTCGATCCCAGGACTCTGGGATCAAGACCTGAGCCGAAGGCAGACGCCCAACCATCTGAGCCACCCAGGCACCCTCTGCCCAGTTTTGATGCATCCTGTACACTGCTGCCAGCATGAGCTTCAAACACCGAGGTAATGTATAATAATGACCAAAAATGGCCTTAACAACTTTTTTTTAAAAATTTATTTATTTATTTATTTATTTATTTATTTATTTATTTATTTATCTATCTATTTATTTATTTATCAATCAGGGAGAGGGGGCACAAGCAGGGGGAGCAGCAGAGGGAGAGAGAAGCAGGCTTCCCGCTGAGCAGGGAGCCTGATGCGGGACTCGATCCCAGGACCCTGGGATCATGACCTGAGCTGAAGGCAAGACGCTTGACCGACTGAGCCACCCAGGCGCCCCATGCCATAACAACTTCTTACATTATTTTTATTCCTCATAGTAACCATGTCAGATAGGAATAATTATCCCCATTTACCAAAGAAGAAACTGAATTCAGAGAAATTAAGAAACTCACCAAGATTAGGAGATTACTTAAGAGCCACGATGTGGGATCTCACCCCAGATCTCTGTGGCCCCAGAGCCCACGGCCTCCTCGTTACCGTTGTCTTCCCCAGGCTTTCCCGTCACGCCCCCGACAGTGCCCTCAGCTCCAGACGTGCCAAATAACAACATCCTGCGTCTTGCATCCTTAGTCATCACTGTTGTCTTGCCTGAAAAGACTTTCCTCAACCCTTCTTTGCCTGGTTCACTCATGACACTGAGATTTACTTCAAGTGAATTTTGTCATCACTCCTCCCTGCTCCCCACCCCCCTCCCCTACACACACACACACACACACACACACACACACACACACACACACTCACACACATGCAGTGTTCACAGAACAGCCTAAGCAAACCTCTGTCCCACCACACATCAGTCTTCTGATCTCCTGTACCTGAAAGTGTGGGGTGGGTACTACGGTGGCATACAGGATTTCGGATGGCACATATAATATTAATTAATATTGAATCACAAGATGAGGACGTCATTCCAATTCTCTTTCAGTCTCTGACTACAAGGGGGAAGCTTCAATGTGGGGATGGTGATTAGGTGGTGCTGCCTACGTTCAACCCCTGCTGTGCCACATTGGGGCCGACTGACCTCTCTGTGCCTCCGCTTCTTCACCTGTACTATAGAGTACTAGTGTGGACAGGGTCATGTGAAGGATCCAAAGGGCTGCTGTAGCTTGCCGGCACATGCAGTGCTCAGGAGTGGGGGCCATCACAGCTCTCTCTAGCACCTCTCTAGCCACTGCTATCCACTCTTGAACAGAGCAAGCCTCAGGCCCAGAGCCTTTAGCAAGCAGCAGAATCTAACCAGCTAGTGATGCTGATGTTCCATTTATAGAATATAAAGAGATATAAACAAGAGTCCATCTAGGGTCACCTGGGTGGCCCAGTTGGTTAAGTGTCCAACTCTTGGTTTCGGCTCAGGTCATAATCTCAGGGTCATGAGATCCAGCCCCATGTTGGGCTCCACACTCAGCACAGAGTCCGCTTAAGACTTTCTCCCTCTGGAACCCTTCTACACTGTCGGTGGGAATGCAAGCTGGTACAGCCACTCTGGAGAACAGCATGGAGGGTCCTCAAAAAGTTGAAAATAGAGCTACCATACGATACAGCAATTGCACTACTGGGTATTTACCCCAAAGATACAAATGTAGGGATCCGAAGGGGTACGTGCACCCCGATGTTTATAGCAGCAATGTCTACCATAGCCAAACTGTGGGAAGAGCCAAGATGTCCATCAACAGATGAGTGGATAAAGATGTGGTATAGGGCGCCTGGGTGGCTCAGTTGGTTAAGTGACTGCCTTTGGCTCAGGTCATGATCCTGGAGTCCCGGGATCGAGTCCCACATCAGGCTCCCTGCTCAGCAGAGAGTCTGCTTCTCCCTCTGACCCTCTTCCCTCTCATGCTGTCTATCTCTCATTCTCGCTCTCTCAAATAAATAAAATCTTAAAAAAAAAAAGATGTGGTATATATATACAATGGAATACTATGCAGCCATCAAAAGGAATGAAATCTTGCCATTTGCAACGAGACGTGGATGGAACTGGAGGGTATTATGCTGAGTGAAATAAGTCAATCAGAGAAAGACATGTATCATATGACCTCACTGATATGAGGAATTCTTAATCTCAGGAAACAAACTGAGGGTTGCTGCAGTGCTGGGGGGTGGGAGGGATGGGGTGCCTAGGTGATAGACATTGGGAAGGGTATGTGCTATGGTGAGCGCTGTGAATTGTGTAAGACTGTTGAATCACAGACCTGTACCTCTGAAACAATACATTATATGTTAAGAAAAAAAAAGATAGCAGGAGGGGAAGAATGAAGGGGGGAAATCGGAGGGGGAGACGAACCATGAGAGACTACGGACTCTGAAAAACAAACCGAGGGTTCTTAGAGGGGAGGGCGTGGGGGGATGGGTCAGCCTGGCGATGGGTATTAAGGAGGGCATGTTCTGCATGGAGCACTGGGTGTTATATGCAAACAATGAATCATGGAACACTACATCAAAAATTAATGATGTAATGTATGGTGATTAACATAACAAAAAAAAAGACTTTTTCCCTCTGCCCTCCACCCTGCACTTTCTCTCTCTCTAAAATAAAAAACCAGGTGGGGGCATGGGGTAACAGGGTGATGGGCATTAAGGAGGGCACATGATGTCATGAGAACTGGGTGTTATATACAACTGATGAATCACTGAACTCTACCTCTAAAATTAATAATACACCATGTTAACTGAATTTAAATTAAAAAAATCAACTAAAACAACAACAACCAAAAAAGCAGGAGTCTACCTAAAGTAAACATTAGGTAATAATACAGGTCATACCTGGATACGGCAAACATAAAAACACTAAAAGCGGTGTGGAGAAGCACACACTAGTGTTCTCAGCAAAAAAAAAAAAAAAAAAAAAAAA
>NW_027397080.1:19479728-19549405 GCF_003265705.2 Callorhinus ursinus
AAAAAAAAAAAAAAAAAAAAAAAAAAAAAAGTACCTATGTAAGTTGATGGCTGTTAATGAACTTGATTAACATCATGACTGTTAACTTGATGGTAGGAACCACTTCAGAATACATACATATATCAGATCATCACACTCTGTACTTTAAATATAAACAATTTGATTTGTCAATTTTACCTTAGCAAAGCTGGGGGGAAATGTTGAAGTATATTCTTGATTTATTCATTTGTCTCCCTCACTAAAATGCCAGTTCCTTGGGGACAGAGACAGTCTTCCATTGCTGTATCCCCCAGATCCCAACACATAGCCACTGGGTTTTCAATATAAATTTGTTGAATGAATGAGCTCAGCAAACATTCTTCGAACACAGTCAGTGGGAGGTATTCCTAAGACACAACAGAGGACAGATGCCTTCCAAGCTCACAAACTTAAACCCCATGGAGAAGCGCATGGTCAAAAAAAAAAAAAAGAAGCGTGTGGTCTAGCTTGTAGTTCTCAAAAGAATGGCTCTTGAATCAGTAGCTTCAGCATCACCTGGGAATTTGTTAGAAATGCAAATTCTCAGACATCACCCCAGATGTATTGAATCAGAGACTCAGGGTGAGGTCCCAGCAGTCTAGCTTTTATAAATCTTATGGTAGATGCTGATGCACTCTTAAGTTTGATCATCACTGATCCAGGACAAAGAGACAGAGCAGAACTAGAAGACAACCAAGACAGAATCTAGAGACCAAGAGCAGAGATGAGAGAAAGCTGCTCACAGGGCGGCTCTCTATTATCAGAACAGTCCTACAGGTTAAGACGCTTCTAGGAAGCTTGTAGCTCCTTCTAGGAAGAGCCAAGAGAATCCTATCTTGGAAAAGATTAGTTCCATGTGGCTCTATCAAGTACCAGGCCAGACTAGGCGATTTGGGTTAGGCTTGGCTCTGCCATTAACCAGCTGTGTGATCTTGAACACAGCCCTTTACCTCTCAAACCTGTTTTGTCACCTGTGGGTGCTCCACTGTGAGGCTCCTGCCCTTCGGTAGTGTCCCCCATACCTGGTGGATGCTCCCACATGGTCTTTCCCTCCTTCTCTAATCCCTAACACCTCTTCCTCCATCCTCTCTCTCCCACTTCACTGTGAAAATCAGAAAAGAACCTCTACAGATCTTCATCCCACACCCACCACCCACCAACATCTGCACCAAGATTCAGCCTTTCAGCTTACTACGACACCCCAGCCACACTGCCATGCAAATCTAAGCCCTCCCACGTATTCAAGGATGTTGCTACAACGTCTCCCCTCTCCGTCAATTTTTCTTTCTAGTGGATTTTCCCAATCACCGGAAACAGCTGTTTCTCCCATCTTTGTCCCCTTTGGCAGCAGAACTTCTCATAAGAGTTGTTTCTAATAGCTGTCTCCAGTCACTGTCCTGCTCTCCCTCAGCCCACTCTACTCAGGCTTCATGCCTGTCACCCTCCAGCACTGTTTGTCTGGGTCACTAGGGAAACCCAATGGCCGATTCTCAGGCCTTGTTTTACCAGATGCATCAGCAGCACCCCCCGGGTTTATTATGCCCTCCTCCACCACACATGCTCACCTGACTCCCAGGAGACCAAACGCTTATCTTTTCTCCTACTTTCCCGGTCTCTCCTCCTCGGTCTCCTTTGCCAATTCCTTTTCTTTTCCCAGCTGTCCTCATGCCGTAATAACGGGAGGTTCAGTTCCAGGCCTCTTCATCATGCTCACTCTTATGATTCCACCCAGTCTCGAGATTTTAAATATGGGTAGCTCTATGTTGAAGACTCCCAAACACGTATCTGTAGTCCGAACTCCAGACTCCAGGCTGCCTACTCAGCATCTCCCCTTAGATGATTAATAGCCATCTTAAACATGTTCAAATGGAATTCCTAGTTTTCTGTCAAATCTGCTTTACATACTGCCTTACCTGAAATAACAGCAGCTCTGTGTTTCCTAATGCTTAGGCCAGAAATTTAGTCATTCTTGACTTTTCTCTCTCTCCCAATTCCTCAACCATTCATTCAAAGACATCCTAATGGTTTACCTTGAAAACATAACCATTACCTGACCATTTCTTACCACCTCCAATGCTCCCACCCTGCCAGAGCCAACACGACTGCTTAGATTACTACAAGACTTTCTAAGAGGTGGGTGCCTGGGTGGCTCAGTCGGTTGAGCAACTGCCTTCGGCTCAGGTCATGATCCTGGAGTCCCGGGATCGAGTCCCACAACGGGCTCCCTGCTCGGCAGGGAGTCTGCTTCTCCCTCTGACCCTCTTCCCTCTCGTGCTCTCTGTCTCTCATTCTCTCCCTCAAATAAATAAATAAAAAATCTTAAAAAAAAGACTTTCTAAGAGGTTTTCCTGCCCCCCAAATTCCAGTTCAACATAGCAGAGTTAGTTTTATTTTTATTTATATATTTTTTAAAGATTTTATCTATCCATTTGACAGAGAGAGAGAATGCGCACAAGTAGGGGGGAGGGGCAGAGGGAGAAGCAGGCTCCCTGCCGAGCAAGGAGCCCGACACAGCACTTGATCCCAGGACCCTGGGATCATGACCCGAGCCCAAGGCTGACGCTCAACCAACAGAGCCATCCAGGTGCCCCCCAGAGTTAGTTTTAAATGGAAGTCAGATCATGTGATGCCTCTGCTAGAAACTCTGTGAAGAGTGATTCATTTCTAGTAAAGGACAGGATCTTTGTAATGGCCTACAAAGCCCTACATAAACAGCTCCTCATGGCCCCCTTACCTCTCTGACCTCATCCCCTCACCCTGCCTAGCCATACTGGTCTCTGTGCCGCATGCTCCTCCAGCTGCCTGAGGGCCTTTGCACTAGCTGATCCCTCTCTGGAGAGCTCTTCCTCACGGATCCACTTGGCCAACTCCTGCCTCCCTCAAATCATCTCAAATCTCACTTTCTCAGCGAAGCCTACCATGACCAGCCCTCCGCTACCCCTTACCCTATTCCTTCTTTCCTCCACAGCACATATCATCTTAATGATGTACTCTGTAATTTACTCATGTCTTGTTTATTGTCCACCTCTCTCCATTAGAATGTAAGCTCCATGAAGGCAGGGGTCTTTGTCTTTGTTCACTGATGTATCCTAAGAACCTCCAACATGCCGAGCATAGAGTGGGCACTCAAAAAATTATTCAACAAATGACTTGAGCAGGACAAATTTTTTTAGACAGATTTACTTTAGCACACTAGAAAGTTCTATAATAAACATGCAAGCCTCTAAGTTCAGTAGCGACAGGTTCTTTTGGGACTTTTAAAGAAAACATCTGGTGAATAATAGTATTTCCTTTAAAAAAAAGATTTTAGTTATTTCTTAAAAAGAAAGCACGAGTGGAGGAGGGGAGATAGGGATGAGCATAGGGAAAAGCAGACACCCCGCTGAGCAGGGAGCTTGACAAGGGGCTCGATCCCAGGACTCCGGGATCATGACCTGAGCCAAAGGCATACGCGTAACTGACTGAGCCATCCAGGCGCCCCAAATAATATATTTCCTAAGTAACCTGAAGGTAATATACAAGTTGAGAATGCTCAACAACAATACAAGTTGACTCTGCTGCCCTCTGTACAGCAGAGACAGGCATATCAAATCCTTTGCCACTCTAGAGGGACAGAAAACAAGGGTTGTATCCTAGAATCTTCAAATTTTACCGTGCATACAAATCATCTAGGAAGCTTGCTAAAAATAGATTCCTGTGTAGGGCACCTGGGTCGCTCAGATGGTTGGGCGTCTGCCTGGGATCGGGTCCCGCATCAGGCTCCCTGCTCCTTGGGAGCCTGCTTCTCCCTCTGCTGTGTTCTTCTCTAAGCTTTCTGGGGTTGGGGCCCAGACTCTATATTTTAAATAAATGTCTCAGGTGATTTTCCTGTAATAGTCCAGTACCGGGCAAGGATTAGGTCTTAGGGACTACTAGATCAGATGACCTCCGAGGGCTTTTATAACTAAGAAGTTCTGCCTTTGTTATTGAGACATGATTGACTACACTGTAGAGCAACATTTTTCAGACTGCAGATTTAATGGGTCAGAACCAATATTAGGAAAAAATTACACATAAGACTATAAAATGCGAATGCATGGCCTATAGTAAGGGTATCATTTCTTGAACCATTTTTTTCAATGGTGAGTACATGTACAGTGGTAACACAAAATACATTTAGTTTTTAATGTGGACCGTGGTTAAAAGAAAGACTTTGCAAGCCACTGCTGTTGAGAGAATAATGAACCTTAACCTTCTTTGCAGTAAGAATGTGAATTTCTGAGCCCCACTAAGTTCAAGTCTCTGAGTTCAGGAATCTGCATTTTTAACAGGTAACTGAAGCAGATGGCCCTAGACCACATGTGGACTACTGTGCTCTGTGAATTCAGACCTGTCCCCAGGACCCAACTCATCCAGTGCTTTTCAATACTGGGGGTTAGGGTGCGGTATGGAATGCCCTCAGGAGGAACAAATCCAACCCCTCATTTTTGTGGAGGCAGGAAGGGATGATCTGGAAAAGCATAGTTAATATCACTCTACCGTTATATTGGGCAGGAATCCTATTTTGCTATTTATAACAGGGCAGTGGATTTTTTTTCTACCTGAAAAGTGGGGGAAGGAGGAGGGACATGTACTTTTTGTCCACTCAGCAGCAGACTGTATCTGTTTGGTTCAAGGACGTGCTTTATATAGGTAAGCACTCAAGCACATGTTGAATGAGAAAGAAATCTTGAACTGAGCAGACAGGAAGCTATAAGGGGTCCCTCTCCAAGTTGCTATCACTCCCAAAGCCTGGTTCTTTTTTTTTTTTTAATTTTTCTTTTTTAAGTAATCTCTTCATCTAATGTGGGGCTCGAACCCACAGCCCTGGGACCAAGACTCACAAACTCTACCATCTGAGCCGGCCAGGTGCTCTCCAAAGCCCAGTTCTTCATAGATTTTTAGGGACTTCTTGAAAGAAGGGGAGTCCAGCAAACCCCCTGAATCTGAGTTTACTCAGTAACATTATAGGGAATAACACCCATCCTCATCTATTTTGTCTCAGGAAAGAGTAGCACTCAAGCCACAGAATAAAACTTACAGTTAAGCCTACCAGAAAACACATACAATGTGTGATCAATAAATGCCTAATATTTACTTATGACAAGAGCTCCTACTATGTGTCAACTGATTTACATATACTACCTTTAGTTCTTGAAAATAACCCTGCAAGGCGGCTATTGACCTATTTTATTTATTTTTATTTATTTTTTTTAAGATGTATTTATTTATTTGACAGAGAGAGAGAGAGCGGGAGAGGGAACACAAGCAGGGGGACCTGATGCCCAGAGAAGCTGGCTGACTTGGCCACGGTCTCACCCACGTAGCAGGTGGCAGTGCTGCTGTGTGTGTCCAATCTGAGCAACCAGCTGCTCTCAGAGGTCAGACACTGGGAACAGTGAGATGCAGTCTTCTGAGACATTACACATCAGCTACAAAATACACACACTTCCCATTTTGACGAAAATGGTCTTTCTTTAATTATAATTCAGTGGCTACTTGGGTGTTTGGCCCCTTAGAGTCAACTGCTAAGAAGTAAAGACCAACTCCAATTCTGATTGCTGACCCTCTTTGGAGACCTGGGTATATAAGCTACAATGGTAAAAAGCATTTTGTAGGTTGGTCAACTGAATTTCAGGGAAAAACTGACGGATGCGTATTTCAAGGGGAAGATGTGTGGTTTAGCCTTATTACTTAAGAGCTATAAACCTGTACAAAAAGATAGGTCTGGAGAGGCTGGAATCTGCCTTTGAAGAATGGCTCCATCATCACTGCTGTGACTAGACAATTCATTTCCTCCTCTTGTGCCTTTCTCTGGGTCCTAATCATTGTAGCATCTCACAGAGCCATGAAAACGAAATGAATTCATAGGTGCCTGTCAGAAAAGAATCCTGACATCCAAGAAAGCATACTCCTCCCCTGGAGTTTGCCTGGATGACCAAAATGGGTGCAACAACCATTGTGTAGCTATCTGCTATTAGTAGAGTTGGAAGAGGGGCCGGTTGGCAGCTAGTGGGGCTCTTCATGGGAAAGAAGCCTATGCTATCCGTCAGAGACCTGCATGATACCTGAGATGCTTAGAGGCACCTGGGTGGCTCAGTCAGTTAAGCGTCTGCCTTCGGCTCAGGTCATGATCCCAAGGGGGAGTCTGCTTCTCCCCCTGCCCCTCCATCCACTTGTGCTTGCTCCCTCTAATAAATAAAAACCTTAAAAAAAAAAAAAAGTTGAGATGCTTAAAATCAAATTCTGTGCTCATATACACCATGATACACCATGTTTAAGAACAAATTAAGAAAAAATCTTTAAAAGCAAAAAACTGAAATGCACCGTAGGAAAACATTTTCAGAGGCAGTCACCATAGTATTAAAAGGGTTAAAAGTCTTGCTATTGAAGAAGTACATTCAGCAGGGTAACTGAGGGGAGTCCAGAACAACAGCATTTCTGCTAGAAGTTGTTGAATGCCTTTGGCTTCCAAGCTACTTTCAGACACCAGGTAACTGTGGACATATTTGTCTAAAAGCAAATTAAATCAATAGTGATAAATATAATTACATAACACCTTAAAATCAAGTTATATAATGTCCTCAACTGATACAATCACAATTCACCATTGTTACTCAGATTTGTGAAAACAAACCTCTGCATCTGTTTCCTAAGCCTTCCTGCACCTCCAGCAGGGTGAAGTTCTGTCCTCCTGGTGGTGCCCTCCAGGTGGTGCCCCCCAGGGTGCCTTACAATGGATTCCCCCGACAACCACACTGTGGTTTCCATAACAAGCTGCTCTGCAAGTGGTTCTGTACCCCCAGGCACCAGTTAAGTCCCTGGTGACTGGTAGCTTAAACTATTTATGGGTGGTTCCTGGGCCCTGACCTCGCCACTCACCTAGAAAGCCTGGGCCTTAACCCTTTAGGACTCAGCCACTGGCAGTCTACTCACTGAGGTCTTTACCCACCAGTTGGCTGGAGCACCTCAACCTACGTGTGGAGTTTAACAGATTGGGACTAGCAGGTGGTTAAATTGCACAAAAAGGCAAAAGCACGAAATCAGAAGATAAAAAGTCATAGACAAAATCTAGCAGGTCAGTCCGCTCTAGAGGGCCAGAGGGCTTGCAATTTGCCTTGTTACTTGTCTTTGGGTCACGATGCTAACAGGAGCAGCAGAGCAGAAAACACCACAGATGACGTCTCTCCAGCTTAGTGTTCTTTCAACTACACCACACCATCAGATAACTTGAAGATACTATGCAAGGACCTCACAGACACTACACAGAAGGCCAAAACAAGAGAGCCTGTAGGGGGCATGGGGCAGTCCTACCGAACTAACACTCCTGATATTTAGTGCCGGCTATATAGATAAGGCAATATAACCTATACATCTAAAAGATGGCATATTATAAAGCCACCATAATGACATGAAAATATGCATAAAAGCACCAACTAAAATTACATTGTTTCTCAATTATTAAAAAAAAAAAGCCTAGAAGGGAACGTTAGCCCTGTTTGCTAGTGTTTCCAATAGAGGAAGAGCACCTACTGTCCTTAGTCCTGGGATCATCATGTATTTCTAAGTTATTTGGCTTAAACACAGTCCTGTGGATTGGTATTTCCTACCGACCGGCTCAAAATAGAAACATATCCATGTACACACACTATTCTGAAGAAATTCGATCCCATCTTTAAAAAGAACCCTGGACTACTCTTACCTGGATTCTGATCTCTCGCCTTTGCCAATCCTACATGGATGAAAATGCCAAGCACTCTGGTACAACCTAAGTGGTTTCCATATTTCTGCCCCAATTTCCTTTAAAAATCCTAACTGCAGCAACAGAAATGGTAGGTTGTGGCCTCAAATGGTGGGTTGATGTGGCTCTCACTAGCCTGATCTGATCCACTCCGGACTTCCACCCTTGCTCTCTAGTTATAGTCTCCTTACTGCTTCTCAATCAGACTGGTACCTCCAAAGCCTCTGCACAGCTGGCTGGCCCCATCACGTTACCTGCTCAAGCTCACGTATAAGTGACCATCCTGTACCCATCTACATAGCAACTCACTACTTCTGTCATCCTGAATTGTAGAATGTTTGACACTCCTGACCTATAGGCACTAATACAAATAGCAGCCCTAGTTACAGTGGTAATTGAAGGGCCATCCACACAAATTTTCAAATACCCCAGGTTGGGGATAGCTTATTGCCCCAGACTGAGAACTCTGTTGTAGATGATAGCTCTGGAACTAGAACATTCACTCAGCAAAGTAGCATCTAGTATTTCTGGGCCTGGTATTGGAATATAGACAGATGCCTGCTGGAACACTACCTTATTCTGAAGACAACCAGTGTGACATGGGGGCAGGGGTGACCTAACATTGATCTAAGTTTTCATGGATAGCAGCTGAAGTGATGAGAAAAACCACCACACAGCAAGAACTTCACAAGCTAAATTTATTAAAGAAATCTCCTTAGGTATTGGGTCTTCCCCACCCCGTTTTGGCATTACTATGTGGGTAGTTTCTAGGCTTTAGTGTGTATACACAAACCACCTATGGATCTCGTTAAAAGGCAGATTCTAAGTCAGTAGATCTGAGGTTGAGGCCCAAGAGTATTAACAAACCCCCAGGTAACTATATCCACTTTGTAGCAAGTGAATGGATGTTAACTCAAAACAAATGTACTTGAGACACCAGCGTTGACATGTTCGGAACCCATGCTTCTAACCAGGGCAGGACGCAAGCTTTCCTGGCCCTGACCACTAATCTGGTTAGGGAAGTCTCCCCATTTGCTCTAGGCCCCAACATGTTTCAGAACTCACCCAGACTATCTGAGAGGTAGGACTAAAATCCAGTCAGATCACCAAACTCCCAAGAGTCCTTTTCCTACCACGCCAACAGCTCAGGCAGTTTACTTTTAAAAATGGGGAGTCAACCCAACTGAATACACGACATGGCAGAACCAAATGAAAGGTAGGCAGGTTTATATTGTTAAAATAGGAACACAAACATAAAAACATACAGGTAACAGCAAATGGCTAACAGTAAAGTACACAAGGCCAGTGATTGTATTTGAGGGCCCTTCACTTTCTACACTTCGTATTTCTGAAATGCTTTAAACAAAATGAGCATGCTGTCTCCTCTCTACAATATACTGACTTCCCACAGCAGCTAGCACCCAACACAAATTATTTTCACCAACAATTTGTTCTCATGTGTCTATTCCAGTTGTAGTTGTTACTGTAATTATAGAAGTTAAGAGAAGTCAACCCCCCCCACCCCAAATGAAGCTGAACAAGAATCACTCCTTCACAAGTTTTCCTGTTTATAACGTGATAGTCCTGGCCCTACAGACTGGAAAGTGAATGCATGCTAATATTTTAAGTGAAACAAAAAGTACATGGTAATACATTCCAGGATTCTCCCCTTTAACCAACTGTATCTGATCTCACTAGGTAAGACTTTATTATCAGGAAGACAAAAATGTCATATTTCCATAATAATGAAGGCACACCAAAGAGATTTCTGGGTTTTAAAATAACTACAAAGGCAGCTAACAAATTAGAGAACCATTTAATGGCAGTGAAAAGGTGGCCCAAGAAAAACTGAACTCATTAGTCACAAGTGGGTAAATTATTGAACTGAATTAACATGTGCTCAAATATAAACTCTATACTGAAAACTATTAACCATCGGCCAACTACTGTGTCTAATGGCCAGAGAAACGGTGGCTTTTGAATATCAGTGGTTCAGTGACAAGGAATAGGCAAGAAAGTTCTACTTTCACACCAAAGGAAGAGGGTAACATTTCTTACGTACCAAAATACAAAATTAACCCCTTTTGAGCACTATGTGCCTGGTACAAGTCTAAATATTCTGTAAGTATTAACTTTCTGAGGGCTATCACTTGCCTCCACGATACAGAAAAGAAACTGAGGCAGATTAACTTACTTAAGGTAACATAGCAGATAAAAAGCAGGACAGGGAATCAAATCCAGGCGATTTGCCTCAAAGACCATTCTCTTCTAGGCTTATATTGCCTCAACAACGCTATACATTCTCATTTTAAAGGAAAACAGAGTCTGAACAGTTAAACCAAAATTTAATCGCAAACATGACACACCAAAGCCTGTGACTCCCTTCCTCAGACATGAGTGCTGGTATAATCTCTAGAATTAGTGAATAGAGCAGAGCCTCCTGGAACATGGGAACACTGCACCCCATCTTCACCTTTAACCAAAGCTCTGTATTCAAACCCCAGGCCCAATCATACCCTCCCCTCTAAAATTAACTTCCATGTGACTACTGCACCATCACAGCCTAACCACAGGGGTGTGGGGAGCACAGGAAATGCTGCAAAGCTCAGGCTTCAATCTGTCAGGAAACACTGGCATCCAGAGGACGACAAGGTCGTTACCAGCTATTCCCATCGAAGCTTTAAGTGGCTTGAGGTCCAGGGACTTGAATATGGCCAGGCTCCTTTCACAGAACACACAACAGTAATATACATTTCACTGAAAAGTTTTTATTGGCCTTTTGGATAGAAACGGGAATTTATTTGCCAGGAAGGATGATCCCATCATACTGAAAGAGAAGAGATTTTATTTTTTCACAACAGGAGGCAATAGCAAAGACGGCAGCAACGGCTAACGTTTGAGAATTCACATCTGATGCGTGAATTCAGCTCTGAACCCCACATCCCCTCTGGACTAAACAGGAAACTGGCCAGTTTTAACTGCTACACTGTGCTGAATTGCACTAAACCCTGAGAAAAGGGGGCTCCTATTAAAGCCATAATCCTCCCCTTCCTCTACCTGCATGTATGGGGGTGGGGAGAAAGCCTGACTCTGGGTGTTCAAACCACCAACCCTGGAAACCCACATTTGCCAAGGTGCCCAAATATTCTATCTTTAAAGAAACTACCCCCAAATCCCAACTCCGTTCACCAACACCACATTCCACCAGGTCACCTGAGATAAATCAGCTTTACCTTCTGCTGGAACCAGCGCATGGCCTCCTCTTTGCTGATTCTGTGTTTGGCCCCAATGCAGCCTGTCCTGCGTTTCTTGTCTGCGATGCTGAAACCTGGCCTACCCAGCACCTGTCCCAGGAATAACCAACAGTCACCTAGCCAGCTCAAAGTCAAGAGTAGACGGACAAGACTCACACATTGGAGATTGATCTTCAAGAGTCATGTGGTGGCCCACTGATTTCCAGAGCAAGAGACCCATGATCTCAGGGTCTGATAAACCAGTTAGCAGCATCCTGGACAACAGACCACACTATAGGTCTGCTCTGGAGGCTGGAACTTACAGTACCTCCCCCCTTCCCTGCCCAACTTCCAATGGTAGCTGAGGATTCTCCCTCACTGCTCCCCAGTCTCCAAAGTGCATTTTTAAAGTAACGTTAAAAAAATCTTACTATAATGTGTGCATTATATTAAACTTAAGATTCTGAGAAGCACAAAGAAATAGTCATTCTTCTCTTCTGCTTCAGTTCAAAAGTGCTTCTTAAAGGCTTGCTGTTCCCAAATTCCCTGTGAGCACCTAATTCTCCTTAGTGTTTGGATACTCAAATCTAATGAGGGTGCTGCCATGACTCAGGTCCCACACTAGTCAGGACTTCCAGTTTTTGCTACGTGGTTTTATGGTTGGACAAACACATTGCAGTAACACAAATGGTCATTTCTACACTGAAATCCCTACTACCCTGACTGAGCAAACAGTCACATCACCAAACTCACATCTATGTCCTTTGGATGGAAGCCACGCTATCCCCAAGGTCTAAGGGATAAGGGAAGGAGCTGGGAAAAGAGCGGCCTCAGCCTGGCCAACCCACACACCAAATACAGCACCGTAACTCTCAAACTTTCAATTCAGTGGGTGGAAGAGTTCCTTTTTCCACCTCTAAGCCATATTGGTGCTTGCTAGATCCTAGACTATAAGGTTCACAATAGCAGGATCTTGTCCATCTAGTTCAGTGCTGTATCCTGACCCCCGCCACAAACGAGGCACATCTTCCCAAGGGGCAAAACACAAAGGCAGACAACAAAGCTTTAATCCAACACCTGAACATCAAGATAGCACACACAAAATAAAGGAGTAGCAGATTCCACTCTCCTCACATACCAAGAGTAGAAAAGATTGAATATTCATACCACATAGAAGTCCAGGCCGTAGATACCAATGCTAGGGTCATATTTGATCCCCAGATCAATGTGCTCCTGGATCCCAAAGCCAAAGTTTCCAGTATCAGAGAAGTTATTTTTTCTTAACTCATACTCTCGCACCTAAAGAGAAAAATGGAGCAAAATCACACTCCTTGTCAACTCAAATCCCCCCGCAAATCCCTAGCTTAGTCCTCAACACTCAGCACCCCAGAGATGCAATTCAATATAATTTGATCCTGAACAAAATCTCATCATTTCCCCACAACACCAAATCACATCCCAACGATGAATTTCACAGAATTTTCCCAACATTTAAAAGACATGGAAGAACCCAGAGAAATCATTAAGAATGGTTTAAACCTTGCTGAGTGCAGGAAACGCCCTTTAGAGGTTAAAAAATATTAATAAAATAAAAATTAAAAAGCCAAGGCACCAAAGATAGTACATGAGGTGTAACCACCACCACTGTTATTATCTACTTGTGTTAAGTTGGCATTCTTTATTAATATTCCATGAGGGGATCAGCCTCACCTTTAGACCTTTTTCCAGGATTTCTTCTGCCTTGGCCCCACGGACTGTGCAGTGGACAGCAATCTTTTCATTTCTCCTGATGCCAAAGGATCTAACCGTGTATCTAGCTGCAGGCAGGGGGAAACAAGGAGTCAGGCATCACACTCCCACTGCACTCACCTCTTACCCAGATCATCTCCGTAACTCTTAAGAGACATTAAATATCTACCCACATCCCAAGCGGTGGCGTTCTAACCAGTGTCACCTACATCTGGTTTCATCCATAACACAAAAAACATATTTTTCAACTTCCAAGTCCTCAGTCATACTTAAGCAATTAAGAGCTTGAAGTGGGACGCTTGGGTGGCTTAGTCGGTTAAGCGTCCGCCTTTGGCTCAGGTCATGATCTCAGGGTCCTGGGATTGAGCCCTGGAGCCCTGCATCAGGCTCCCTGCTCAGCAGGGGGACTGCTTCTCCCTCTCCCTGCATTCCCCCTGCTTGTGCTGTCAAATAAATAAATAAAATCTTAAAAAAAAAAAAAAAAAAGTGCTCGAAGTCATAATGTCTAAGGACGGGCCAAGTTCACAGCCGGAACAGGCCACTAGAAAGAAATAGGATCACTGTGTTCTAAAGAAAACATTATTGAAAATAGCTAAGATTCTCTAAAGCGTTATTGTAATGTTATCCTATTACAGATGAAGTTCTGGGAAGTTAACTTGTCCCAAATCACAGTTGGTAATAAAAGGCAGGATCTGAACCCAAGAACTTGCCATATTCCACTATCCTAAAGCAATGGAACTTCAAAAACAAACAAAAAGCAACAAAACAATGGTAACGTCTACGCTGAGCTTGGTATATAGCAGGCACTTCATAGAACCCATTTGATCCTTCACAATCTTATTATCATCCTCTTTAGGTAAATAACGAACGAAGCTGAGACCCAGAACGGCCCAGGTCAGACTAGCAAACAATGGAGCCAGGATTTAGATCCTTCAACTCAGGTGGTCTAGGCACACAGCTCTGTTCTTAACGTAGCCTATAAATTCCAAATGTGAATCAAGCCAAATACCATTTACTGCATTCCCAACATTTCGAACTTTCCTCGGAAAATCTCTACTTGGGACTAGTCCTAGCTTAATTTCTGCTAACTTTAAAAAAAAAAAAAAAAAAAAAAACCCGGTATTCCAATACCAAACCCAATCTTGAAAGGAAGATACTTCTTGGGTAGCTCAGGGAGTAATGCTTTTAAGGGACATCAACTGTCACTTTCAAAACGGGCACTGAACAGGCTAGGCGCCAGGCAAATTAGGAAAAATGCAGGCATACGCAGCCGCCGGTCCTCTCCCGCGACTACCACCACTCACCTTTGGAGAACACGGGCGTCTGGCCTGTGAGCTGCTCCAGCACCTTGGCCGCCCGGGTCAGTCTGTCTCCACTCTCCCCCACACAGATGTTGAGGCAAAGCTTGCGGATGCGAAGTTCCCGCATAGGGTTCTCCTTCTCCCCTTGATCCTGCTGCAACAAGGTAAGCGCAGCAGTCAACACACAACCCCGCCACAGCCCCGAGTCCAGCGTTTGTATACACAGCATACCTATTTCTGCTCATCCTGGCTCCTAACGAAAGCCCTAAAGGGTTTAAAAAGTATCACGGCGTTTGTGTGGGAGGCACCAAGGCAGAAGACAGCTCGGGATCTGGTTTCCTCCATGCACGCACCGATTGGGCGATCAGAAACTGAGAACAGGTATCGGGAGTTAAAATTACAGGCAGAGGACGAACCCCAACGGGCTCGGCGTATAAGGTGTCGGAGCGCGTCCGCACTATAAAGCCGACTGGGGAGAAAACAATTTAAACTGCTGGGGAAACGGTAATCACGTGGTTGTGCGACGTCCCCCATTCCATTCCGAAGGAGCCGGGTGGCCGCGACAGAAGGCTAGCGCCTTCCCCCAAGCGGAGGAACAGGCTGAAGCTCCCTAGCCCCCGGCAAGTCTCAAGTCCCCGGGACGGGTAACAGATCCGGACACCGTGTGCCAGCCCCTCCGTTCGCTCCACTCGCCCTCCCTGCAGCCTACAGGCCGCGATTTTGAGCCCTCCCAGTGGCTGCCCCGAGCCATCTCCTAAGAGGGCGGGAGGGGAGGCGACAAGGTTCAGCTCTGCGCTCTCGGCCCGCATGGCTCTGCCAGTTTCGGCAGAGCCAGCCTTGAGGGCTCCCCTCTTCTCGGGCCGCGGACGAGACAGCTCCCGCGGCCTCGGCCCGCCGTGGATGAAGGTGGATGAAGGCGGATGAAGGGAAGCAAACCCGAGCCTCCGCTACTCACCGCCATGGTGGAGAACAGGAAGAGAAAGTGAAGCTTCCGGCCCAGGGCCTTATGGGTCGGGAGGCGGGCTCTTTCCGCAGGATACCCAGAGAGCTGCGGCAGAGGAAAAGGGGCGGGGGCGGCGCGGCGTAGCGCGGGGCTCGGCCTGGTGGGCACCGCCCACCAGTGCGAGCCGCGCTCTCCCGCCACCGGGACCCCGGGGTTCCGAAATTGGCTTTTAAAGCTCCCTGAACCGGCTTTTCCTTGAACTTCCGGTCTCTGTGGGCGCTCTTCCCTCCCACAGTCTCCGGACCTGGTGGCTTCCAGGACTACGTGAAATCAGTTATGCAAACTGTAGTGTATATAATTTACTTGGTGACAATGTAAACAAATGGAATTTATACAGTTAGAACAGTGATGACTTAACAGTCCTGAGCTGTGGAGACAGTATGCTCCTGTCTTGGCTAGCTGATAGACACGCGACCCACAGCGGGTTACTAATTAGACCTCTTTCAGCCTCAGTTTTCCTCAGCTTTAAAATGGGTACCGATATCATAGGAGATCGTTGTGAAAATTAAACGAGGTAATTGTGTAGAGCACACAGTTGAGCTCGCAATAAGGGGTTATTCTTAATATAAACCCACTGTATCCAAGCAACCCTTTACCCCCCCCGCAAAAAAAAAAGTGTTAGACATGGTGTATATCAACAGAGTCATCCTGCATGCACAAAAAGGCTTGCAGATTAGTCTCTGACAGGCTCCAATCGCAAACAAGAAGAGGGCTTCCTGGTTTACACTAATCCTCAGCAGCAGGACCCGAGGGGCTGCCAGGATCCACATCCCAGGCAGAACTTGGTCTTGAATCTGCCGTTTCTTTAACAGGAATAAATGGGCAGAGGGCTTGGGTGGAAAAGGAGACAAGCCGTAATTCCCTTCTCCTGCTGCTACAGGGGAGTTAAAAGCCCCAGGGCTTTCCTGGTTTCATCTAGTAGGGATGCAAGGGACTTCTGGAAAGCTGGGCTGATGGAGGAGAGCAAAGAGACACCCCTTCCTCCCAACCCGCACCTCTGAGCTTCCTCCATCAGGCAGCCACTAGCTAGCCCAGAGCAGATGTCTCAACCAAACCTCTGGGAGGAACAGAGCCAAGGGAGGGGCTGCTCCAAAACTTGCAATAAAGAGACAAGACTGCTGAATGCAACACATGATCCTGGATTTTCTTTTGCTATAAAGCATGTTTTTGGAATAATTGGCAAAATCTGAATCAGGTCTGCAGATTTCAGAAGTGTACCCATGTTAATTTAATGTCCTCATTCTGATTACTTGACCTTGATTTTATCAGAGAATATTCTTGGACTTACACTATTCATTGTAAAGGGCCACCATGTCTGCAGCTTACTCTCAAATAATTCAGGTAAAAAATGGTAAATAAGATTTGGGGAATCTGGGTGAAATTGCCTCTTGCAACTTTGTGACTCAAATTGTCAAACTGAAGTTTAAAAAGTAACCTGAGGGAAACATGTACCTAGGAAATATAAAACAGCTTATCCTACAAACCTCAGGCTCATCCCCTTCTCCTCAAGTTTTTTCCAACAGAACGTCCCCTTAATAGGGCTCACTTGCCTCCAGTGCCCCCACCATGTGAATGAGAGTAGCTGATTGCCATGCCCAGCAGGTACCAGCTCACTCAAACTTCAACATCCCAGTGGAGGCAGATACTATTATCTTCCCATTTTACAGATGACCAAGGCACACAGAAGATTCAGTAACTTTTATAGACACTATTTAAGTCAGGCATTTTAAAACACCAGAGTCCTGTTCTAGGAACTGATGAACTTGGCCTGGGCCAAAAGCTGCCCTACACTTTCCCCTTTACACATTTTCCTCCCTGTGACCCTAGCTCTCTGGTTCTTGCACCAGTCAGGCACCAGAAGGAAGGTGAAGGGTAGAATTAGACTGAGCACCCCACCTGCTTCCTCCTTGCTTGCAACATCAAGGTCAGTAGAGGCAGAGGCAAAAAGACTTGCTGTGCTTTATTCCCATGCCTCAGACTCATCAGCAAAAAGAAAAGTGCATTAGCAGGGGCGGATTTAAGACCATTCAGGCAAGAGAAGAGTAAGTCTAAGACTTCTCCTTGAGCCATTCTTTTCCAGCTGTGGCTCCTCCTGGACTGCGCCTCTCCCAGAAAGTCCTAGAGTAGCTGTCACCACTCACTTCCTGGCCGCTTTCATGGCCGACTTGGTGACTTTGCCACCAGTCGCTGTTTTTTTCTCCACAGCCTTGATGACCCCAACAGCCACCGTCTGCCTCATGTCACGCACAGCGAAGCGACCTAGGACACAGGACATGAAGAAACAAGTGGAGAATGCTACCACAGGGCACAAGCTATAGGACACTGGCACAGGAGGTCAAATAAGTGATATTCTGAATTATACATAGGAGTGCATTTAATTATCTCAACAACCCAAAGTAGATCTCACTCTATTTTACAGTTGGGGAAACTGGGGCAAAGAAGTAGAAGGTCACTTTGCTGTGATGGTGGAAAACCCAGAAAGTCTCACACCAGCACTTATATTCTTAGCCACTGGACTGTCCTACTTCCATAAGTAAAGGTCACAGGGAAAACTTTGTTTTTGGTGCACCCACCACCCTACTATACATACTAATGCTCCCAGCCTCCAAGCAATTAGCACCTTCTCTGTGCCCATTACCACAACCCGTAGGATAGATCTCATTTACATTCAACTGTGCATCCGGCAATTGCTTCTCCAGGGGGCTCTTGAATGCTCCTCTGACTTCAAATTGTGGAGGGCAAGGCTTTGGCATCTGGCTTCAAACTCACAGTATTTTTGGCAGAGGTAGAAAGAACTAAACCAGCTTTGCAAGATTCATGTGGCAACATCTGTGGCCCACCTCTAAAATTAGCCTTTTGAAGGTGGGGGGATGGGTTAGCCTGGTGATGGGTATTAAAGAGGGCACGTACTGAATGGAGGAATGGAGCACTGGGTGTTATACACAAACAATGAATCATGGAACACTACATCAAAAACTAAAGATGTAATGTATGGTGATTAACATAACAATAAAAAATAAATAAAACTAGCCTTTTGAAATTCACCCTCCTCCCCATTAACTGGGAGGCACTGAGGGCAAGAACCTGTTTGTTTATAAATATCTATCATCTAGCACAGAGCAAGCACTATATAAAAATGCCTACTCCCTATATATTTGGGGTCAGAACTTCTAGGTTAATTGTTCAAACCTAGCCACGCAGAATATACTTGGGGAAATCTAAGAAACAGACTCCTAGGCTGCAGCCTTGATCAGGTGAATCTATCAGGGTCTGAGCCTCTGGGTTTAATAGGGTCCATCAGTGGTTCTGATTATCCACCAGGTTTGAAAACCACTGCACTGAAGAATAAGAAGGAAAAAGAAAATCCCTGCTAATCTCTGGTTTATTCACCTCCTCTAAATCAGGGTTTCGCAAATTGATGTGCATCCCGATTACCTGTGGATCTTATTAAACTGAAGATTTGAGTTCAGCAGGTCTGGATGGAGCCTGAGGTTCTCCACTTCTAACCACTTCCCAGGGGATGCCCATGCTGCTGGTCCATGGACCACACTTTGAGTAACAAGGCTCTAAAATGGCCCTGCCTTGCTGTGTGACACTAGGCAAGCTACTTTCCTTTTGTGGGGCCCTTCTAACCTGGAACTCCAGTCCTTCTGACCAGGTTCTGCAATCTGGTTTGGGTGTGACCCGTTGGAACACTGGCTCCCTGGAGGCAGGAGGAGGAAGGGGCAGCTCCAGGAGCCAAGTGCTATCGGGACTTACCGAGGGGCGGGTACTCTGAGAAGCTTTCCACACACAGGGGCTTTCGTGGAATCATCTGAATGATGGCTGAGTCCCCAGACTTCAGGGCTTTGGGATTGTCTTCCAGCTTCTTGCCTGAGCGCCGGTCAATCTTCTCCCTGAGGTCTGCAAACTTGCAGGCAATGTGGGCCGTGTGGCAGTCCAGGACTGGTGAGTAGCCAGTGGCAATGCTGCCAGGGTGGTTGAGAATGATTACCTGGAACCCAGGGTGGGACGGGAGCGGGGGAAGGCATTAGCCTAGAGGCCTGGAGGATTCCAGAGGAGGTAGCCCTAACCAACTAAGGGGTCAAGCACCTTGGACACACTTACTTACTTATTTATTTATATCTTATTTATTTGTCAGAGAGAGAGAGAGAGCGCATAAGCAGGGGAAGTGGCAGGCAGAGGGAGAATCAGGCTCCTTGCTGAGCAGGGAGCCTGACTCAGGACTCAATCCCAGGACCCTGGGATCATGACCTGAGCTGAAGGCAGATGCTCAACCGACTGAGCCACCCAGGCATCCCACCTTGGACACACTTTAAATTATAGTGAGCATTTGAACATTTATAGAGTATACCAAGTTCTGTGCTAAGCATATCTCATGCATTCCAATTTCATTTTCATAGCAGAGAGCCTGGATAATTTACCCATGATGTAATAGCAGGGAAGTGGCAGAGCTAGGGATGAGTGATACTAAAACCTACACACATACATGTTATTTATGTACTACTTTTCCCTGCCACTTAGAAAAATGCATTACAATAGCAGCTAACTAACTTGTTAGATGACCTGTTGGCCCCAGGTCAGCTGTTTTACATATCATCACCTCGTGTAATGCTCCCAAGCTCACTGCGAGGTAGTGCAAGCCTCCACCTGCAGAAGTAAGAATGTGCCAGACGTTGCATTCAGAACAGCCTCCACATTCTAACTCTGGGCCGAAGAAACACCTGAGAGCTCTAACATACATATTCCCAGCTTCCACCCATGTCTACTGAATCATTCTGCAGAACCACTGGGAAAAATGTTAGGAATCTGCATTTTTTTCTAAGATTTTTTTTTTATTTATTCATTTGAGACAGAGAGAGAGAGTGAGAGAGAGAGAGAGCATGAGCAGGGGGAGGTGCAGAGGGAGAGGGAGAAGCAGGCTCTCTGCTGAGCAGGGAGCCGGGTGTGGGACTCGATCCCAGGACCCTGGGATCATGACCTGAGCTGAAGGCAGAGGCTTAACCATCTGAGCCACCCAGGCACCCCAGGAATCTGCATTTTTGAAATGCTTCCCAGGTGATTCTAATCCACCCGGTTTGAAAACAACTGCTTTAAGACCATACTGTGGAAACTAAGAAGACCATTGAACTGCATTGTTTTGTTCAAGGGCAAAGTAGCAAATAAGGTACAATCAGGATTCTAACCCGGACAGTCTGACTCTACCTACACTGCTGGTCAAGAGCCCAGCATAGAGCATATGCTCAGTGCCCACTTCCTGAATGACCCAGTGAACCATTCTGCTTGTAGGACAGTATGGCTGTGTCAGAAGACTTCCCTTAAATGGGCCTCCTCACCTGGGAGACAAAGCTTGCCACTTCTAAGGGCGGGTCATTCTTGCTGTCTCCTGCCACGTAGCCCCTCCTGATGTCCTTCACCGACACATTCTTCACATTGAAGCCCACATTGTCTCCAGGCAGGGCCTCAGCCAGGGCTTCGTGGTGCATCTCTACAGACTTGACCTCTGCGGTGATGTTGCAGGGGGCAAAGGTCACCACCATGCTTGGCTTGAGGAAGCCTGTTTCCACCCGGCCCACAGGCACCGTGCCGATGCCTGGGGGGACAGAGCAAACAGAGTGGTCAGCAGGCAGCCTTCAGTGAGCCCCTGACCCTAACCACCCCCACATAGCACATGCTCACCCCCAATCTTGTATACATCCTGCAGAGGCAGCCGCAGGGGCTTGTCCGTAGGGCGGGCAGGGGGCATGATGGAGTCCAGTGCTTCTAGCAGTGTCATGCCCACCATGTTTCCTTCCTTCCTGGTGATCTTCCAGCCTTTAAACCAGGACATCTGGAAAAGCCACCAAATGTGCAGCTTGCTTAGGCTCAAGGGAGCCTGTCCCAGGTGCCAACCTGGATTTAACATGGCACCTCAAGCAATTTTTTAATGCATTCTGAGCCTCAGCTTCCTCATCTGTAAAACAGATATCACCACCTACTTTGCAGGCTCAAGTAAAGACACAAAAGACCGCACACGGTCCACCAAGCACAATGTTTGACACGTACTACACACCCACTAAATGGTGGCCATTTCTCTAAATCTTGTAGGTGTTGCCCCTCACTTGAGCCAATATTTTTAGGAGGCAGAGACTCCTTGAATCTGATTAGCTCTTAGGTCTTATTCCATCTGCTTATTACACAGGAGGAGCAGAGAAAACATGCGGCACAGTTAAGTAAGCATCAGGAATGAGAATGAAAACAAGACTCAAATACTCTAACACTTATACCTTCCTAAAGACTAGATGTTTCCCAACATCTTAGGCAAGGAAGGGCAGCATTATTGAGCATAAGGCTTTCTAGAAGGATAACCTTAAGGATGACAGTGCATTGTATACCTGCCTTTTTTTTTTAAGATTTTATTTATTTATTTGACAGAGGGAGAGAGAGAGAGAGACAGCAAGAAAGGGAACACAAGCAGGGGGAGAGGGAGAGGGAGAGGGAGAAGCAGGCTTCCCGCCGAGCAGGGCGCCCGATGCGGGGCTCGATCCCAGGACCCTGGGATCATGACCTGAGCCGAAGGCAGACGCTTAACGACTGAGCCACCCAGGCGCCCCTGTATACATGCCTTTTAAGTAGATCCTATATTTACTTCTCTAAAAACCTTAGCCAAAGCTCATCAAAGACATCATCTTTGCCTTCAGAGATTTATCAGTTAACTGGAATTCCAGTTGGCTCCTTTCTGTGGGCCAACTTCCCACTCAAACACCAGCCTCATTGGTAAAGATAAGCTCTTCTATTAGTTTGATGAACTTAGCAACTAATTTGTCTCTGTGCCAACTCAGAGGCCTGAATAAGCCTTTGAGATCAGTATCATCCCCATCTTGAAAATGGGGAAACTGAGGTCTCCGATGTCACAGGTATTTCTTGAGAGCAAAGGCTAAACCCTAAATCTCTCTAGTCCACTGAGTGCATGCTTTGTTCTTTTAGCATCTAGAACATACTAGATATGGGGCACCTGGGTGGCTCAGTCTGTTAAGCATCTGCCTTTGGCTTAGGTCATGATCCCAGGGTCCAGGGATCAAGCCCCACATTGGGCTCCCTGCTCATCAGGGAACCTGCTTCTCCCTCTCCTTCTGCCTGCCCCTCTGCCTACTTGTGTGCGTGCATGCTCTCTCTCTCTCTGTCAAATGAATAAAATATTTTAGAACATCTTAGATGCCTAATAAATAACCAGAGGGACAGGAGAATGAAATCCCCTTATTTCACTAGCTGAACTCTGTGGTAATACTTGGGAAATGGGGAAATGGGCAAAGCTTCAGGTTTCTGTTCTACTGTCATTTTATTTTTTTTAAAGATTTATTTATTTGAGAGAGCAAGAATGAGAGAGAGAGAGTACATGAGAGGGGAGAGGGTCAGAGGGAGAAGCAGGCTCCTCGCCGAGCAGGAAGCCCGATGCGGGACTCGATCCCAGGACTCCGGGATCATGACCTGAGCTGAAGGCAGTCGTCTAACCAACTGAGCCACCCAGGCGCCCTCTACTGTCATTTTAGAAGAGACCCCCTTCACCACCCAATATAGAGTAACACTCTCATACCATGCCTCCCTCAGCCTTATGTTTTTCTTAGCACTTGTCATCATCCACTATATTACCACTACCCCCAGGAGACCATAGTGTTAGGAGCAGGGTTGCCTATCATTTGCTACCACACCCTCAGCACCAAGGACAGTGCCCAGCACGCAAATACTGAAGTACCATCCAAAGGAACACACTGCCCAGTGGTAGCTCTAATCTTTCCCAAGGACAATTGGGCAATATGTGTCAGAAGACTCCAAGACAATGCCTACCCTTTGTTTCACTAGGAGCTTATTCTAATTAAATTAATGAGGACAAATGCAAGGATTTATTTAGCAAGATGCTTATGGCAATTTTTAATAAAACTAGAAACAGTATTCTTAGAAGCTGGTGACCTTGGGCTATTAGCTACACTGTGTCCAAGTTTTCTTATTTTACATGGGAATAAAATGTCTTCTTCATGAGGTTCTGTGCATGTAAAGTATTTAGTCTGGTGTCTGGCACATAGTAATTTCTCAATACCATTTTTACTTAATAATGGATATGGCTACACAATCTAATGTACCTCTGTGATCTACGATATAAAACACCCACTAAGTATTCAACATGTTTAAATGGCAAAGGAAATTTTAAAAATAAAGAGTTTTATAGAAAATTATGTACAGGGGCGCCTGGGTGGCTCAGTTGGTTAAGCGACTGCCTTCGGCTCAGGTCATGGTCCTGGAGTGCCGGGATCGAGTCCCACATCGGGCTCCTTGCTCAGCAGGGAGTCTGCTTCTCCCTCTGACCCTCTTCCCTCTCGTGCTCTCTATCTCTCATTCTCTCTCTCTCAAATAAATAAAATCTTTAAAAAAATAAAATAAAAAATAAAAATAAATAAATTTAAAAAAAAGAAAATTATGTACAGTTTGAGTCCAGCTGTGAATATCTAGAAAGAACTGCATGAAAACTAGGTTATCTATAAGCCATGAAGTTTATGCTTCATATCTGCATGAAAGGCTCATTGTAAAAATGTTAGGAATTACTTTTATAATCAGAAAAAGATTATGCTATGTACACGTGGAAGAAAAGGCTAAGAATCCTCAAGTCAGTTATGGAAAAGTTAGGCTTCAGGCAATAAAGTAGTAAGGGATAGCAGTTAGCATTTGAGCACCAACTGTATGCATGAAGCAATGCCCCTGTGGAGTCTCTCATTTAATTCTCACAGTCCCATGAAGTAAGTCCTAATGCCCAGAGTATTAATTCCTCTTTTACCTCTTTACTGTGGGCAAGGGAGAAAGCGGGGGCTTGACCCCAGGTCTGATGCCAGAGAACTAGACATCCTTTGTAGGGAGACACTCATTTAAGAATTTTAAACTCTGCTAGATTCTGGGATCCATGAGCGCAGTGACTATATCTTAGACCCATTTATATTGCCCCCACACTTCCTAACCTGCCTAGAGAGGTAGCTTAGATGCTGTGAGCATGGACTAGAATTACAGTCTCTGCCGGCACTGCTCAACAGAACTTTCTGCAATGATGGAAACATTCTGTAACTTCACTGTCCAATATGGTAGCCACATGCGGTTGTGGGACACTTGAAACGTAGCTAATACAACTAAGGAACTGAAATTATTTCATTTGACTTAAATTATTAAAGTTAATAGGCAGGGCGTCTGGGTGGCTCAGTTGGTTAAGCGTCTGCCTTCAGCTCAGGGCATGATTCCAGGGTCCTGGGATCAAGCCCCTCATCGGGCTCCCTGCTCAGTGGGGAGTCTGCTTCTCCCTCTCCTTCTGCCCCTCCCCTCCCCTCCCCTGCTTGTGTTCTCTCTCTCACTCTTTCAAATAAATAAATAAAATCTAAAAAATAATAAATAACCACATGTAACTAAATGCTACATTGCACAATGCAACTCTTTGCTTACTAGTTGTGTAGTCTTGAATAACCTCTGTTCATCTGTAAAATGGGGATCATTCACAGTGATTGGCCCATAAGCATGCTGTAAATCCTGGGTATTATATTCTCGAAGAAGCTCAAAGATTTGAGTGGGAATGTTGCATTTAATTAGCCCCATCCCAGTCAGTTCTCACCTTGGTGCTGGGTTCTATCATGTTGTCCCCATGCCAGCCTGAGATGGGCACAAAGGCGACAGCCTCAGGGTTGTAACCGATCTTCTTGATATAGGCCTTCACCTCCTTGCTGATCTCCTCAAAGCGTGCGCTACTGTAAGGAGGCTCCGTGATGTCCATCTTATTGACCGCCACAATGAGCTGCTTCACGCCCAGCGTATAGGCCAGCAGTACATGCTCACGGGTCTGCCCATTCTTGGAGATGCCAGACTCAAACTCACCTACACCACTGGCCACAATCAGCACAGCGCAGTCTGCCTGGCCCAGGTGACAGACGGAAGAAGGCCCAACTCAGACTTGGCCTGGGACACCCACTGCCCACCCCCGAAGCAGAGCCAAGACGACTCTGGTGGTACCTGTGAGGTCCCTGTGATCATGTTCTTGATGAAGTCACGGTGACCTGGGGCATCGATGATGGTGATGTAATATTTTTTCGTCTCAAACTTCCACAGGGAGATGTCAATGGTGATGCCCCGTTCCCGTTCTGCCTTCAGCTTGTCCAGCACCCAGGCATACTTGAAGGAGCCTTTGCCCACCTGGGCCGGGAGCAGGAGGGAAAGCCCCAGGGTCACCCCTATTTCCAAAGCTGCCCATCAACCAGGAAGGAAGTTCCGAAAGGAGTTGAGAGTCAGAGGGAGGGTAACAGGGCAGTGTATGGAGAGACCTTTGAATTTTTCAAACAACATAATTTATTACTTGTATAATTAAGTTTTTATTTCAGCGCTGGTTTGGGAGTCAGAGTGACCCAGGGCCAAATGACAAAGTGCCTAGGCAGGCATGTGGACCTGGCACAGGGTCAGCAAGCCCTCAAATCAGTAATAGCGAACACGTAAGTAATGCTGACCTTGAACTTGGTGCTGTTTCAAGCACTTAACATGGGTTATCTCATTTAATCTCACAACGACTTAGTGGAGTATTATCCTCATCTTGCAGATGAAGTAACAGAGAAGTTAACTGACTAGCCCAAGATCATAGGATTAATAAACAGCAGAGTCAGGATTTGAACCAAAAAGCATCAGACTCAAGTTCAAACTCTTAGCTGCTACCCTGTGTTAAATGGTATCTATGACTGATAATTACCCTTGGCAGCCTGGGGAAGTTGAGCTGATTTCAGCACTGGTAAAAAGGTGACCAAGTCGGTAGCATATTCAAGTTAACATCCTGGTCTAGGGTATACTCTACCACTTGCCAGTTCACGGGTCCTGAGCATATGTTCATTTCAGCTCTAATTAGAGGGCAGAGTGAAGAAAAGGAAAGACCAGAGACCCGGTGGTTTCCTCAAGAAAACTGACTAGTTTACTAAAAGACAGAAATAGAACCCAGGTGTCCTAACTTTCGCTACTGTAGGAACTTCTATTTTATGAAATCCATTATAGTTTAGAATATTCATTAGATAAGTAGCTATCAAAGTGTGGTCCAGAGACCCTGATACCGTTTAGAGTTTGCATGGTCAAAACTGTTTTTATAATGCTAAGACATTATTTGCCTTTTCCCTCCCTCGTTTTCTCATCATCGTGCAGTGGTGCTTTCTAGAGGCTACATGACAAGTGAAATTGCAACAGGTTGATTGCAGAAGCAGATGAGAACCCAGCTGTCTTCTATTAAGCCAGACATTAAAGATATCAGCAAAAATGTCACCCTTTCAAGATTCTTTGTTTTGGAAAATAGTTATTTTTCACACACAAAAAGTGTGATATTTACATTAATATATAAGGAGTATATTACTATTATTTTTAAGTGAGTTAAGCATTTTTAAACCTCAGTTTTAATTTTGAATATCATGAATACATAGATCTAATTTACATAAACAAACTCATTGGGGTACCTTTAAGAATTCAAAGGGTTCCTGAGACCAGAAAGTTTGAGAACCACTCCATCAGATCATTGGTTTTTCCATAACCTTCTTGGCTCTGCTTCCACCGTATTGGCTATGGACCAGTTTCTTTCTCATAGTTTTAAAGCTTTACTTGGCACCCCTTGCCACATAAGTGCCCCCACAACAATTCTGACTATACCTGAGGAAGCCAAGATGAGAATAGCTGATGGCATTGATCTATGACCTGTTGCTTTCTCTTCTCCATCCTATTTCTGTCTCTGCAGCAGCTGGTTCTACAGACTATTCCTGTCTTGCCCGATGCTTCTTCAAGCCTCAGGTTTTCTACTCACCTCCTTGGCTCTCCCTTCTCATACCCCTGCCTGGGCTCTTGCTTCACCCCTCCTGGGGCTCTGTCCCTCACCCCTTCCAGCTCACTCCCGTGGCTTAGTCCCCAATCCGGGCTTCCATCTTGAGCTCCAGACTTCACTATTCAGCTGCCCTCCTGGATATGATCACAGAAAGCCCTGTGGACACCTCAAATTTCACACATCTAGAGCAGACCTGTTTGGACTCCAGATCAGCTCTGCCCCTGGTATTCCCTGACCTTCCAATTTCCAAAGCTGGAAACTTGGGGGCCACCCTCAACTCTTCTTCCTCCCTTACCCCCTTCCCTACAGCTAACTCCTAAGTTCTGAGGATTCCCCACCTCCACGTCCCTGGATTCCACCCATTACTCTCCATGCCTGCTGCTGCTGCCTGAGCCCAGGCTACCGTCCTTGCTCCCACGGTCAAGAGCAACAACCTCCCGACCAGCTTTCTAGCCCCTAGCATTGGGCCCTTCGGGCTGTTCTCCCCATGCTGTAGCCAGTGTGCTCTTCCTAAAAAGATCTTGCCTGATTCCTATCATTCCCATGCCTGAAATCCTTTAGTCATTGTAGGGAAAGTGACCAGATTCTTTAGCAGGGCACTCAAGGCCTATGTCCCCTGTCCTACCAGGCAACGACCCTCCATCTCAGGCGCTCTACACCTGCTGTTTCAATCTCCTGTGGCTCACGGACACCTGCCCCATTTCCTCAAGGCTCAGAGGAGATCCCTTCCTTTGGGAATCCTTCAAGGCTTCTTAGGACATGTTCATTGTTCGTGACCTGGGATCCTACAGCACCCATGCTGTTACCGAGCTTACTGTGTGACAGAAGGGTGTGTGACAAGGAGTTTCTGGGGGGCAAGGCTTGCTTGAACCTACCATGGTATCCACGGGACTACCTTAAGGTCCCTGGTAGATGCGTGACAAATCCTTTCCCCTCTTCTAAATGGCAGCTTTAGCTCCTGAGATACGGCATGGCATCTGTGCCCCACTGGGATTTAAACGTTGGCCCCCATCCTCAGGCAAGCTGTTTAACCCTTCTGAGCCTCATTTGTCTCACCTGGAAAATGACAGCCACCACCTGCCTGACATGATTGAGAGGGAAAGCACCTACCAGCCCAGCAGGTGCTCAGCGGGAGGGAGCAGTCTCCTCCCCGGCAATGAGGTATCCCTCCCCGGGAAACCACGGCTAGGAAGGAGGGGGGCAGGGAGCCTCAGATAGAGCAGCCTCACCTCTGAGGCCTCCTTCTCAAACCTGTCGATGGTCCTCTTGTCAATGCCGCCACATTTGTAGATGAGATGCCCTGTCGTGGTGGACTTGCCCGAATCCACATGGCCGATGACCACAATGTTGATGTGGGTCTTCTCTTTGCCCATGCTGGGAGCTGCTCAGAGAGAGGACAGGTATGCTCAGGGCATAAATTGGCCATCTGCTGTCCCAAACCCCTCTTCCTTGGGACTGGTCCAGCCCAACCAGCAGAGGGTGAGGCAGGAGAGGAAAACAGTTGGCCAGGAGGGGGCAGGGCTCTCCAACACCTCACACCTGAGGATGCTCTGATCTCTCCCCGAGCCAGAGGATGTGCCTACCTCCAGAGCCAGGAGAAGCCCCTCTGAACCTCCTCACACCTAGAACAGACCAACCAGGCACTGGGCCCCACCCCCTTTTACAAACACCTTCTCCAGCCCGCCCCTCAAATCCCTTGTTCTTATTGGCCCGCTGGTCCTGGGATGTATGGGAAAAACACAGTACCCATCTCACCGGGGGTGGGCTCTCCCTCTCCAGGTTGGGAGGAAGATGAGCCTGCTGCCCACCAAAAGGAGGCTCCTCTGGGCTTTGAGATGCTGACTGATACCCCCTTCCCACCACCCCTAGTACCAGGCTGGGCACTAGGAGGTGGCCCAAGGGTCAAAGATGGGCCTGGGGTGGGAGGTGGTCCCCGGACTTGCTGTCCCTGGGTATTCAGGCCTGTGTGTTTGTGGGAGGAGGGTGTACAGGAAAGGGTGAGGAGAGAAGGAGCAAGGGGGTGGGAGCTCTGGTGTTTCACGTAAGTGCCTCCTGGTCCTTTCTGGGCCTCACAAACCACATGGATTTATCCCTGTCTCTAGCCGCCTGCATCAGCCTGACCCGTGGCAAACCCTGAGGTTGGTGAATGAAGCAGAATGACTGCTGCCGCCTTCAGGGCTTGACTCCTGTACACACCATCACCTTTATGCCACTGCTAACTACCTGAGCGCTGAGGGGACTGAGGCTCAGGAGCTGGACCGCTGGGGAGAAAGTAGTGGGACTCAAGCTGTCTGACCCCAGAGTCTCCACCAGAGCCCAGCACTGCCTCCCAGTGAACTCACGCTCGAAGGAAGGGATGTGAGTCCGACCCTGCTCATTTCTGGGGTCCCAGCCTCCAGCTCTGGCTTGCTGAATGAATGTTTAGGGTAGGACCTGGGAAGAAGATGAGCGTGGGGAAGGGGGGGCAGTCTCCCACACGGAAGGGCTGGCCCCAGAATTGAGGACAAGCTACTGGACTGTAGTCTGAGGCTAGTACACTGCTGGCAGCCTCCAGAGGTTCTGGAAGCATCTGCACATCAGTTCCTGAGGACCAGGCTCTGTGCCTGGAGACCAGTTAGATGCAGGGAAAGGTGGCGGAAAGAATAGGCTTCTGAGAAGGCTGACCTAATCAGATCGGAGTCCTGGCTATGCCGCTCTCACTCAGTGGTCCTTGAGCCCCTCCGGGCCTGGGGTGGCCACCAACTTCTTGGTGTTGTGGTGATTCAAGGAGATAAGCCCCCTCCCTCATAAATCTTGATGGTACTGATAATTGGTCCTTTAAAGAACTTATGACAAAGTGGAAACACACGGGGGCGCTCTAACCACAAACCACAGGTTAACATGTTCTTAGAACCTGGGCAGTTAGTTGGCAGCTGGGGACAGCTGGAGGGCTATTATCACAGAACTGTGCTGATCGCACTTACCAACTCTGGCCCTTCCTCTTCCGATACAGAAGCACTCCCTTAGCACTCTCCCTCTGCCCCCACTAACCCCTTCCTTATACCCCTGCCTTTAGAACCCTGGTGACTCTGTGGGGTCTCTAGACCCTGGTTGTCCCTCAGACCCGGCTTCTGAGTGCCCTTCCGTGCATTGGGAACCATCCTCTGGCTAGGGGAGAGATCAGAGCATCCTCAGGTGTGAGGTGTTGGAGAGCTCCCCCCCCCCCCCCCCCCCCCCGCCAACTGTTTTCCTCTCCTGCCTCACCCTCTGCTGGTTGGGCAGGACCAGTCCCTTATCACCCATCCCCGGACGTTCAGCGCCTGCTTCTGTGTATCTGTGGAGCATTGGGAAGGAAACTGGTTTTGGGATCCAAAGACCAGGTGAGTCAGCTCTGCCACTTCATGGCTTGCTCCCCCTTCCTCCACCTCCTCTTCATTCTCACTGGGCCTGGCTTGCTCTCTCTCTTCTTGCAGGACAGAGGGGAGCTTCCTCCCCACACCAGCCAGTCTGCAGAAGCCCCACAAGTGTGTATAGTCCAATGCACGGAAGGGCACTCAGGAGCCAGGTCTGAGGGACAACCAGAGTCTAGAGACCCCCACAGAGTCACCAGGGTTTTAAAGGCAGGGGTATAAGGAAGGGGTGAGTGGGGGCAGAGGGAGAGTGCTAAGGGATCCTGAGCCATGTAAAGAGACAGCCCAGGGGCGCCTGAGTGGCTCAGTCGTTAGGCGTCTGCCTTCTGCTCGGGTCATGATCCCAGGCTCCTGGGATCGAGCCCCGCATCGGGCTCCCTGCTCCGCGGGAAGCCTGCTTCTCCCTCTCCCACTCCCCCTGCTTGTGTTCCCTCTCTCATTGTGTCTCTCTCTGTCAAATAAATAAATAAAATCTTAAAAAAACAAAAGAGACCGCCCAGAAGAAGGCTTTGGAGCCAGAGACACCTGAGTGTGAATCCTGGCCTCAACACTTAACAGGTGGGCAATTTGGAGCAAGTTGGTTGCCCTCTCTGAGCCTCATGCAAAATGGAGATAATAATCTCTGCTCACATATACTGAGCACCTATCACATGCCAGGTACTGTGCTGAGCTGTTTACATGCAGTTTTCCATTTGCCCCTAGAAAACACCCTCTGAGGTAGGTAGTAATATTAATAACAGATAAAGAAATGAGGGCAAAGTTCTTTGTCCAAGAACACACAGGTCTTAAAGGATGGAGGCATGATTGGCCCAGCCATTCTGAGAACACTCAAAATTATTATTTCACAAGGTTGTTGGGAGATTAAATGGTATGATTTACAGCTGTTAATTATTTTAACCTGTTTGATAGGCAAAACGGAGAGAGCTTAAAGCAATTTTGTTTTACATTTCCATAATTACTAAATACTTTTACAAAGTCATAGTTTTCTCCATATATCTTCTTGCCATGAATTCTGTTTTTATCTTTTGATTCTTTAGCTACTGGGGATTTGATGTCTACTCCTTTCCTGAGCGACCAGAAGTCTTCAAGCTGGAGGACTATCCTGTCCAATATGGTAGTCACTCCCCACATGTGGTGACGTAAATTTAGATTAAACTTAAGTAAAATCTAAAGTTCAGTTCCTCAACTACAACAGCCACATGTGATTGGGCCATGGTGCCAGGAGCTCTGGTTCCAGCTCTGTCACCTTGGCCAGACTTCCTCAGAAAAACACATACCTCTGGACCTCATTCCTTCTCTATAAAATGTGGGCAGAGGTTAAACGAGGTAACGCGTGAAGGTCTTTTAAGGTCTGACCTTCTGGGGTCGGTTCTGGGAGCTCTGGATTCCATTTCTGGTCACGTCTCCCCTAATCCCTCTGAAAACTCAAGCTTCTCAGCTGGCTCTGCTATAAAGAGGGGTTTGGGTGAACTCATTGGCCCTCTCTCTGGCTGTTACTTACTGTGTATTTCTTAAGGGACAGCATCTGATTGGACGTGGCCAAATCTGGGCCAATCAAAGTCTCCCTAACCAGGTCCTGGTTTGGGGATTTAGGGTCAGTTAGTGAGTCTCTGCATGTGGTAGAGACAGTAATGGGGAGAAGTAGTTGGTGGTGGCCACAGTGGTGGAGAAAGCCAGTCTAGAGGGAGATAGGGAGACAGGGAGAGGGAATCAGAGCAGAGCTTCAGGGAGAAACAGGGAAAAAGATCCCCATTTCAAGCTCTTGGAATCTTTGAGACACCACTGAGTCTTTGTAATAAATTCTCCCCACTTCCTTCTTTTCTATTAAGCTCCAGTTAATTTCTCTTGCTTGTCACCAAAGGCTCCTAACCCGTGTGGGTTAAGGTAAAGGGGCCTGGTTTATTGTTGTTCTGAAAAGTTGAGTGAGTTTTCAGCTGAAAGAAAGAGAAAAGCTAAACAAGGACACCTCCCGCCCCGTGCCTTATATGGATTACTTTATCTAATCTTCACAAAAACCCTTGAGAGGTGATGCTTTCCCCATTTCAGAGGGAATTGAGACACAGAGAGGTTAGGGGACTCATGCAAGGACACACAGCTGGTCAGGGGCAGAGGTCTGGTGCGTCAGGGCTTGGCGAGACGACAAGCGGGGTCTTATCTGCATAAGCACAGCTGATGAGTGGGGAGGTTTCCTGGGTGGGGACCCACTTGGCCCGGAGAGTAAAGCAAGCTGGAAAGATCATATGAGGTGTGACTCAGTTTTTCTGGCTACAAAGAACACAGCAACATTTCTACAGTTTGAAGTGGGGAACGGTGGATTGGAGAGGAAGATCCTCTAAAATAAAAACACTTGTATTCTCAGGATCTTTTGTTTTCCACCTTCTTAAGATTTGTCGTATAAAAAGCCTTCCCAGAATGAGTGAAAATTATTCCTCTCTTCACTCCGTGGAAAGCGTTAGAGGGGGTAGAAGAGGGAAAATCAGTCCCCAAATCTGTTCTGGAATCCAGATGTTTACTTTGTAGTTCCATCACCTTCATATACAAAGATCAGTTATAAAACAGTAAAAAGAGGCCCTACCAACACACAAATAGGCAAATAGCCAATAAACCAAGAAAGAATATCTAACATTTTGAGGAATGAAAGAAAAGCACATTGAAGCAACGTACCATTTTTTACCTTTCAGGTTTTCAAGCAAGCAAAAAAAAAAAAAAAACAATTATAAAAAACATTGTTGGAGAAGATACAGAAAAATGGTCACTTTCATACTTCGTTGATGGGAGTTTTAGTCAACGTATACTTTCTACAGGGCATTTTGAAAATCTGAATCCAAAGCCTTAAAATATGCATTCTTTTTATTCAGTTTAATTCTAGGTATTTATCAAAAGGAGGTACAATTATGGGGGGTTTCTTTCTAGAATTATTTATAACAACGAAAGGGTCTCTGGTGCGGGCTGAGGCTGCCAGGGCGCTGCGGACACTCACAGGGTTTAGGGCAGCTGCGATATATCAACTGAAGGAGAAATATTTCCACAGTTTACCAGTTGTACCATCATACTGCCTACCTGTAATGCTGGTTTTAAAAACTAAAAAACAAATTTAAGTAATCTCTATGCCTGCCGTGGGGCTTGAGTCACAACCCCGAGGTCAACAGTCACAGACTCGAGGGTTGCTGGAGGGGTGGGGGGTGGAGGGGATGGGGTAACTGGGTGACGGGCATTAAGGAGGTCACGTGAGGTACTGAGCACTGGGTGTTATATGCAACTGATGAACCACTGAACTCTACCGCTGAAACTAATAATATACTATATGTTAATCAATTTAAGTAAATTTTACGTTTAAATAAATAAATTTAAGCAAAATAAAATTAAAAAAAAGAGAGACACAGCCTCTACTGACTGAGCCAGCCAGGTGCCCCTAAAACAATTTTGTAAAGATTTTATTTATTTATTTATTTGAGAAAGAGAGAGAGAGGGGGGACAAGTAAGAGGAGAAGCAGAGCGAGAGGGACAAGCAGACTCCGTGCTGAGCTCAGAGCCCAACTCAGGGCTCCATCTCAGGACCCTGAGACCATGACCTGAGCCGATATCAAGGGTTGGGTGCTTGGGGCACCTGGGTGGCTCAGTCGTTGAGCGTCTGCCTTCGGCTCAGGTCATGATCCCAGGGTCCTGGGATCAAGCCCCACATCGGGCTCCCTGCTCCGCGGGAAGCCTGCTTCTCCCTCTCCCACTCCCCCTGCTTGTGTTCCCTCCCTCGCTGTGTCTCTCTCTGTCAAATAAATAAAATCTTTAAAGAAAAAAAAAGAGTTGGATGCTCAAATGACAGGCGCCCCCCTAAACATTTTTTTAAAGGTTGTTTCTGCTTCCTCATAAAGTTGGAGCTGGGAGCTGGGAGTTTTGTTTCTCACTCTTCTAGTTGAGCACAGGTCCTGGGGCAAGATTATGTCATTACTCTGATGGGAAATGGAATGTATGTGTGTTCTCAGGTTTTTAGCACATCTTAGTTTCAATTTCCAATATGGTAAATACTGAAAGAAATAACCCACATAAACAAAAGATCTGTAGGGGCTTCAATAATGCTTAAGAGTGTACAGGGTTCCCAAAAGTTTGAGAACTGCTAATCCCAACAGGTGGATGTCAGGGTCATTTTCAAGGTAAAAGAAGGGGGGCATGTGGATTGCCCAGGGTCACCGACTAATGAAGAGCGAAGCCTGGATGCAAATCCAGGCTTGTCTGATCTGAGTCCTCTCTTTCCCACGACTTGCCAGGGAGACCCTCTTTCAATACAGTGTGATGTCTGGTGTGTGTGTATCTCCTGGTGGGGACCCAGGCGCCTTCTCGGCAGCATCCAGCACCTGGCCCGGGGCCCCACCCTACCCGGGAGAGCAATGGATGTTTGCTGACCCAGTAAATGAATGACCCATTCCAGAAAGACACAGTTGAAAAATTCTCCCTGGGAGGAGGGTGAATGCAAAGTTAACCGAACTCTCCTTGCACCCTCGACCCTGCTCCTTTGGCCCTGTTCTTTGGCCTCAAGCTTTCTGAAAGGGCTGCCAGGGACAAGAAGCTGTGGGAGCAGCAGATGCTGGGGAATACGGTCCCTGTCCCTAGGAGCTCCTGAACAACAGGCAAGAGAAGCCCAAAATATGCAGTGACATGAGTAACAAGTGCAACCGACAAGAGGGGGAGCCTGGAGGGGGTGTGGGGGCAGGGAAGAGGGGCCCCACCTTGACTGTGCAGGGGTGGGGGGTGTCAGGGATGTTTCATTTCCAAGCTGGGGTTGAAAAAGGAACAGGCATTGGCCAGCTGAGGAGGTAGAGAGGACAGTCCCCAGGTAGAAGAGCGTGTGGAAGAGCCAGGGGACAGAGAGCCTGTGGAGCCCCCAGAGACAGCAAAGAAGATGTTCTGGCAAGAGCCGGAGAGGTAGATCCCAAGCACACAGGGCCACAAGGACCAGGAACAGAGCTTAGGCAGTGGGGACCGTATTCATCAGCTCAGGCTGCTATAACAGAATACCGCAGGCTCCATAGCTTAAAGAACAGAAATAAATTTTCTTAGCGTTCTGGAGGCCAGAAGTCCAAGATCAAGGTGGCAACAGATTCAGTTTCTGGTGATGGTCTCTTCCTGGCTTGTAGATGGCCACCTTCTTGCTGGGTCCTTGCCTAGCATTGTTTCCTCTGTGCTTGTGCTGGGCAGAGGGTGGGGGCCAGCTCACTGTTGTCTCTTCCTATAAGGACACCAGTCCAATCAGATCAGGGCCCCACCCTGTGACCTCATTTAATCCCAATTACCTCTACAAGGCCCTATTTCCAGATACAGTCACCATTAGGGCTTAGGGCTTTACCTCGTGAATGTGGGGGGAACACAGTTCAATCCACTGCAGGTGCCACTGGGGGTGGCTGGGACGTGCTAGGGTCAGGTTGGCCTGTAGGGAGCGAGCTCTGTGGCTGCGCGGGAAGGATGGGCCAGAGCAGGCAAGGCTGGAGGCTGTCGGAATGGCTGCGATTGTCCAGGGGTGAGAAGTGCTGCCTAGATCGGAGGCACGGCATTTGGGGTGCAGACGGGGCAGCCGTTTCATGAGTTCGAATCCACAGGACTCGATGGGTGGGGTAGGCGGAGGAAGAGGCAAAAGATGGCAGCCAGGTTTCCAGTGTGGGTAATGGGTGGTTGTAGGGCCGGCTTCCTGGCCGTGTGACCCGCCCCGTCCCACACTCAGAAGGGCTCAGTGCCTCTTTCATGCCCGGCTGTCAGTGTCCTGAAGTTATTCACAACTTTTTAAGAAGGGAGCCCGGCATTTTCATTTTGCACTGGGCCCTGTGAATTATGTAGCTAGTCCGTGTGGTTGGGAGTTCATGGACCAAGATGGGGAATCTGGAAAAGGAGGGTTGAGGAGGAAGATGCAGAGTTCAGAGTGAGCCCTCTGTCATGCCCATGTTCAGAAACTTTCCAGTCTTTTCTGCGGGCCTCTTTTTCTTGAGCAGCAGGGAAAGGGGACAATGTCCCCTGGGGGGCTTTCTCCCTTGAGACCTTTCTCCTAAGGGGTTGCCTGGACAGAAGGGGGCCCCTCTTTTCATCCTCCATCTCTGAGGTCTTGTTCTCCTCCAAACTGGGGTCCTCCAGGGGGTCCCTTCCTTCCCAGGAGCCACCTCTTCTCCTCCACAGATCAGTGGACCGGAGCAGGGAGGGAGCTGGCCTCCAGCAGTCCCAGGAGGAGGCCCACCCTCTACCCTCTCTCTCGAGATAGTTGGATGACACCAGCTTATTTATCCCTGCCCCCTAATTTGCAACTGCCATACTAGCAGGTGAGGACAAGGGCTTTAGAACCTCAGGTGGGTACAAATCAGGTGCTGAACGTATTCCCTTCAGGACACTTTAAGATCTCGGCCGCCTTATCCGGGGAGTGACCACACAGTTTATTGACACTTCTGAGAACAAAAGGGCAGAGTAGGCAAGAAATACATACTCGCCATCCTGGGACCATGGGCACAAACTGACATCGTCCCAGATAAATCGGGATGCACAGTCCCCCTACTTTATCCATAACGTGGGATTAAATGGAACCACACATAGAAGGCAGGTGCTCAAGGGACAGCACCCATTATCATTTCTACCTTCTGCGTTCACCCTCAGCCCATGTCTGAATCTCAGTCACTCATCATTCACTCACCAGCCTGACACCCACCACGTGCCAGGGCACAGCTATTCATCCCTTCAGCCAGCGTTTCGTGAGCAGCTCACATTAAGTCAGGCCCCAGGGCTAGGTTCTGGGGATCCAAAGATGACGGACACCACTGGCTCCTCTGGGGTTTGCAGGCTTGTAGGGTGTAATGAGTTAAATAGTATCCCCTGAAAATTCATATCCACTCAGGATATGACCTTATTTGAGTCTTTGCGGATGTAATTAAGGATGGAGATGAGATCATCCTGGATGATGGTGGGCCCTAAGTCCAATGAGCATGTCCTTATGGGAGACAGATGGGACACAGAGGGACACTGAGGGAAAGGCCTCATGGAGACAGAAGCAGAGACTGGAGGGCTGTCACATTCCAAGAACACCAGCAAGTTTGCCAGGAGCCACCAGAAGCTAGGAGAAAGGCATGGGATGGATTCTCCGCATCAGCCTTCAGAAGGAACCAAGCCTGCAACCAGCATTTTGATTTGGACTTCTGACCTCCAGGACTGTGAGAATATAAATTTCTGTTGTTTTAAGTCACAGTTTGTTGCAGCAGCCCAAAGAAAACCCTACGTGGGGGCATACAGACGCTATCTACACCGATAATTAAAGAATTCTCAAATGGCAGCTACCTCTGGGAGAGGAGGTGACTTGGGGGCCAGAGAAGGGGGCTTTCTCGGGACTGGTCATGTTCACTTCTTGATCAGGTCATGCATGTGTATTCACTTGTGACAACGAATTGAGCTAGGCACTTAAGACTTGTGTGTGTTATATTTCAAGAAAAAGTTAAAAAGATAAATCGCACACATATATAACCATAGATTACAGTGCTTTGAAACACTTTGAAACAAAACCCCAGGGCTATTGAAGACATTGGGTTTCTTCCCATGTTTCTGCTTCTGCATACTCCTGGGGGTTACTATAAAACTGTGAACTTTGCCTTTAAGTTTGAGGGAGGGAGATTCTGTGTAAATAATTTAACTTCATTAATTCAGCGTGTGCTGTCTGATCTCTTAAATTCCTTGTCCACTTCTGCGAGTCCATCTGAAAAAAGGAAATTTGCTTGTTGCTTTTTTTTTTAAGTAATGGCATATTTTTAAAGTAACTACATATTCGTAATAATTGTTCACAATAACAGTGACTACAGGTGGCTATCATTTAGCAAGCACTTACTTTGTTTCAGGCACTTAACAGATATTATTTCATTTAACCCTCACTAGAGTCCTTTGCCTTTGAGGTAGTTTATATTATAGTCCAATTTACAGAAAAGAAAGTAGGGGCTCAGAGAAGTTAAGGAACTTACTTACCTAAGTCCACACAACCAGCTTTTATTTATTTATTTTTTTAATTATTTATTTATTTATTTGACACAGAGAGAGAGAGGGTGAGAGCAAGCACAAGCAGGGGGATCAGCAGGCAGAGGGAGAAGCCGGCTTCCCGCTGAGCAGGGAGCCCGATGCGGGGCTCGATTCCAGGACGCTGGAATCATGACCTGAGCTGAAGGCAAGGTGCCCAACGACTGAGCCACCCAGGCGCCCCCTCCCGGCCAGCTTTTAAAACACTGCCCTGTGGGAACGAGTGAGCCACGGGCATCAGAGGTGCAACATAGGGGATACGGTCAATGGTATTGTAACAATGTTGTATGGTGATGGATGGCGGCTACATTGGTGGTGGGCACAGCCGAAGGTACAGACCTGTGGAATCACTGTGTTGTACACCTGAAACGAATGTAACATTGTGCGTCAACTCTACGTCAACAAAAACATAATTTAAAAAAGTAAAAATCGTATTCACATACATTTTTATGATTAAAGAAGACAAGAATTTGGGAAATGCAGAAATGCGCAAAAAAGGAAATGAACGTCACCAGTCGGAGAAACAATAACAAAAACAACAAAAAAACCCCTCGCTCTGTAGCGCCACCGTTCACTACACCATGAAAAAACACCCTGATACCTGGAAACATCCACAACGCCTCCTCCTCTTTATCTTCCAGTTTTACCAAATGATTGTTTCCCTGAACCTACTGTGCTGTTTCACGCCCCCTCGCTTTTGCACCTGCTGTTCCTTCTCTCTGGAATGTTCTTTCTCCCTCTTTGCCCATCAAACCCCTATTCATCCTTCAAGACCTTGCTCAGCTTGCAAACACTCATTCTCTTTCAGCCGCTCGTTCTGCTTTTGGTCACCTGTTCGAAGGTTTCTCTCTCCCTCCTTTGTGCCTTGCAGAGGCCCCTGCCATGGAGCCAATCACTTGCTAGTGCGGGTTTTCTTTAAGTGTCTATCTCCCACCAGAACCAGACAGGGAGCTCTCTGTTGCCTCCTTTTCTATCCCGGCACAGGGCCTGGCACCAGTGAGTGATCAGAAAATGCTGAGCCAGACAAACAGCAGCGAGGTAAAAGTGATGATCAGTCCCGATGACCGAGTCACATGAAAACTGCTGACAGCCCAACGATACAAGTACGTGGCGCGGTGGCTAGGGGCGCCCATTCTGGAGCCAGACCGTCTGGTTCAAACCCCAGCTGTGCACCCCGCCGTGCCTGAGACCCCCATCTGTCACTATCTCCAAGCCCTGCTTCCGGATGAGGCCTGCAGTCGGGGGTAGAGGGGCTGCGGGGGAGTTTCCTACTTCTGTTACCCCTGTTCCCGGGGATGTTGAGGGGGGTGTCCAGTGGCAGTCCTTAACCAGGTGCCTGGTGGGGTGGTCTGGCCTGGCTGTCCCATGATGGCTTCCTTAGTCCCCTTGGTTCCTAGAGAAGGAAGGGGGGGGAAAGAGGAGCCCAGCCAGCTTGGGACAGTGGTTGGGGAAGGTGGGGGACACGCTGCCTGTCTTCCTCAGGCTTGCCCTCCTTTCTTCCTGTCCCCTGGGTCTGGCCTCAGTGCCCACCTCCCAGGACAACCAGGAGAACAGGTCAGAGAACCAGACTTACCTGATTCCTGGCTGAGCCAGAGCAGCTGGGGGATGGAGAGGCAGGCCTTAACCAGCCTCTGCAGGGTCAACTTCCCAGGGGAGGTGACTTCTCAGCTGAGTCAGGAAGGATGACTACAGGAGTCAAACCCGAAACATGGGGGCCAAGAAAGGCCACTCACCAACCTTGGCTTGCTCAGCCACAGCCCAACAACTCAGGCCATGGCTGTTACCAAGACATGACAAGAGACTCTCGGACACCCTCCCTGTGACACATATGTATTCATACACTCGATGACAAGACCCCCCCGCAGCAGGACCGCTTTGCTTCCGCCCCACACCCAGCCTGATCTCTGTTCCCATAACTTGTTGCCCCTTTCTCTCTGCTTTCCATCATTCCCTCTCTCCCGGGAGTCTTGCTTCCTGGGTTTAGATGCCAGCTTCATATCTACTTGCATGTGACCTTGAGCACATTATTCGAACTCCCTCATATTGCTCCTCAACCGTAAAGGAGGGTAACAATCCTTCTTGTCTGTCGGGGTCATTGAGAGGGTTAAGGGTCATATCCCTGTAAAGTACCTGCCTCAGTGCCTGTCCCTCAGCAGTGGCGGCTCAGCTTAGGATCCTGGCTGTCCTTACCATCCGTCTTGGTCTTGTTCTGGCCCCACCCTCTCCCTTCCTCAGGGGTCCCGCCTCTCCCTCTCCCAGCTTATTGTCCTCTCTTCTACCTGGGCCTACTTTTTTTTTTTTTCTCCCCTCCCTCCTTCCTGAACCGGAAACTCACAATACCCGAGGGGTTATGGAAGGAGAAAGGGCAGTCATTTCTCCAAAGAGCAATGCTGCCCGGCTTAGGTTCCCTAGTGGAGAGAGCGGACGGGGCTCCTGCTCAGCCCGAGAACCCAGCATGCTCCCTGTCAATCCTGAAGTAACCTCTGCAAGCCAAACCCCCACACAAAGATACACGTTGGTAGGTCAGGCCACTGCCTGCAGCTGTTTTCCCATTAGTAACGCAGAAAGGGAGGGACTTGACCTAGATGCCCCTGGATGCCCGTGGGGGTACTGTGGGGATCAAGCCCACACTGGGGACGGACAGGATGTGGGGAGCCTCTCATGGACATGGGGACTTGAATCCTGGGTCCTCCTCTACTTCTCATCTTCTCCTCTCTAAGCCTTGGTCTCCTCATTGGTAAATTGAGGCCAGACAATAATCCCTGTCTACTAGCTCTCAGGCCTGGTGGGAGGAAGCAATGTGAGGAGAGGGAAGAAAAATAGAACTGTGCCGAGTTGGGGAATGAACACCTGCCCATCGCCGGCTAAGCTCCACATCTGGGCCAGCAGATGGCGCCATTGTGGCGCCAGTGTCTCAGCCCCAGGCCTCGGGGCAGTGGGCTCCCAGGTTCCAGGCCCACTGTCTGCCTCTTCTCGGATGGGGCATTTGTTATATGTGGCAAAACTTGGTCCAGAGTGTTAATTAAAAGCCCAAACTCTGGAACCAACAGACCTGGACTGAACTGATTCTACTCCTTTAATAAAGGCAATGTGACTTTGGGTAACTTGCTTAACCTCTCTGAACCTTAGTTTCCCCAACTGTAAAATGAGGATGGCATCCGTTTCCGGGGTTGTCAGGAGGATTGATTCAGTCTAGGAAGCAAAGGCTCCCGCAGCACCTGCAGGGAGCCAGTGCTCAATAGCCTGCGAGCCAGGCACATCCTTCACAGCTGCCCAAATACAGCCACACCATGTTACAACACTACCCCCACTCCTGCCCTCCCCCCTTCACTCCTGCCCTCTGCCTTCCCCCTGGAATGTTCACCCCCTCCCTGTTTTCATGACTTTTTGAGACTCATTGGGGTTTTTTTTCCTAGTTGCATGTTTGAACTTTATTGAGACATAATTCATGTCATAAAAATTAACTCATTTTAAGTGTACAATTCAATAATGTTCAATAAATTTACCAAGTTTGTGCTCAAGACTTGATTTTCTAAATCCTATATCTCAAATATGCCTCTCTCCTGAGTCCCAGACCCTTTATCCAATGCCCCTTGGATATTGTCACATAGCTGCTCCCCACCCCTCCAACTCAATACATTCCCAACCAAACTCATCATTGTCTCCCCCCTTCCTTCTTCTCTTCCTGCGTTTCCCATCTCCCTTCTTGGCTTCCTACCAATTTCATCTTTTTTTTTCTCTGTGTTCTCAGCACTTTGCTCAGAACCTGGCACGTGGTAGGTGCTGGGCAAAAGTTTGCTCTATGCATGAATAAAATAAACAGCATCTTCCTGTGACCCAAGTTTGAATCCTCTCACCCCACACTCCCGCCGGCCAGCCACCCTGTTGACTCTCTCTTGGAACTGTCTGTCTGGAGTCCACCCCTGCTGCCAAGAGCCCTGCTGCTCCCGCCTCACAGCCTGCCCCCCACTGTTGAGGTGGCCCCTTCTCCGGACACCCCCATGCCCTTCCTCAGTCTCTCCCTCTCTGATCCCCCTATCTGGTCCCAGAGTGACTTCTCCAAAAAAGCACATCTGCCCTCACCACCTCCACCCGAAGAAGGTACTACCCATTCTGCCACAGCCAAGTCCAGACCCCCTAACCTGACATGTGCAGCCCGTCAGTGTTTGGGAGTCCATCTCTCCAGCCTCCGCCTCACCCCTTCCCCCTTCTCCAACTCTTCGGGGCTCTAGTGACCACAAACCACAAGAGCAGTATGACAGCACGGCGAGAAGGTGGGACTGGGCTGGAGTTCACATCCCAGCCTCAATGCCTCTTTGATCCTCAGTTTCCTCCTCTGTAAAATGGGAGTTGTGATAGCACCGATGTCCGAGGACTGTTGTGGGGACTAAATCCGGCGATGAAGGTAAAGCACTTGGAACAGGGCCTGGCACGCCGCCAGGACTCAACAAACCTTAGTTTCATTTCTCTGCGAGCTCCGCAAGCGCACGGAGGACTGTCTTTGTGGAGACCGACGGCGGAGACTCTTTCCCCTTTGTCTCCACTGGGGGGCGCCGCAACCCTTTCCACAGCCCGGCAGAGATGGGCTCCGTCTGGGAGGCCTGCGCCGAAGGCCCTCAAGTCAGCTTGAATCAGACCCTCCTCCTTCACAGAACTTATCACACTAGGATCCCCCCCTGCCACCTCCCCCAGGGCGAATCCAATGCCAAGTCTCCAAACAGCTCCCAAATCACTCCCCATCTCTGCGTCCCGCTGCCACCCCTTTACATCAGCCACACTGTGCCCACCCTGCTTCCATCCTGCCCCACCAGCATTCATCCCAGAATGAACAACTGTTCTCACCGGCCCTCCCCTGCCACGGTTCATCGGCTCCCGAGCATGGTCCGGCCGACCCGGCGGGCTCTGCCCCTTCCCCAGCCATGTAGCAGACCCCATCCCTTCTGCCTACTGGTTCCAGCCACAGTGGCCTCGGGAGCACTCGTCTCCCTCCCACCGGGGCCCATCATCCCTTATTAAGCCCCTTCACATCCTGCTCTCCTCAGAGACATCATCTCTGACCCTCCTACTCCCATGAGATCAACTCATCTCCCATGACATGTCTTCACAGCACTCTGCTTACTCCTCTTAACCCTTATCACACTTTGTAATTATATATTCGAGTGGCTATTTGATGAACATCTGCCTCCCCGCTTCCTTCGGAAGCTTCTTGAGAGCAGAGGCTCTCTTGTACCACGGCGTCCCCAGTGGCCAGGCGTATACCAGTGGGACGCTGGCATGGAGCTGGCCTGTTTCCTTATGTGTCCCCTCTGTTCCCTTGCCAGGATCCCAAGGGGAGAACTGTAATCTGGGTCCGTATTTCCAGACAGAACCCTACTCCCCCTTGGCCTGGAACATCACAAGGGAACCATCTCGTGGGTGGATGACTACATCTTCTTTTGGTCTTCCTAAGGTTGGTATTTTTTTTTTTTTTTTAAGATTTTGTTTCTTTGTCGGAAAGAGAGAGAGCGCGCGAGAGTGCGAGCAGGAGGAGCGGCGGGCAGAGGGAGAGGGAGAAGCAGGCTCCCATGCGGGGCTCCATCCCAGGACCCTGGGATCATGACCTGAGCCCAAGGCAGATGCTTCACCGACTGAGCCACCCGGGCGCCCCCTAAGGTTGATATCTTAACTATGCTTAAAGAATCCATAATGCATTGTGATAAAATAAGAATAATAATATCTATGGTAGGCATTGGACTGACTCTCGCTACCCAATTATTCCCCCATGAACATCTCTGCGAGCCTTTGTAGTGCACTTTCCCAGCTCTGGCCACCCCTGTGCTTCCACAGGGCAGTGTCACTCCTTTCTGGCTTTTATAGAAGAGAAAGTGAAGGTTTAGGGAGATTAAGTGGTGGCCCCGAGGAGGCCACGCTGGAGCTCAGACCTAGGCAGGCCTCCGTGTCCCAGCCCTGTGACTTTCCCCTCCGTAACTCCCCAGCCTGTCCCACCCCGTCTCCACGGGGTACTGATATGCACTGTCCCCTCTGCTAGCTCGGTGCCCAGCCAGGAGCGGGAGGGCTCACAATGACTGTTGAATGAGTGAATGAATGAGTGAATGAATGCTTCCTTAGCGGCCAGGGCCAGACCCCAGGACACCCTCCCCACTTCCAGAGACCACCTGGAGATGCTGCCTCTAGCCAGGGCTCTATCTCAGAGCCCAGGAGGGAAGGACGAAAAGGGGGCTGGATGAGAGGACAGAGTCAGAGATGGCAGCACCTCCTCAGTACAGCACTTCACAGTTTGCAAAGCCCTGACACTCAGCGCCTCTTACCAAGATCTCCAAGGAGATCTGCCAGTAGCGGAACAAATAAACAAACAAGAAAAGAAGAAAGAAAAGCTCTTTTTTTTTTCCCTCTTTGCAAAGCCACTGTGTGTTCTCTGTAAACAGTTAGGAACCTCACTGCTCAGTGCAGTAAGTAGTTACTTGGTACACACGGCCATTCACATTTATATTAAACACAATTAAGTAAAATGTAAAATTCCACTCCTCAGTCTCACGAGCCACACTGAAAGTGCTCAGGAGCCACACGTGGCTAGGGGCTGCCCTACTGGACAGAATAGATACAGAACATTTCCATCACTGCAGAACATTCTATCGGACAAAGCTGATTTATGACATACAAATAAGCAAAGGAAGGGGGAACCAGCTGCACTGCCATTTCCCAAAGAAAACCACTGCTGACATTTTGGCGTGGATGTTTCCAGTTTTTTCTAGGGGTGGGCATTATGCATTGTTTTTTTTTCCAAAAATGGGTTAATACTGTACAAACTGTTTTACAGCCTTTTTTTTTTTTTACTTATCAAAGTGCTACAAATATCTTTTCGATAACACCTTTTTAAACAGTAGCAAAGTACATGTGTGACTACCACAATTAATTTACCCAATTCTCTATCCGCAGGTGTCTGCATTGCCTCCCCCTGCCCTTTTTTTTAATCTATCAGGGCAACTATTATTTTTTTTGTTTTGTTTTTTTAAGGTTTTATTTATTTTATTTGAGAGAGAGAGCGAGAGAGCAGGAGCGGGGGTAGGGGGAGGGAGGGAAAAGCAGACTCCACACTGAACAGGGAGCCCGACTCGGGCCTTGATCCCAGGACCCCGGGATCATAACCTGAGCCGACGGCAGATGCTTAACCAACTGAGCCACCCAGGTGCCCCCCCTTTTTAAAGGGGGCAACTATTCTTTTTTTTTTACACTTACTTAGGGGTGCCTGGGCTAGCTCAGTCTGAAGAGTGTGTGACTCTTGACATCAGGGTTGTAAGTTCAAGCTCCACGTTGGGGATAGAGCTTACTAAAACAAAACAAAACTGGGGCGCCTGGGTGGCTCAGTTGGTTAAGCGACTGCCTTCGGCTCAGGTCATGATCCTGGAGTCCCGGGACCGAGTCCTGCATCGGGCTCCCTGCTCAGCGGGGAGTCTGCTTCTCCCTCTGACCCTCTTCCCTCTCGTGCTTTCTATCTCTCATTCTCTCTCTCTCTCTCTCAAATAAATAAATAAAATCTTTAAAACAAAACAAAACTGATTTAAATGTTTTGTGTAACAAGAGCTATATTTTATTTTGAAATCACTTAATGATTTTTGTAAAAGTGGTAGTTGGGGCACCTGGCTCAGTCAGTTAGGCGTCTGACTCTTGATCTCAGCTCAGGTCTTGATCTCAGGGTTGTGGGTTCAAGCCCCACACTGGGTTCCATGCTGGGCATGGAGCCTACTTTAAACAAACAAAAAAAAAGTGGTAGAGGCTCATTGTAGAAAATTAAATTAAATATATAAAGTACAAAGAAGAAGAAAAAAAACCTCCCCAAATTACTCTACTCAAAAATAACCACATTTTCTTTCAACTTCATATTGTACGATTTTTTTTTCAAACATACAGAGAGGTTGAAAGAGTAGCATAGTAAATACCCATACACCCATCACCTCGATTCAGCAATTGAAACCACCACATTTGAAACATGTGGGGACCCTATTTCTGAACATCTTTCTGATCTAAACAGATACAAATGTGTATATATAAGAATGACATCACACTTGACATGTTGTTCTGCAATCTGGTTTTTAAAAGTTTTTCACTTGTAATAATAATATATTGCAAATATCTTTTCAAGTTGCACTAAATATTCTTCCATAGAATCATGTTTAATGGTCTCTCAGTATCAGCTGGATGGATCTATCATATTTTTCATAACCAACCTCTTATGGTTGGGCATGGGTGTTTCCAATTTTTCACTATCATGGGAAAAAAAAGTTCAAGGAGGATCCTTGTGTCTTTGTGCCTTTGGGTGGTAATCTCCTGAAGGTAAATTCCTAGACTGGAGATTCAGACCAAAAGGACAAGCCATCCACAAAGGTGGTACCAATTTGCCCCTTCCACTGAAAATGCATGAGACTGTCCAATTATCACATCCGCACCAATACTTTTGCTTTTAGGGCAATTGTGTATTTAAATTATTTATTTTCATATCTGCCTCTCTCCAGAGACGATCTTATTTTGATTGCTCCTTTTTGAATTTTAGACCCTAGCACAATAGTTGGCACATAATAGACGCTTAACAAAAAAATATTGAGTGTGTAATTGCTCCATCTCATGGCTGAGCCTAGGGAGGGGCATGGCACAGAGAATACAGTGGAAATTCATCTTAGCATGACGGATAGGTTTTAAAATCGGCACATAAATAAAATAACCCATAAAATGTTTGTTGCATAAGCAAATGCTTGAAATGCTTCCCCTTTAGGGAAGATGCCACCATGATACCAACAAATAACTTCTCAGTTATTCAAACACTTGCATGCATTTTGTATATATTTACTCAGCACTTACTATGACCCAGGAACTGTTCTGGGTAATACAGCAGAAGATGAAACCAAGTCCCTGCCTTTGTGGAGCTGACATTCTAGTGGGGAGACATACGATAAGCAAATAAATAAAATGCTGAGAATGTCCCTTTGATGGTGATGAATGCCAGGAAGAAAAGTAAAAAAAAAAAAAAAAGAAAGCTAGAAAGTGGCAGAGGTGAGGGAGGGAGGATGGGGTGCTTCTTTATGAGGAGTGGCCAGGGAAAACCTTATTGATGAGCAGAAGTGAACCCTGCGGATGGATCCAGAGTAGTCTCCTTTAGGCAGAGGGGAGAGCAAGTGCAAAAGCCCTGAGGTGTGATTGTGCTTAGCTGCTCCAAGATCAGCAGGGATGCCAGGGTGGCTGAAGGGAGGGAGGGGAAAGCAAGCAAAGAGTGGGTGAGGAGGGGCATGCACAGCTCAGGTAGGACCTTCTACGTCATGGAAAGGTGCTAAGATGTTCTTCAAGTGACAAGGGAGACTTTGGAGCATTTGAAAATAGGATGGAAGTGATTTGACTCATGTTTTTAAAAGATCCTGCTGGCTACTGTATGGAGAATAGAAGGTTGAGGGAGGAGCAAGGGCAGAAGAAGGGAACCCCAAGGCTTTTATACAGATCCGGGCAGGAAAAGATGGTGCCTCAGTGCAATTAGTAGCATCAAGGTGGTGAGGGTCAGATTCTGGACATCTTTTGAAGGTAGGGCTGGAAGTATTTGCACTGGGTCAGGTGAGAGTATGGGAAAGAGGAGTCAGAGATGACCTTCCCCAAGCAATGGGAAGGATGGAGTTGCCATTTGCTGAGATGGGAAGCCCAAGGGAGGATCAGGTTTGGGGGTAAAAATTAAGACTTCAGTTGTGGCTATATTGAGTTTGGGTTTCTTGTTAAATAGCTGAGCAGGGATGTGTGATTCTAGAGTTGAGTGGGAAGGCCTGGGCTGGAGAAACAAATCTACAGTCATCAGCATGTAGGATGCATGTAAAGCCTCAGGACCAGAGGGGAGCACCCCGGAGTGAGCTGGGGAAGTGGAGAGGTCCAAGGGCTGACTTCCAAGGAACTCTAGCTTGGACCTTGGAGAGATGAAGGAGAAGGAGACCGAAAAGGGGTTCCATGAGGTGCGAGGGGAACCACGACAGTAAGGTCCGGGAAGTTTCGGAGAGGATGTGTTCAAGTAGGGGGGCTCAGTCACCTGGTCAGATGCTGATGAGGAGGAGCAGGCATTGACCATTGCATTGGGCAGCGTGAGGTCATCAGTGACCTTGACAACAGCACTTTCAGTGGATCAGAGGGGAGGAAAGCCTAACTAGAATGCACTGAAGAAAAGAAAGGGGAAAAAACCAATTAAGACTGTCAATCAGAAAACTCTTGGAGAACTTTCACTGTAAGACGGAAGCAAAAGAGCCTGTGTGCTTGTGTGCGTGCGTGCGTGTGTGCGTGTGTGCGTCTTCAGATTGGGAGAATGATGGCATGATTGTGTGCTGATGGGAAAGGGCCAGCAGGAGAGGAGGAAACCTGTTGCTGCAGGAGACACAGGAGAAATTGCTGGATGAGCCCCAGAGACAAGAGAGGATGCAGTATGGTGCCCACCTGGAGGGTGTGGTCTTGGGAGTACACTCAAGGGCTCCTTGCGACAGGGAGATGCAGAGAACCGGCCCAGAGGCTGGCAGGTGAGCAGGGGGTGAGGTGGGAGCCTGGGGAAGTTTCCCTCTGATTGCTTCTGTTTTCCCAGTGAAACAGGAAGCAGGGTCATCCATCGGTGGACAGTGGATAGTGCAGGTTCTTTCCCCGGTGTTGCTGCAGATAGCCATGGCTTCCGCGGACCATCAGATGATTAGGTTGGCTTGTATTTAGGGCCACGCGGTAGAAAACACCTTTGAACGCCAGGATCACACTGGGCATGGTGAGAGCCCACACCCTGCTGGGTGGGGGGGACTTGGGGGCGACTGGGGGCAGGTCCCATGAGGTCATGTCCCCATCAAGGTGTGAGTGCCCACAGGGCAGGATGGGAGTGTAACTGCATAGTAGTGATTTGTGCATATGGTGCATCTTCTGGGCCAACACCCTTATTTTACAACATCATTATTTCATTTTATTTCCCGGCTCAGGGTAGAGAGGTTCAATGACTCGCCCAAGATCACGCAGCAGAATCCTCATCGCCCCTGCCATCATCATCTTCATTTTCATAGCCGCTACCTGCCCTGGCCGCTCCATGCTGCCAAGTGCACTTCCTCCTTCCAGCCTCTCTGAAGTGGCCACTTTTGTTGTACAGGTGGGCAAACATTACAGCGCAGATAAGATGCAACCCGGGGGATCATTCTTTCACCCTTTCTGTAAAAAATCTTGGGCAGAGACTGACTGGGGCTGGTAAACCTATGAGACAAGGCAGAAGGGGGGCTCCCCTTGAAACCTGAGAGCAGTAAATTTAAGACCAATAAGGGGAAGTTTTGCTTTGCCCAGAGGGGGTACCAGCTAAAAATACTAGTGGCTACAAGTAGTATTTAGATGAATTCATAGATAGTTGATCTTCACACAACAGTTGGAGTGAGCTTTTAAAAACATAAATCATATCACAACACTTTACTGTTTAAAACTTCCCACTATACTTAGAGTAAAATCTAGACTCTCCCCCCTGGGTGGCTTCCCTGCCTTTCTCTCATGCCCCTCAGCTCCTTGCTTACTTGGGTCCAGCCATGCTGCTCTCCTGGCAGTCTCTTGAGCATGCCAAGTGCTTCCTGCCTCAGGGCATTTGCATGTGCCCTTCTGTCTGCTGGACTACTCTCCTCTCTGCTCTTTGCCTAGGTGACTCTTTCTCATCCTCTATGCCTCGTCCGAAGTGTTACCTCCTACAGGGGGCTTTCCCTGCATGACCTCTTTCTCATCCTCTATGCCTCATCCTAAGTGTTACCTCCTACAGGGGGCTTTCCCTGCATGACCACCCAGCTGAGTCAGTACCTGGTCACTTGGTCTTGCCACCTTGTGGTTTTCTTCCTTGCCCTTATCACAAGACACATTACGTTATTTATTTTGTGTCCATTTCCTTCTGCGGAACAGTGGGTTCCATGAGGGCAGGATCCTGGTCTGTCTTTTCATCCCCATGTCCCCAGAACAAGAACCCTACTGACATAGTGCTTGGCATGTGCTGGTTATCTATTTAAATTAACTTACTCAGTCCCTGCACATCAACCCTGTAGGAGAGGTGGTGTTAGTATCATTCTTATTTTATAGATGAAGAAACTAAGGAACAGATTGGTTAGAAATTTACCCAAGGTTACAGCTAGTGAGTGGCAGAGAAAAGATTAAAATCCAGGCAGGGGGGCTCCAGAGTCTATACTCTTAGCCACAACTCTCTGTTCCCTCTCCAATATTTATTGAGAAGATCATCAGTAGACATTTCAGGAATGAATGAATGAACAAGAGCCAAAGGGAATGGTACAAAAGCCCTTGCAATGTGAGTTTGGGACCCAGCTCTGTCCCCTGTGAACTTGGGTCACTGATCCTAACTCTATTATGAAACAAAAACATAGGTGACCGGCTGGCTCAGTCGGTACAGCATGCAACTCTTGATTTCAGGGTTGTGAATTTGAGCCCCACATTGGGCATGAGATTACTTAAAAGAAAAGAAAAGAAAGGAAACAGAAACACAAAACCTCCCTGAGAATGCCTCAAAGTAATAAGAAAAACCTAACAACCTCATAGAAAAGTGGACAGAAGGCTCGCGAACAGGCTATTTACTGAAAAAGAAGCCAGGATGCAAAATGAACAAATAAAATAATGCTTCATCTGATTAGGGAAATGCAAATGAAGCTGACCTATTAGGAACAATGAAGGAGTCTGATAATAGTAAGTATTGGTGAGGATGTGGAGCAACTGGAACTCTCCTTCATTGCAGTAGATGAAGCGAAAATTGTTCATTGGTACCAGCACTTAGGAAAACAATTTGGCAGCTGTTGTAAAGCTAACCATGTCTTGATGACCCATGATTTAAATCTTAGGCATGTTGCTTAAAGAAACTCAGGTGTGTCTGCACCAAGAGACATGTCTGAGAACCATCATGGCAGCAAAAAACAAGAAACACCCTACATGCCCATTGACTAGAGAGTGGTTGGAGTAGCTGAGGTCCATGTAGACGATGGAGTACTAGACAGCAGAGAAAATGAATGAATGACAGCTGAAATGCAAAGTCATATATTTAGAAACATAGTGACACGTGAAAAAATCAACCCAAGGAGAAATGCCTGTGCATTGTACTTTTTATATAAAGGTAAAAAAGCAAACAAAACAACATGTTGTATAGGATCCATCCCCATATGGTGACACTATTTTTTTCAAAGCAAGTGAACGGTGACCACAAAATTCCGTACTGTATTGACTTCTGGAGGGAGGCAGGGAACAGAACTGGGAGGCACACAGGGGGCCTCAATGGTGCTGGTGAAGTTCTAGTTCCTAAGTTGGGGCAGTGGGTCCACAGATGCTTGTATTCATAAACCAGACATTCAACACACACTTTTTGTACTCATCAAATATTACATAGTAACAAAAATTAAGAACTTCCGTAGTTCCCAGAGTTGTTATAAGGATCAAATGGGAATGTGGATAAAGTTGTTCATTCATTCCACAAGCAACCACCGTATGCCAGGCACCCTCTCAGATACAAGGGAAGATACAAAAAGAGAGAACATGATCCAGTTGGGGAGAGGTGGCTCAAGACAGAGCAGTGAAGAGGACCAGCTCTTTGGAACCAGAGAGACCTGGGTATGAATCCCAGCTCTGCTCCTGACTAGTTGTGTGATCTGGGACAAGTTACCCAACCTCTCTCTTCCTCAGTTTTCTCGTCCGTAAACCAGGAATCACACTCTTGGCAATGCTAGGAGGCTCAGTTAAAGCTCTAAAGATAACTGGCTCGCCATGGTACTGAGCACTGAGCAAGAACTCAATAAAGGTCCCTGTTTGTATGAAGTGCTGAGGAGTTATCGTGGAGAGGAGCATTTCACTCTGCCCAGGTGAGCACTGAATGGGAGGAGAAGTTTGCATTGAATACTGATGGCTCCGAGGGGTCACTGAAGGTTGGAAGCAAGGCAGAGACAGGATTTGTGTCTCAGAAAGATCCATCTGGCTAAAGTGAGGGGCAAGACCAGAGCCAGGAAGTCTGTTTAAGAGGCTGTTAAAATAATCCAGGTGAGAGATTAAGGAGTCCTGAACTAGCAGGTCTGGAGTGCACAAGGACAGGAGGAGTGGAAAGGACAGATTCTAGAATAATTGGGAAGGTAAAACTGATTGGACCGGAAGATTATGTGTGGGGGCAAAGGAGACAAATCACCTGGGACAATATCCAGGTGTGATACCCCGAGACAGGAACCAGAAGGACAAGCAGGTTAGAGGGGAGAGCAAGATGATGCATTCAGAGTTGGTTGAGTTGATTTGGGGTATGTGTGGGGGGTCACTAAGTGGAGATGCTAGGACGTGCTGCCTTTACACCCTGGGCGCTCAGGCAGAGCTCAGCTTGGAGAAGGTAACTGGGAGTGGGTGAAGTTGTCCAGGAAGGCTATGGAGGGCACGCCGTAGTGCGAGGTGCTCATGATCCCAGGGGCAGGCGGAGGAGGAGCTGGGGAGACAGCAAAAGAGCTGACGGCGAGGTGGGAGCACGATAGGAAGGTGGGGGTTTTCCTGAAGCTGAGGAAGGTGAGAGCTTGAAGGAGAATGATGTGGTCCACCCCAAAGTCAGAGGTCGAAGAGTCGCACCGAAGAAGCCACCAGATCTAGCCGTCAGGGGTTGTCAGTGCCCTGGGCAGGAACATTTTCCCAGCACGGTAGGACTCAACTCTGGAGAAGCTTTTCTTTCCCAATGTACCTAGAGTGAATTATGGCCTTTCCAATGTTCCCTCTAGAGCTCCCGTTCACCCTGCCCACCCCCTAGATCCTCAGCATGTTAGCTCAGTGTTTATTCCTGGTGGGACTATAAACTTCAGGAACCACCACCAGAAATCCTGCTAAGCATTTTATCTCATTTGAGCCTGTTTCAGTCCAAGAAGTCTGTATTATTTTCATACCCCCTAACAGATGAGCAAACAGAGGCCCTGCGGTCAGGGACTTACTTGTCCAATACCGGGGATAGGATCCATCCCCAACTTGTGGGTGGTAGTCAAGAAAAACAAACCCAGGACACGTGAACCTACGACATCTGAACTGCGTGGTTCTCAAACTTGAGCCCACATACAAATCACCAGAGATTGGTATGAATTCGCAGACTCTTGGGCCCTAACTGCAGAGATTCTGAATCAGTAGGTGCAAAGCAGTGTCTGGGGACCTGTTTGGTGAACCAGCACCCCAGGTGATTCTCCTGCAGGCGACGGAGGGCCACTCTGGGGGCAACTTTAACCCAATCGTGCACCGCACACACGGTGGGATTTCAGGCAGCAGAGTGGTCCTGGACCCTGAAGCTACTGGTTTCTGGCCATCGGTTAGGGGCCCTGGCTGCGGCTGGGAGCTGGGCTGGGGCTGGGGGAGGCAGAGGGTGGTAATAAAGAAACAACAGGAAGCTCAGCTTTTATTAGCGCTGGGTAGTCGCAGCTGCAGGTGAGTAATCTGATTTCTGCGGCGTCCTGTTTTCTCTGCTGCCTGGCGGTTCCTCGACACCCACTCACCTGCCACCAGCCACGGGGGAAAGGGCGGGCGGGAGGATGGGCGTGGGGCGCCACCCGCCCGGGTCCCTCGCCCGCGCCCACGCGGGCACAGCCGCCGCGCCGCGGCCACGGGCGCACACCTGGTGCGCTCGGGGCGGGAAGCGGGGCTCGCGCGGCGGCGGGGAGGTGGCGCGCACGCGCACTCGCGGCCCCGTCGCCCCCCGCCCGCGCCCCTCTCGCGCCAGCTGCGCTCCTGCCCCCCCCCCCGCCCTTGGGGGAGTTGGTAGGCTTGGTGCCCTCCGGGCGTCGGGCTGGTGAGACTGGGAGAGAGATGTGGAAGTAAATGCTGGACCAATACCCAGGCATCAGGAAGACCCTAAGAGAGGCAAGTCTCAACTGCTCTGGGCCTCAGTTTCCTCATTTGTAAAAGGAGAAAGATGAACCCTTCATCATGAGCCCGTAATGCTAGCGAAGCGCCTAGAACACTCGTGCACAATAAGGGCAGAAGCTGTCATCGTGGCCATTAATGTTGCTGTTGGCCCCATCCGGAAACCGCATTCTCTCTTCTTATCCAGGGATGCTGGCCTTCCGTGCTTCGCAGCCCACATCTGGGAAATCGGGAGGTTGGGGAGGGCTTGGATCAGGAAAGTCCGAGGCGGTTTGAGAGAGTCAGGGACTTGCCCAAGACTGGGGATTGGTTCCATCCTTAACTGAATCAAGTTTCCCATTGTGGAATGGGGTTAATAACACCTTCCCTGACAATCCATAGAGATGTGAAGACCAAATGAGAAACCCAGAAACACTTGGTAAACGATAAAGTGCTGTCCACGTGAAAAGAACTGAAATTATTGTTTTTTTTCCAGGTGCCTCTTTGTCCTAAAGGGTCAAGGAGTAATCAGGACCAAACTAGATTTAGCCAGTGAGTTTTCAAGGAGCGCCTTGAGAAGGGCCACTTGGCATTCATCTCCTCTGGCTGAGCGCACTGCATCCTGCCTCATCGGCCCAGGGGTGGAGAGGGAGATCCTACCCTCATGCGGTTCATGGTCCAGTCAGCCAAGAGGCAAAGGTGTCGGGGGAGCTCTGAGGGTGGGGGGAGTGGACCCCCCTGAGGGGGTAGGTGATACAGGGAGGAGGACTTCTCAGAGGAGTCAGTCTTGAGGAATGGTTGTAGTTCAGGTAGGGAGAAGGGGAGGCACATTCCAAGCACAGACAGTGCCAGGAGAAAAGTCTGGGGACAATAAAGTACGTAGTGTGTTCAGGGAAGGGCATGAAATGTCTGAAATGCAGGGTGGGAAGAAGAGAGGGGTGCAGGATGATGATAATTGGGCAGAGCTCCATAGGGAGCTTGACTTTGTCCTGACGTTGATGGGGAGCCTTGCAGGGTTCAAAGCAGGGGAGCCATGTGGTCAGGTGTGGGTTCTAGAGAGATCACTGTGGTAACAGGTACGGAGGATGGATAAAAAGAAGAGGAAAGAGGACAGTTTGAAGCTGTTGCAGTGAGTTGGAAGTGGCGTGAACCAAGGTAATGGAACTTTCTTTTTTTTTAAGATTTTAGTTATTTATTTGACAGAGAGAGACAGCGAGAGAGGGAACACAAGCAGGGGGAGTGGGAGAGGGAGAAGCAGGCTCCCCACTGAGCAGGGAGCCCGATGTGGGGCTCGATGCCAGGACCCTGGGATCATGACCTGAGCCGAAGGCAGACGCTTAACGACTGAGCAACCCAGGTGCCCTGTAAAGGAACTTTCTGAAACAGAACAGCAGTACTTATGGTAGAACAATTTGAGGGAGAGAAGGTAAAGACAACTGAATTTTCTGTCTCTGGAACCCAGGAAAGGAGCAGGGGGAGGTTGCCTTCTGGGTACATGTCAGACATCCATTTCTCCAAGAGCCATCTGCCCCAGACCCCCAGATGTGGGAGGAGATAAGATCTGACATTACCAATGGGAGGCTAGAGAGAGAGAAGAGAATATTGTATTAGGAATCTTTGGTTGTAAGTGACCCAAACTCTATTTGAACCAGGTTAAGGGGGAAATTTTTTTTAAAGGAAAAGGAGAGATTGAGAATGTAGTGGCTCCTTTACCTTGGAGTTTCAAAGGGTGTGTCAACTTCAGGCACTGCTGGATCCAGGGTTCCTAATAGTGTCTGTGTTATTTCCCCACCATCTCATCGGTCAGTTCTGTTGGTTTCTGCCTATCTTGAAGAATAGGCCTTCTTCTGTCCCATGGCAGACAGACCATCTCCAGTCCCAGGAGAGATGCTCACATGTTTACATTCTGTCAGCTCACACTTCAGAAGGAAGGGTCAGTGGTCCCTACTAGCTGTATCGATGGTCCCAGGAAGGGCTCTGATTGACCCAGCCAGCATCACATGCCCCAGCCCAGTCACTGTACCAAGGAGAATGTGGCACTGTGGTTGGCTTCCTTGCCCTTCCCAGCTTGTGGGACCCCGAGATGGACCCCCATTAGCCCACGTGGACAGGAAATGAGAGGGGTTGGAAATATGCCAGACAGGTACAATAAGCTGGCGTACATCCCTGGCAGGTACATCCCTGCCTTGATTCAGTCCAAGGCTTGGAGGGGGGACCTCGGAGGACACCAACATCTACGAGATGGACAGAACTTGAGAAGGAGACCGAGGAGTATGCGAGAGGTTCTGGGTCTCCCAGGGTCTTCTCTGTCTCTTCCAGGGAAGTTCTGCAAGGAGTGAACGGGCAGAGGCAAATCCTGGAAGGGGTGACAGGCTCCTACTGTTCTGGGCTCCACCCAGCCACCCTCACCTGGGTGGAAAGGCTGTGGGCCCTGCTTCAGCCAATATAGGCGCTCCCCACTCCCCCAGCAGAGCCTGTTTCCTTATCTGTGAAATGGTGATTCCAACAGAACACCCACCGCAGAGGGAGACTGAGAGTATGAGGAAGATGGCACCGGGAAATCCTTATCTCAATGCCTGACACGTAGTAAGTGCTCAATAAATGGGAGCTGTGTACAGTGCTGGTGGAAGAAACTGGAGCAGTAATAGCACCCAGATTCCTGCTGGCATATAGGGTGGAAAGTACAGCCAGAAAATTCAGCACCACTGAGGCATCATTCATTCATTCATTCATTTGTTGACCAACCCTTAACTGAGTACCTGCCGTATAGCAGTCCCTATGTCAGACGTGGCAGATGTCAAGAAGGCTAGAGCACAGGAGTCTGAGGTAGTGTGGGATAGAGACGTGGTGGCCGATAGTTATGACCTGAGGTGGTAAGCACCACAGGGACTGGGCTGTGGGAGCTCAGAGAAACTCAGTCCTATGGAGGCACCCGGGCAGCCCCCTAAGAAGTCAGAATTTGAGCTGGGTGAAGACAGAGCTGACATTGCAAGTGTGCTCACAGTGGGCCAGGTACTGGGGGTGCCAAGCCTATGAGGTAGGGACTGTTGTCCCTGTTACATGGATGAGGGCCTGGGGGCCCAGAGAGGGTAGGCAGCTTGCTCAGGGTCACCATGCTTGTAAGTGGGGGCACTGGGGCTGGCTAGGAGCCTGATCCCCCTGGATGAGTTTAACAGGTGGAGAGAAGAGAGACAGGATGGCAGGCAGAGGGAAAAAGACAGTGTGACCCAGCCATCTGGGATGGGCTTGGGGAGCCAGGATTCCCACACAGGGAAGGGCCACACCTCTGAGAGTGTGGGGCAGGGGCAGTAGGACAAGCACAAGGTGGGAGCTGTGACCTCCAGCAAGTCCAGTGCCTCCTGGAACCTAACTCTCCTTATCAGTAAAATGGGGATAAGGAAGTCTGTTATCTTCATCCTCATTTCACAGATGAGAAGGCAGATTAGATCAAGGCCATCTGGCTGCAGGGCCCCCACGCTGAGCCACAACACCGTGGTTCTGTTGGAGCAGATGAGATGTGGGAGTTCACTGCCAACCCTCCTCTCTGTATCAAGGGTAGCCATGGAGCGCACCCCAAGGGAAGTGGGGAGCCTCCACAGGAGAAGCCCTCAGAGGAGCCCAGGAGACAGTCCTGTGCTCTTATACAGAAATCCAATCTCTTAAGACCCTTAGAGACAATATCATGCGTGCACCGGCGGGACGGTGCTTGTAACTTGCAAATAGAGAAACTGAGCCCAGAAAGAGGGAAGTGACTTGTCCAAGGCCACACAACCAGCTGGTAGTAGAGATCCATCTAGAATGCAGGTTGCCTGACACCTGGTCCTGCTCTCTTTCTCTATTCCATAATCCACTCCTCACAAATGACCTCTCCCCTGCCTCTATGCCAGCAATCTCTGCCGGTGCCGAATGTTTAGTGTGGACCAGGCATTTCATCTGTCTTTATGTCTGGTCCTCCAAACTACCCTAGAAACTACCCTATCCAGGGTAGCCACGGGGGCTGGAAATAGACAGATAATGCATGGTTTACTGATAGTACATTACGAAACATGTAAAGTACTAATCTGTCCAGACTCTGCCGTCCTAGAAGTGATACAATCCCATTTTATGGAAGAGAGAACTGAGGCTAGAGATGTGACAAGTCTGCCTCGGGGGCTCACAGCTAGGAAACGACAGGGTGAGGATTCGTGTGTGGTCATTTCTGACTCCAAAGCTGGAGTGTCCTGTCTGCACCCCGAGCAGCTGTCAGGTAAGGGATGAGCAGACCTGCCAAGGGAGGTGAGGAGTGCAGGCTGGAGGCTCTGATCCCCGGTCACCAGGAAGGTAACGGTTCTTATAGTGGCTCAACGGAGAGTCCTTGAAGTCAGGCTCCCTGGGTTTGAGTCTTGTTCTGCCATTTCTGCCCTCAGGCAAACCCCTGGTCCTCTCTGAGCCCCAGTTTCCTCATCTGTAAAATGGAGATGGTAATAACGTCGTCTGCCTCGGTGAGTTGTTGGAGGGTTAAATTAGTACGTGGCACACCGCGAAGGCAGTGGAAATCTGGCCTCTTGTTTGCTGGCATCCTGTATGTATGGCATTTGGTAGTGGTGTTCTGTCCCGTCTACCATTAACGGTGTTTGCACAGCACTTGTGTGTTCTGGAGCTGGCCACCTGGACTCTGCCACGTGCTAGCTGTGTGGTCTAAAGCTTAGAGGGAGATTGAAGGTCAGGCTCCTGGAGTTTAAGCCCCGGGTTGCTCATTGCATGGCCTTGCATATCATTTTGTATTGATAATTTCATATTATTTTTCTTAAAGGGGTTTCCCAATACCGTCTAGACTCTACTACCATCCTGCAGAATGTGGATCCACTCCTGTGTGTGCAGTGTACCTGGCCTCTCCAGTGCTTCGGTTTTCTCATCTGTTAAGTGGAAAGAGAGTTATTGTGCTGATTAGATGCAGTCATATGTGTAGAATGCTTTAAAAGTGACTGGCACGTAGTCAGTGCCCTATAGCTGTGGGCTTCTCAAGTGAATCTCCAGCTAGTAAATATGCTAAATGCTGGTAAATGTGCGACATGGTTTCCATTGGTCATGTTCTTTAATTATGTTTAATTGTCACAACCACCCTACCCATTTTATAGGTGAGAAAACAGAGGCTCAGAGAGGCGAGGTCACAGAGCTTGGAAGCCAAGTGGGTCTGATGACAGAGCCATGCCCCTAACCTTTGCCCTGATACCTCCCTGTTTATGAGGGGCCACCTGGCAGCCGGACCTGGAAGACTTAGGTCACACTGCAGGCAGGCCCCCGCCCCTTGCAGGGAGTCCGTGAGACCCCTGCCGGGGAAGAGCCCCCCCCCCCAAGTCTAGCTGGGCCTCGGGCTCTGCCACACCTAGTACCCTTGTCCCTCCTGCCCCCCCTAGAGCTTCCTCTTGAGCCCCTGTCACCAGAGGCCCTGGCCCAGGTGGGGCGGGGGCCAACGGGTGACAATGACCGATTTAGAAAGTAAAGTTGCTTCTCAAACAAATAAGAAAGAAGAGGAAAGAAAGAAATGGCCTGCCCGCTTCCTGCCCTACTCTCTCTCCCAGCACCTGGGGCCCAGCTGTGAGCTTTTCACTGCGTGTTTGTTCATCCTGCCTCGAGGAGCTTCTTCTTAAAGCTCCAGGCCCCCTCCACATGGGCGGAGGGATGTTCATGGAGCCAATGGAAATAAGCACCCTCCATGATTGCTGCATTGTCACTGTCTAGAGGATTGTTTTGGACAACAATACCAATAATCATAACAATCTGGGTTTCCTGCACTTGGCAGAGGGGGGGTTATCGGCTTAGACTTGGGTGTGGCCGTCCTGGCTGTGATTTCTGAGGTGTGAAGGCCCGGGCAGGTCATTATGTCTCTCTGGGCCTCAGTTTCCTTGCCTGCAGAGTGGGGATAGGGGAGGGCTGACGGAGACAAGCATGAGCACCCAACACACAGTGCATGGCCGGGTGGCAGCTCCTCGATCGGTCACTAAAGCCGGGGTCACCCAGGAGCACAATTTTAAGAGCCTCCCCGGACGTGGTGGGAGAGCGCAGTGGAATGGGAGGTGGAGTGAATGCCTGGCACGTTCTAGCCTCTGTTGTAAGGGTTTTATGCACAATTGCTCATTCCATCCTTACCACACCACATGGAGTAGATACTCTTGTCCCTGTTTTACAGATGAGATCAAGACACCAAAAAGTGACCTGTCCAAGGTCACTGCATCCGGTAGGTGCAGAGCCAGGATGAATCCAGCCTGTCCGGATCCAAAACCAGTGCTCTTAGCTGCATCCATGGCCCTCAGGGCAGCTGTGGCTGCACTGGATCTGCTTTGTCGGGTCACCACGGACAAGCCATTTCCTTCTCCGACTCAGCTCTTGATCTACAAACCGAGCAGCCCGTAACACCAGCCTACAAGACATTATACAGTCCTAAGGGAGAGGCGTGGTCAGATTTAGTGACCCTGAAGGGAAAGACCTCGAGTGAACATACCACAGGCTCTGGAAGCTGCCCGTGGCCATCACTCCCGCAATTATTATTAGTTTGACAGCCACAGGCGAGAGCCAGCCTAGAGGATGCTGAGGGCCCTGCCCAGCTCTGAAAATCTAAATCCTGTGGTTGCAGCTGGGGAGTAACTCCAGGAGGCACCTGGTGAGAGGTGGCTCCACCCGTTGGGGCTAAATAAATCCCCAAGGCTGCCACCAGGCAATCTGCCAGTCACCTGCCCTAATTAATGGTAAAGTCACCAACCCTGCTTCTCTGCGTCCCTTCCATCCCCCACGAGCTGTGTGGCCCTGGAGAGATGGCTCAACCTCTCTGAGACAGGAAAAGGACATGACCTTGCAGAGTTTTGATGCATTAGAGATAATGTAGACAAAGTGCTCAGCACAGTGCGTGCCACGTAGCTGAGAAGAGATGATGAGAACCTGAGCCCGGGGCCAAGCTGCGTCCCATTCCTGCGCCATTTCCTGTTGTGTGCCCTTGGGCGAGTTCCTTGGCCTCTCTGAGCCTGGAAAACGGAGGAGCCCTGCACCTGGCATACAGCAGTTGTTTACCTAAAGATTGTGCTTGGGTGACCATTTTTTGCACTTTATAAGGATGTCCAGAGGCCCTGAAAGATCCTGGGGGCATAGTGTTCCCTCCAGTGCCGGATTTCTCTGTCTGCCCCTCTGGAACTCCCCAAGGCCCTTCTCCATCCTGTTCTGTGCCCTGATAGGTGAATTTTGTGGGTGACATCAATGGCCTCCTTGGCCCTTTGGCTTCTGGTTGGGCAGGGCAGGGCAGGAGGGCAGAGGGCATGCAGGAGGGCTCCCCGAGCCCTTCCTGCAGGGTGGCCACGGCTTGGCCGTGTCCCTCACCCAAGGGCTCTGGCCCCTGCAGGCGGCCCCTTGCGTGCATACATCTCTGGCCCCGGGTCTGGGTAACTTCTCCCTCTCCATCCTTCGGGCTAGAGGTGGTAACAGCTCCCCGTTGTTGCCAACCCTAGGACACTGCACCATCCCTCTTGGTAGCCCTGAATCCTGACCACATCTTTGTTAATAGTCTCCTAATTAAACTCTCTTCAAACGACTCCACTTGAGTGCACCATCTGTTTCCTGCCAAGGCCCCGATCATGGTTTTAGCGTGACATGTATCCTGTTGTATTCGTCAAGGACTCCAGGTACGATAGAATAATAAAAATCCACACTGTTCGGGGCGCCTGGGTGGCTCAGTTGGTTAAGCGACTGCCTTCGGCTCAGGTCATGATCCTGGAGTCCCGGGATCGAGTCCCACATCGGGCTTCCTGCTCGGCAGGGAGTCTGCTTCTCCCTCTGACCCTCTTCCCTCTTGTGCTCTCTCTCATTCTCTCTCTGTCAAATAAATAAATAAAATCTTTAAAAAAAAAAAATCCACACTGTTCTCCCATATACATATTTATCCTCTTGAGTAACTTGTGCTGAGTCTCTGCTGTGTGCCAGGCTCTGTACAGGGAGCTGGGAGCAGAGATGACCATGATCTAGCTCCTGACCCCCAGGAGCTTCCAGACTAGCTGGGAGACAGACACCTCAAGAGACAACCATAGTATTTGCCAAAAGCCATTATAGGAGCATGTATAAACCCTGAGGTTCAGCAGAGAAGGAACAGTCATGCTCCGGGGGAGACTGGGAAGGCTGCGAAACAGAGGGACTTTTGAGTGGCAGCATTAAAAGATTGTTAATAACATATTTTATTTAACCAAATATTTCAAAATATTACCAATGTATAATATCATCAATTAGAAGTGATACAAAAATTCTTAAGGATTTTTGCATTTTTTCCCAAGACTTCAAAATCCAGTGTTGATTTTACACCTAGTGCACGTCTCCATTCAGCCAGACCCCGTTTCAGGTGCTCAGGAGGCACAGGTGGCTGGCCTTGAGTGGCATCTCATTGAGCGGCAGGGATCAGGGTCTGCTGAGCCTCACAACAGATCTGCGAGCCAAATGGTACTGTTTCTCCCACTTTACAGATGAGGAAGCAGACTCAGGCGTTGGGTCACTTGCCCGAGGTCACACTTCCTGATGGGGCATGATTTGAACCCACATCTCTGTGGTTCCAAAGCCTGTCTGTTCCTGCTGCCCTGTTCTGCCTCGGGGCCAATCCCTGTTCCCTAGAGTGAAGCAGCTGACAGGGACTGAGAAGATAAAACTTCAACTGACGTCCTCTGACCCCGAATCCTGTAATGTTTCTACATCAGTTAATTCTATGGGACAGATTGGGGGAAGGTAACAACCCTCCAAACTGGGTTCTGACCCCTGTTCATCTAGGGTCTCTGAGGATAGGGCAGCCAAAGAGAACTGGGGACTGCTGGTACATTGTACAATTCTCTTTTGGGGGGAGTTGTGAATGGGTGGAAGGCCCGGGCTGCACCAGAGGGGAGGTCTGCCATGGTAATGGACTAGGTATGCTGGACAGCAAGTCACCTCGGTGTCTTCACCTACACCACACTCAGCAGTCCCTTCCCAGCTGAAGACACTGGATTGTCCAGAAATACCCACTCCTGAGCCTAGTGGCGTACTTGGAGTTCACAGTGAATTAGTCACAGTCATTTTCACACTGATACAGGGGAATTTAGTTGGGATGATAAAGGTTAAGGCCTTCTGATGGGCAGCTTACCCAGGCTCTCATGTGCAAGTCCTGGGAGGATTCTTAGACCCATATCCATGCTTTGGAGGAGAACCCAGAGTCATGGAATAATGGCTTAGAAGCAACGGGAGTTCCCTGGCAAGTCCAGACTATGTGTCTGGTGACTGCAGAGATGCGTGTGATACTAAAATTCGTGATCAGGGGTGCCTGGGTGGCTCAGGCGTTAAGCATCTGTCTCTGGCTCGGGTCATGATCCCAGGGTCCTGGGATCGAGCCCCGCATCGGACTCCCTGCTCCGCGGGAAGCCTGCTTCTCCCTCTCCCACTCCCCCTGCTTGTGTTCCCTCTCTCACTGTGTCTCTCTGTCAAATAAATAAAATCTTAAAATAAATAAATAAATAAATAAATAAAAATAAAATTCGTGATTGGTAGCTGAGTATTCACCCACCTCTTCGCTGTTGTCCACTGTCCACCTGCCTATAGAATCAGTCATCCATCCAACCATCCATCCATCCCCTGTCCACCTGTCCACCCCTCCAGCAACCATCTCTCGAGTCCCTCGTTCTTTCCTCCACCCATTCACTCATTTCTCCCCATTCTGTCCTCCACCGGGTCCTGTGCTGGGCGCTGAGTGTGCAACAATGGGTAAGACTCAGATCTTCATTCAAACCCAGTGAGGGAGACTGACACTTCGTCTAAGTGAGGGAGGCCAGTGTGGTGATGGATGGTTCTCGGAGGTGCAGTGGGAGCTTGGAAGAGGAGCTGCCCAGATGTCCCTGAGAGTGTCAGAGAAGGCTTCCTGAGGAAGGGACACCCGAGCTAGTCTTGAAAGAGGCACAGGGACTTGTGAAGCCAGAAGAAGGCAGCCTGGCTGATGAGTTGGGCAGTGATGCAGGGTGGCCAGTGACACAACAGAACCCGCAACAGAAGCTGGTGGGAGGAAATGAAGGAAGACTGGCCCACCGCCAGGATCTCACCCCAGGGTTTCCAGAGTGGCTTAAAAATGGTGACAGGGCGCCTGGGTGGCTCAGATGGTTAAGCGTCTGCCTTCGGCTCAGGTCATGATCCCAGGGTCCTGGGATCGAGTCCCGCATCGGGCTCCCTGCTCCTTGGGAGCCTGCTTCTCCCTCTGCTTCTCTCTCTCTCTCTCTCTCTCCCTCTGTCTCTCATGAATAAATAAATAAAATATTTTTAAAAAATGGTGACAACTCAGGGGCACCCGGCTGGCTCAGTCGGTGGAGCATGTGACTCTTGGTCTCAGGGTTGTGAGCTCGAGCCCCAACGTTGGGTGTAGAGATTATTTAACAATAAAATCTTAAAAAAAAAGAAAGAAAAGAAATGGTGACAACTCAGAAGTCTGCATCAGCCTTCCCCAGCCATGCCGTCACTTAGCACAGCACAAGGTCTGAGATTTCAGAGCTGGAAGACCTAGAGAGCATCAGAGTTAGTCCTGCTGTTGTAAATCAGGGGAACTGAGGCCTCGAGAGGAGAAAGGACACGCCAAGTCACAGAGTCGGGGGTGAGGAGGCGAGCTGAGGTCTCTAACTTCCATGCCCGTGTTGTTTGGCTAGAGTCTAGGCCCCCTCCCCCATCCTCAGCAACATTGGAGGCCAAACGCTTGCAACCCCTCAGTGCCTGGCACGGTGCTGGGCCTGGAGATGGGGACCTTCCATGTTGCCCCTGCCTCCTGCCCTGTCCCCACAAACAACCAGATTGGTAGAGCTTATTCATGCTCTATCCATTGTCCCATGTAATTCCCACAGCAGTCCCAGAGGACTGGCATTACTACTCCCTTTTACAGAAAAGGAGGCTCAGAGAGGGGAAGGGGTTTGCCCAGAGTCACACAGCTCAAACACAGCGGAGCCAGCATCCTGACTCCCCGTCCTGTACCTGATCCGAGACACCAGGCGACACCTCACATAGCTTTGAATATTCTGGCCCCAGATTGACTCTGTGCCACGGAAGTCAGGGGCTGTGGACAGTTCAGCAGGGACATGGACGTGAGGGAAGGACCCCGAAAAGGAACCCCCAGAGATTGTTTTCACCTGGAACCTGCTCTACCCCGCCCAGCAATGGAAAATGTGTGTCAGAGGAAGCTGCTGGTTGAGGATGGGGTAGGTATGCGTGGGTGACAGCATTTGGAGGGGCACCACGGGGCGGGCAGGATGTGCTGGGGGTGGGGGGCAAGGTTGGGGTGCTGGAGCAGGTTGCAGGTTTCTGCCCCCCGCCCGCTGCCTTTTTCTTTCTGGCTCTCACTTTCTTTCTCATGCTCTCAGAACTAACAGTGCAACTTTCACTTCCAGGCAGACGGGCAGGCTGTCCTGTGAAAGCTGTCCCCATGTTCTACCTTCCAGATCTCCTTGGTCAATTCTCTGCTCAATAGTTCAGTCAACAAGCATTTATAGAGCACCGGCTGTGTGCTCAGATGCAGGGATGCAGGATGGCCCCTTCCCGGAGAAGTACATAATCTCGTGGAGACAGAAATATGACAAGACAGGTACAATACCTGGATGACACAATCCAGTGAGGGCAGTGGGAGTAGTGGGCAGAGAGACCTTCTGGAAGACAGTACACCAAGCATAAGGGAGGTAATAGTAACTGCTCTTCCATGTGCCAGATTAAAAGGCTAAGCCCTTTAAAGTCTTTTATACCCATCCATCCTCAACTCTGTGAGATAGGAGCTGCTAGTATTCCCATTTTACAGGTGAGAAAGTTGAGGCATTGGGATAAAAACTTACCCAAGGTGTCACTGCTAGACTCTAGGAAATGGGGGAACCAGGATTCAAATCCAGGCAGTCTGCTCTTCACCGCCCTACCGAAGAGAGGGAAGAGGGAACAGGTGTTGGGAGCAATAAGAGGGAGGGCCCCCCCAAGGAGGTGGTGTATCGGCATTAATAGTGGAGGGCAAAGTGCTGAGAAGAGAGGCTGGGGAGCATTCAGGGTCCAGGCAAGGAGTCCCTCCAAGCATCACGTGGGGAACTGGGGAGTTGTGGACAAGTTTTGAACAAAAGAGTGACATGGGCATGTCTATTCTAGAAAGGGACCCCCCGGGCGCCTGGGTAGCTCAGTTGGTTAAGCAACTGCCTTCGGCTCAGGTCATGATCCTGGAGTCCCAGGATCGAGTCCCACGTCGGGCTCCCTGCTCAGCAGGGAGTCTGCTTCTCCCTCTGACCCTCCTCCCTCTCGTGCTATCTCTCATTCTCTCTCTCTCAAATAAATAAATAAAATCTTAAAAAAAAAAGGGACCCCCCCCCCCTTTAAAGTGGTGATCGGTGCGAGCAATGGACAAAAGTTAAATGTGATTTGTTTCAATGTGTTATTAGTTTCCTAAGGCTACTGTAACAAGGTACCACAAAGCCAGGGTTAAGGGAACAGAAATGTGTTCTCTCTGTGTTCTGGACGTTAGAGGATTGAAAACAAACCTCATTGGGGTCATGTTGTCTAAGACTCTGGGTAGAGTCCTTTCTTGCCTCTACCCAGCTTCTGGGGGTGGCCACGGATCCTTGACATTTCTTGGTTTTTAGCTGCATCACTCCCGTCTCTGCCTCTGTCTACAATGGTGTTTCCCCTGTGCAGCTCCCTCTTCTTAGAAAGACACCAGTCCTATTGGACTAAGAGACAACCCCACTCCCCTATGACCTCATCTTAACTAATTATATCTGCAACAACTCTATTCCCAAATAAGGTCCCATTCTGAAGTCCTGGGAGTCAGGACTTCAACATATCTTTTGGGGGGTACAAAATTCAACCCCTAACAGATGTCATTAAAGTGCTTGTCCTATAGATGAATCTCAAATCTGAAAAAAAAACTGCTCCATAGATCTCATGTCTCAGTTTGAGATTCAGGAGATCTGGCCTCAGCATATTTGTCCCCCACACTAATACTTTGCCCTAGTGAGTACTAAATAAATGTTTGAGAAATACTTGACTTGTGGTCCCCTAAGGCTCTCAGGTCTGTCCTTAACAAGTTAGAGAAATAGACTAAAAGTCCCCAGAGAACGAAGTCAAGCCGCCCTCTGTCCCAGATTCCTTAGGCAGCTGTTCCACTGACCTGGGCACCCCCTGCCCCCCTGCCTGGGCACCCGCATGGGGAAATAGCCGGTCATGAGAAGGATGGAGAGGAGAGGCCTCAGCTCCCTCCCTCTCTGGATTAAGTAAACCCGCTGTGCTCAGTCCTCTCCCTTGCTTCCCTATCCAGACAGGCTCAGACTATTCCATTCAGAGAAATGTCCGCGCATTACCCTTGCTTCCCTGACCTGGTTCAGGTCTTTCTCATGACCACTGGGACTATTGCTCCAGTCTTCGAACCAATTTCTTTGCTGCCAGCGCCAATCGGGTCATGCTAAACATGAATCTGGTGATTTCTCTCGTTGCTTTAAAACCTTCAATGGCTCCCTCTTGTTCTCAGAATAAAATCTGGATTCCTTAGCTTACCATTTCTGGCCTTGGACATGTTGGTCCCCAGGTAGCTACCCAGAATTGTTCTTCCTTATTTCCCTACATGTGCACTATCCTATAGGCAGGGAAGGTTCCAGAATTTCCATTCAAAAGAGACTGGGGGCGTGCATTCTGGTTAGCAGGAGACACGGTTGGGGACTTGCCTCGAAGTTGTCGTTTTGTAAGCAAGGACACCTGAGCATAGCAGTGTTCTCCCGTTGTCTGCATCTGCTCCTTGGCATATGCTGTCCCCTTGACATGGAATGATCTCCCCACATCCCAATTTTTCAACATGTGACTCAAAGGACATCTTCACTCTGATCGCATAACCAAAAGAACCTCTCCCTGATCCGCATACAGAGTATTTTGGTTGAACTTCCTAGCGGGGTTTATTCTAATCCACCTCTTGCGGAACAAAGGAAGCGCCTCCCTTCCCTTCCAGTGAGGCGCTAGCCCCAGGCCTTGGACTGAAGAGCAGGAAGGGCAGGTGAGAAAAGTGCCAGAATGGAGACCTGGCTGCTAATACGTTTTGTCGGGGTCTTGCTGCATGATCGTGGGCAAGTCACTCTCCTTCTGTGGGCCTCAGATTCTTCTCTGTAGAGTGGAGTTGCAGGGGGAGATATACAAGCAGGGTGAAAGCATGAGCTAAGTTTCTCGCTCCACCCCAGGTCTGGCCAGACCTTGGTTCTATGAACAGGAGCTCTTGGGGGAGGGGGTCCTTTATTTTGTATTAATTTACGTATATTTGCATATGTGCTATAAGAGGAACGGGCTACATTTCATTCATAGAAAGAACTCATGTCATCAAATGGATGTCCAGGGATGGATAAAACCCACTGACTCATGGTCCCATCCAAATCTTAGCAGTCAGAGGTCTTCAGTAATTAGCCCTCCCTCCCCCTCCCTTGAGAGAGGAGTAACGGAGGCTCAGAAAGGGAACGGGAGGGGGGGCCAATGTCACAGAGCAAGTGAAGAGCACCAGGCTTCCTCCAGGCTTCCCACCGTCGGCCAGGGGATTGCACCACGCACCTGGTTTCTCTCTCCACGCAGGGTCCAGGGTGTGAGGGGAGGCTTGGTTTTCTCTGCAGGCCCTTCTCTATGCCCCAGAGTAACAAAGCCTGCTGGCTTGGCAGGCTCCGTAACCACCACAGGAAACCAAATTGTAGTAGAAAGTCAAATGCGAGTGGAAAATCCTCTCAGAGACGTGAGATCGTTGCTTTCACCTGTTCTAAAAATAACCCGGTTTATTAGAGATTGATAGATGACAAGATAACGCAGGTTACTCCTCTGAGGCTAGGAAGAAGAGACAGTGCTGTCTGCTGAACAAAAGGAGAGTTGGGAGGCGCTGTGGGCATTGGTGAGCTGGCTGGACCGAACTCAGGGTTCAGTGAAAGTTAGTCGGGGGGTGGGCAGGTGCTCCTCGGGCCTGTAGGAACAGCACGGTGGGTGCTGCCTTCAAGGATCCTAGTCCAAGGAGTGGGGAGACAGATAACAAAGTAATTGCCAACTGGGAGAAGGGCTCCAAGGGAAACAAATAGTGCTGGAATGAAGAGGAACAGGGTTGGTCAGGGAGGCTTCTGGAAGGAGGGGGCGCTTGAGCTGGGACAGGACAGTGAGAAGGATTGGAGGGGAACATCTCCAGGAGAGAGGCCAGCAGGTACCAAAGCCTGGAGGTAGGAAGGATCTTGGCAGTTCTGGAAGCTGGAAGGTCAGTGCTGGGCAGGGAGGAAGGGGGTGTGGACTGGCAGGAGTTGCAGGGGAGGGGGCAGGGCCAGGCCTATGCTGGCTTTGGCGGCTGTAGGCTTAGGGATTTGATTTCGGGTTAGTGGGAAGCTACCGAAGGAAGGTTTTCAGCAGTGGCATTAGGAGATGTGGTTTGTACTTGGCGTGCCGGGCTGGCTCAGTAGGTAGAGGATGTGACTCTTGATCTTGGGGTTGTGAATTTGAGCCCCACATTGGGCATAGAGATTATTAAG
>NW_027397080.1:19549415-19602818 GCF_003265705.2 Callorhinus ursinus
GAAGAAGAAGAAGAAGAAGAAGAAGAAGAAGAAGAAGAAGAAGAAGAAGAAGAAGAAGAAGCAGCAGCAGCAGCAGCAGCTTGCTCTTGCCTGTAGTGTCGGATAATGAGGGGAGGGTCAAGCAGCAAGGACACCAGCCAGGCAGTGGAAAACGCATCCTGCAGGAGTGTCAGAGGCCTGGACTAAGATGGGGAGAGAACTCAAAGTATGTTTTGGAAAGAAACTTCACAGGAGCTGCAGACGGACTGGATCAGGGGTAGGAAGAGGGGGAAGAGGAAGAAGGCACTAGAAGGGACATCCAGGTTTCTGGCCTGAGCACCTGGTGAGTGGCAGTGTCATTTCCTGAGGTGGGGACACATGCAGGCAGGAGGGGCGGGTGTGGGAATCCGGTCTGGGGCATGGGAGATTTGAGAAATTTGCAGATCACCAAGAGACTCTACTGGAAGGCAGCTCCAGAGGGTCTAGGAGTCTCTGGTCATCTGACAAAAGCAGGTCGTGAGTCCTTCCAATGTCCATGAAGTCTGATCAGTGAGCTCCAGGGACCAGAGACCAGTTCTGCTTTGTTTTATAGCCCCAGCCCCTAGGAAGGTGCCTGGCATGGAGTAGGTGCTCAACAAAAAGTTGGGGGATTCATGAAGAAGGCTCATGGACCTGGTGGGTGCTTCATAAATATTGAAGGAATTCTCTGATTCCTTTTCTCTCACCCCCATATCTCGTCAGTCAATGATTTCTACAGATCTGCCTTTCTCAGTGTTTCTCAAGCCAGTCCCCTACTCCATCCCTACCACCACTGCCCTAGTCCAGACCCCTCAGCATTAGCTATGTTTACTGCAAGCTGTGAGTACCCACTATGTGCCAGGCACTGTGCTAGGTCCTTTATGAGTAATATTGTTTAAAACAACACCGAGGGGGGCACCTGGGTGGCCGGCTGCCTTCGGCTCAAGTCATGATCCCGGGGTCCTGGGATCGAGCTCCACATCTGGCTCCCTGCTCAGCGGAGAGCCTGCTTCTCCCTCTCCATCTGCCTGCCACTCTGCCTACTTGTGTTCTCTCTCTCTGTCAAATAAATAAATAAAATCTTTTAAAAAAATAAATAAAACAACACCGAGGGGCAGGAAACCTTCCTTCCCTTTTACTACTCACAGCCTCCTGTGAAATCTCCCTGTCTTCCAGCCCCACCCTTCCAATCCATCCACTATACTTCAACCAGGGTGGTTGGCAAAACCCAAAATCGGATCTGTCCGTCCACGGCTTACAACCCTCTCATTGTCTACAGGCTTGTGATCCCACAGCTTAATGTGGCTGAGATGACCCGAGTTCCAGCTCTGCCTCATGGGCCCCTGTGGCTCATCTGGGTCTTCCCTTGCATCCCCTGGAGTATCCAGTGCTGTTTCTCACCTCCGTGCCTTTGCTCACGCCTGCGCCCTCTGCCAGGAGGGCCCTCCCTGTTGCTGGTTCATTCATATTCACCACGTAAGGCTCAGCTGTTCTTCCCAGTCTTCTTGGACTCCACCACTGGCTAGGATGGAAGTCCCCTAGGCCACCCCCTCCCCACTCTGTGTTGACTTCATCAGCACCTGTAGTAATAACAACTCTATTTCATATAATAATTTGTCTTTTAATTAATGCATAGGATTATTTCCAACTCATTAGGTCAGGTGGTTCCTTAGTCAAGAAACCCCACAGCATTTCCTGATCGTCCAGGACAAGAGCAGTGGTCAGTGATTCTGCTCTTTCCTGGGTTAGCTTTGATGTGAAATGAGTCACATGGTCCAGAGACCATGTATATGTGAGTAGAATGGGGCCCAAGGGTCTTGGTCCCTTACAAATCCTGGACTATACTGAGGGGAAGAAGGTCCCAGTAGTTAATTCTCACCCAAAATATTCTGATCCTGGTCCTCCCTCTCTCTGGGGCTTAGAGGGTTTCTGGAGGTTTCTTGCTCCCACCCAGGCAGAAGGGGACTGGTGTCCAGCTGAGGATTCTCCATCCGCTAGGCAGGGGTCTGTGCCTACATGGCCAGCACGTGAGTGGCCCAGCCAGCCCCTCCGACAGCGTGGTCTGGACCAGCTGGTGCCCTTGCCACTGGCTCAGTGCCTCAGAGAGAGAGCTCACCGTGGCCATGTTTCCACATCTTGCTGCCTGGTAGGACCACGTGGCCGCCACTCTCCTTGCGAAGCTCTGGCACCTCAGGGTTTGGGACGTGCTCCAGTTTCATGCAAATGGCAGTTTTGGCCGGACTGCAGGTGCATGATCCCACACTGTCCCAGGAGAAACAGACACAGCCAGCCATGGAGAACTGGTGCCCAGCCAGGTGTCCGTCCGCGCAGCATCAGCTTCCTTCAGGCTTGGCTACTGCAACTGTAGCTCAGGGACCAGACTCCTGTCGTTCTGGGCGAAACGCAGACCCTATAATAATAGTAATTTGTATTTACTAAGGCATATTCTATAACGTACTCTTCTGAATGCTTTACAAGTATCAAATAATTTAATCCTGACAACAGTCTTACGAGGTGGGTAATTATTGACCCCCATTTTACATATTTAGGAAATTGAGGCTCAGAGAGTTTAAGGGACTTGCCTATAGCCACACAGCCGGTGAATGATAGAACTGGGACACAGACCAAGCCGGCTGGTTCCAGAGCCACACTCTCCGCGGGTACAGTCAAACACTCCGGCCCGTCACATGATGCGTGTCTGTTTGCTTTTGTCTGTCTCCACTGAGAACCAGAACTGAGTCTCGTTGCTGCTTATCTTCAACACAGCAGCGAGCACAGAGTAGGTGCTGAATCAAGCCTGTCTTAACAGGAGCCAGTTTGTAACCTCCTACTTTGGATAAGAGAGCCCGGGGAGAAAATGTGTTTCATATTATGGCATTTTGCAACCATCTGTCCTACAAGATCACGTTCATGGGTCACAACACTGCTGGGCATGGATTATTAGACCCGCCTCTCAGATGAGGAAACTGAGGCCCAAGGAGGCTAAGAAATCACCCAGCGAAGAGTTAGCGGAGATGGAACCTAAGCCCAGGTCTCCTGACTCCAAGTCCAGTGCTCACTCTACACATCAGAAATGGGGCCAGGGAAGATGTGGCTGAACCCAAACCCAGTCCAAGGGGCATGGGGGCCCTGCCAAGTCAGGGGTCATTAATCATGCCCTCTCCCAGCAGGGGGGAGCTTTGGGGGACAGAGGCTTGCTTCCCTTCCTCTCAGCCCTCAGGGTCTAACACCTCTTCAGGGCAGGAAACTCTTCCTTGCTTGTCACAAAGCACCAGCCCTCCCTCCCCCATCGTCCCTCCTCACCCCAGGCCGCTCCCCTCCCTATCCCCCTCGAGGGTCTTGGTAAAAGCATCCGCTTGTCAGTGTAAATCTACAGGGTTCCGACCAGCAGCTGGAGATGGATGGGCAGGAAGCAGTAACAATGGATGAAAGACCCTCTGTGCCCAGGTGGGTGGGGGAGGGAGAGGCAGGAAACAGAAGCCTCTCTCCTACGGGGGCCTGGGGCTGCTGGCTGCCGGGAGGCCTGGGATGCAAGAACCTGTGGGGTTTATTTGGATTCCCCAAGGATCCAAGCTGGGAGCCCTTCGCAAACATCAGACCAGCTCATCTCCGTGGGGTGCCAGGTCCAGGATGTGTGACAAGAATGTCGCTTTCATGAGGCTCTGTTTGTCCCTAGGGCCTAGCTCAGGGCTGGCTACCCAGTAGGGGCTTGTCTGTTGAATAAAGAAATTAATCTGGCACTACTAATAACTAAAGAATGGCAGTTTTGTTTTTTTTTTTTAAAGGAATTTCTACATCCAATGCGGGGCTCAAACTTAGAACCGGGAGATCAAGTCGTATGTTCTTCCGATAGAGCCAAACAAGCGCCCTTGATTTTCTTTTTTAAAAATACAAAAAACAGGGGTGCCTGGGTGGCTCTGTCATTAAGCGTCTGCCTTCGGCTCAGGTCATGGTCCCAGGGTCCTGGGATCAAGCCCCGCATCGGGCTCCCTGCTCGGCGGGAAGCCTGCTTCTCCCTCGCCCACTCCCCCTGCTTGTGTTCCCTCTCTCGCTGTGTCTCTCTCTGTCAAATAAATAAATAAAGTCTTAAAAAAAAAAATCCACAATCCAAAAACTAATGATGTAATGTATGGTGATTAATATAACAATAAAAAAATTTTTTTAATTAGAAAAAAAATCCACAATGATCCCTTTCCCCTTCACAATTTTTGCACCTACTGTTTTTTCTACTTGCCATGCTCTTCCCTCCGCTTTTTGCAAGGTCAGCACCTTCTCATCCTCTAGTTGGCAGCCCCCAAAGCTCTTCCATGAAGCTTTGGGGACCTGCTTTTACCTCCACCCCTTGCTAAAGTAACCCCCGTTCCCTTGCCCCTCTAACCCAGCACCCTGTGGACTTCGTTGGTGGCACACTTATCAGAATAAAACATCTTCTCACCTACTATGCATCCTTATTTTTGGATTCCCTGTCTCTCCCACCAGAATGTGAGCTCTAAAAGAACTTCTTGTTCCTTGTTGTATCCCCAAGGGGCAGGTGCTTCCAAGATGCTCCATAAATAGTTGTTAAGTAGATCAAGAGCTGAACAACTGAGTCCTGTAATGATGTCATTCACACCGTATGCTCTGCACTCTGCTTCCTCAAAGAGAACAGAAGGATTCTTGCTCCTGCACTGAGGATTGTAAAGTCCCAGCCCATACTGAGGGACTAGCTCCCAGGTCAATAATTGTGGTGATCACAGATCAAGATAGGACTTTGCTTCCCCCACAATCATCTGTGAGGTCCATCAAAATCTAGGTGAGTATGGTAGGGGGGAGGCCATACATGGGAATGTCCGCTGTTTGTCCAGCACACTGCAGTGGACACTGGAGTGGTTTGGCTCTATCAAACCTACCCATTTCAAAGATGGGAAAACCGAGGCCCAGAAATGCCAAGGTCACACACACACATCAGTCCAGAGTTTTACCAGCAGAGAGTTCAATCGACCTGCAGATTCAGTGAGCCCAAAGACAGTCATTCAGATATTTATTTATTTATTTTAAGATTTTTTATTTATTTGACAGAGAGAGACACAGTGAGAGAGAGAACACAAGCAGAGGGAGTGGGAGAGGGAGAAGCAGGCTTCCCGCGGAGCAAGGAGCCCGATGCGGGGCTCAATCCCAGGACCCTGGGATCATGACCTGAGCCGAAGGCAGACGCTTAACGACTGGGCCACCCAGGCGCCCCCATTCAGATATTTATTGAGCACCTATTATGCGTCTGGCACTGTGCTGGAAGCTGGGGCGTAGCAACAACTAAAGGCTCAGAGACTCAAAGCAATTAAGTAAAAGGCCCAGCCTACCTGACACAGAGCTGCTTCAGTGACCTTGACAACAAGTCCCTGCTTGGCCAGGCATGAGAGCGGGGCATGAGTCAGGGAGAGGAGCTCCAAAATCCCAGGAGGCCGAGGGAGGGAGAGCCGATCTGGGGCTGGACACAGAGACTCTGAAATGCAGGACAGTATTGACCCTAAGAAGCCAGCTTAGCTGGGGCTAGTGACCCTGCTCATGTACCTGCTGTTGGGTTGGATTGGTGCCCAGACATTCAGCACCTTCAAGTGGAGTGGTCTGTGCCATCTCAACAGTGCGGGACCCAGTCAACAGAGAAGACCGAAGACCATTCATTCGCCCAGGAAACTCCCACTGAGCACCTGCTGTATGCCACAGCCTGTGCTGAGCCCTGGAGTCACACAGTCCCATCTCTCAGAGTCCTTGGTACTGGTGGGGGCACACAGACATGCAGACAGACCATCAGAGACCCGAGATCAGGCCGCCCCAAGGCAGCACAGACCAGCAAGGAAATCCTCTGGCAGTGCCTTCCAACTCCCTCTTCTGGGACTGTGGGGAGCATCCTCAGGCCAGGCAGACCCGTATCCGGTCTCAGCTCCTCTTCTAGGTCAACATGTGACCATAAGTGACTTAACCTCCCCGAACCTCAGTTTCCCCATCTGTAAAATGGGGAGAGTAACAGGACCTGCTTGTGTAGCACTGCGAGAATTTGATGAAATAAGCCGCAAAATCTCTTGGCATACAGGTGCCTCAGAAACAGTGAGCACTCAGGGGGCCTGGGGCCTGCTATGGCCTACAGGTACCACCATTCAGTCCCATAGGCTCCCGTCTTGAATGGAGTCAGTCAGTCATGCAACAAACACGGATGGGACACTGGCTCTGTGCTCGGCCCAGTGCCTGGCAGGGGACAGCAAAAAGGAGTGAGACCCAGCCTGGACCCAGGAGTTGCTCACCATCCAGGGAGGAGCAGATATAGCAATATTCTTGTAACAAAATGTGGCCAATGTTATTCTAGATCTCACCCTGGTAGACAGGACACCTCACGATGGTCCTTTACAAGGTATGCATCGTTATCCTGATTTCACGGATGAGCAAACTGAGGCTCAGAGAGGCAAATCCACCTGCCCAGAGTCATATAAACTCTGTCTCCAGAACCTATGCTCTGTCCTCACAAAAGCAAATCTTGGGCAGTTTGGCTCATTCAGTCAGTGAACCCTTTTGCACCCATGCCACATGCCAAGTCTGGACCGTGGAGCTGAACAGGACAGGGCCCCTGCCCCCACCGCTAGCCAGGGGAGAGGTAGATTTAGGGCATGTTGGGGCTCTGTAACACCGATGAGGGACCTTTTGGCACTGGTCTAGCCTCCCCCCCCCATTAAAGCGCCCGGAGGGCTGCTGGGAAAGGCCCAGGGAGGGAGGCTGTGACAGCTTTAGGCCCCCAGGGCCACCATGTCCGCTCAGCCTGGCTCTGACTCACCACCCACACCTGGCGCTGGCCTCAGGCAGCCACGCTGCTGGAAATAGACCCGGGGCAGAGAGCAGGAGCAAGGGAGGGGAAGGGGGGGCGGGCAGGGAGGTGGCACCTGCATGAGTGGCTGCCATTCCCACCCTCCCCACCAGGAAGAAGAGAAATGTCATCCAGCAGAGCCCACTGGAAATAAGCTGGGCTCAGGAACGCTCCTGGGGGTTGAAGACCCCAGCCTACCTGGGAGGCTGCCCCGAAGCAGTGAGGGTTATAATAAAAATAGTGGCGATGCCTCACTTCCCACAACTCTCGGTGGTTCTTGAGCACTTGTGTGCCAGGCTGGGCTCAGTTAAGTGCTTTGCATGTATTGGTGATCTCACTGAACTCCCACAGCTACCCAGGAGGTTGTACTGTGATTAAGCCCGTTCTACCGATGAGGAACTTGAGGTTCAGAGAACCACAGTAAGTTGCCTAAGACAACACAGCTCCTGCATTAGGCATCGTGAAATCACCTCAAGCTCCTCCCTCCTCCCTCCACCTCAAATGGCTCATTCTAGATCACATGTGCCAACTCTGTTCCCATCCTCCCTGCCTGCGTCACCTTCCCTCTTGACCAAGGTAAAGCCTCCCTTCTTACCGCTCTGGGAAGCAGAAATCACATGATAATCCTTCTCTTTTCCTCCCTACCTATCTTAACCCTGCTCAGCTTTCAGCCCATGTCTGATCATGCTGCCTCCCTGTCTAAAACCTGCAGTGGCTCCCTATTGCCCTCAAGATAAAATATATTCAAGAATCTTCGTACACTGAGCCCTTCCCACTTCTCCAGCCCCATTGCTCACCAATCTCTGCTTGGGTGAGTCAGGACACTTCCCAAGGTTCGCTCTCCTGGTGGACATGCTAATACGGCCACACAGTGATGAGGAAGGGGCTGATGCATGTGAAGTACTAGCGGGGCCCCTGGTGCATAGTTGGTGTTTGGTAGACCTTCCTTCTCCACTACCAGCTCTGAGCCAGAGGCTGGGGTAGAGTTGGTGGCTTGTGAAAGGGTCTCTGCTCTCAGCCAGGCTGGGGTCAAGGGCTTTATGGTGGTCTAGCCCAAGAACTCTCAGTGCTACTGGAATTCATCACGTTAAGAAATTTTGAAAGACTGCAGGGCAGCTGTAGTTGGAACTAGGGGAGGGGGGAAAAGGCAAAGGAACTGTTGGTAAATGTAAAGGGGTACAGCCATTGTGCTGGCAATTCTTCAAAAAGTTAAAAATTCAATTACCATATGATCTAGCAATTCCACTTCTGGGTGTATGCTTGAAAGAATTGAAAGCAGCGTCCCAAACAGATATTTTTACACCAGTGTTTATAGCAGCATTACTCACAATAACTAAAACATGGAAGCAACCCAAATGTCCATCAGATAAACAAAATGTGATATATGCATACAATGAAATATTATTCAACCTTAAAAAGGAGAGAAATTCTGACTTGCTACAACATGGATGAACCTTGAGGATATAACACTGAGTGAAACAAGTCAGTCGCAAAAAGGCAAATACCGTGTGATCCCACCTATTTATTTTTTTTTTAATTTTATTTTTAAGTCATCTCTCTAACCAACGTGGAGCTCGAACTCATATCCTCGAGGTCAAGAGTTACATGCTTCTCTGACGGAGCCAGGCAGGTGTCCCAGTGTGATCCCCCTTACAAGGGGTACTTAGGGTAGTCCGATTCAGAGAGCTAAAAAGTCTAATGGAGGGCCGTTGGGTGTAGAGATGACTTAAAAATAAAATCTTTAAAAAAAAAAAAAGGAAGGGGCGCCTGGGTGGCTCAGTCATTGAGCATCTGCCTTCAGCTCAGGTCATGATCCCAGGGTCCTGGGATCAAGTCCCACATCGGGCTCCCTGCTCGGCGGGGAGCCTGCTTCTCCCTCTCCCACTCCCCCTGCTTGTGTTCCCTCTCTCGCTGTGTCTCTCTCTCTGTCAAATAAATAAATAAAATCTTTTAAAAAAAATTTTTTTAATTTAAAAAAAAAGAAAAAGTTGGGCGCCTGGGTGGCTCAGTTGGTTAAGCGACTGCCTTCGACTCAGGTCATGATCCTGGAGTCCCGGGATCGAGTCCCACATCGGGCTCCCTGCTCAGCAGGGAGTCTGCTTCTCCCTCTGACCCTCTTCCCTCTCATGCTCTCTGTCTCTCATTCTCTCTCTCTCAAATAAATAAATAAAATCTTAAAAAATAATAAAGATCTATCTCTCTATAAATATATTTAAAAAAAAAAAAGAAAAAGTCAGAGGGAGGGTGCCAGGGGCTGTGGGGGGAGGGGGCGGGGACAGAGTTTCAGTTTCATGAGATGAAAAGGTTTGGAGATGGATGGTGGTGAGAGCCGCACACTATGAATGTCTCGAACACCACCGAGCTGTGCACTGAAAAATGGTTAAGATGGTACATTTTATGTTTGTGTATTTTGCCACAATAAAAAAAAAAAAAAACACGGAAAAAGGGGCAAAAGAAACCCACTTTCATAGTTGGCTTTTTTTTTTTTTTATCTTCACCACAATCTAGAAGGTAGATATACCCACACTACACTTGATCTTGGCCAAAAGGCTGAGAAGTGGTAGATGTACCCACTCTATCGGAAGAAGGTGGAGGTCAGAAGAGTGAAGATTCACCAGGGAATTAGGGACAACCTGGTCTAGGGCCAGCTTTGCCAGGCTCGAAAGCCCATGCTGTTGTCCTGCCTGTACCCAGCGCCTTGAACCTGGAGGATGGAGAGCATCACTGGGAGAAGAGGGCCATGTGTGTGTGTGTGTGTGTGCGCACGCGTGCACGCACATGCATGTGGAGGGTGGCAGACAAAGAGCCTGAACGGAGGCCTAAGGTAGGACTGGTTCCAGAACTTCAGGCACAGGTGAGTGAAGTGAGTGGAGCTGAATAGCTGGGGTGAGGTCAACTGTGGCATGCAGAGAAGCCTGGCCTGGAGCCTTCCTCCCTGCCCCAACTTCCCAGATGAGGAAACTGAGGACCTGTGTCTTACCCAGGCCTCCACAATGCAGTGGGTAAGCGATCGGGAGGGCTGAGGAAAGAAAGGAGGAGGACCCAGGTTGGGCAGCAGCAGGCATCCCCTCACTGCACCCCCCCCAACTCGCCCAGGACCACACTCCCACGCCCACCCCCCGGCCTGGCCTGGGCTCCTGCCCTACAGGTGGGAGTGATTCAGGCTAGGGGCCTGCTCTTGTGGCCCTGGCCCCTGGACCACAGCGGAGCTCTGGGCCTCTCAGCTGTGATGTCAGTGGGCCCTTCCTTCCTCCCACATCTGCTTGAAAGGTCACCTATTTTAAACTTTGTCTCACCCCACCCTGTCCCTTCCCCCCAAAGAGGATGACTTTTTCTAACCTATGTCAACCATTCAGCTCAACATCCGAACCACTTTCTATTCTGGTGCCCATCATCAGGGCCTCCACCGCCAGAAAACCCAGCCCCCGCAGATTCCCCAGGTCGCAGAAGCCCACCCTACCCGCTTTTAATTTAATGAACAATTTCCTTCATATCTGCTGTATGCCAAGCACTGTCCTAGGCCCCCAGGGGTAGATCTCTGCATCCCGAGCTTACATTCTAATAGAGGCAAACAGACAACAAATAAAGAAGTCAACAAATATAGTAACAAGATAATTTCTAAATGTGACCGGTGCTGTAAAGAAAACAAAACAGGCAAGAAGGTGGTGACTGAGTGGTTACTCTGCCACAAGGGGTCAAGGAAGGCTTCTCTGAGGAGGTGACAAAGATCTAAGGGAGAGCATCCCAGGGAGATGGAAGAGCCGGTGCAAAGGCCTTAAGGTGAGAATGGACAGGAATGTTAGGAGTTTTCCAGGTGGGGTCCCCCAACTAGCAGCATCACCTGGAAATTAGTTAGAAATGTAAATTCTGGAGCTCCTGGCTGGCTCAGCCAGAAGAGCATGTGACTCTTGATCTCCGGGTTGTGAGTTCAAGCTCCAGGTTGGGTGTAGAGATTACTTAAGAATAAACAAACAAACGGGGCGCCTGGGTGGCTCAGTCATTAAGCGTCTGCCTTCAGCTCAGGTCATGGTCCCAGGGTCCTGGGATCTAGCCCCGCCATCGGGCTCCCTGCTCATTGGGAAGCCTGCTTCTCCCTCTGCCACTCCCCCTGCTTGTGTTCCCTCTCTTGCTGTGTCTCTCTCTGTCAAATAAATAAAATATTTTAAAAAAAACCACATAACTCAGGACTCATCTCCTTCAGGAAGCCCTCCCTGATTGCTTAATCAGGGTGAGGGGACCCTCTCTGCTTCCACAACGGCCAGCCTCCGTGCTTCGCCATCATTGTGTTCATCACAGATCCATTGATCGAGCCCCACATTAGGCTCCCTGCTCAGCGGGGAGTCTGTTTGCCCCTCTACCCCTCCCCCTGTTCATGAGCTCTCTCTCCCTCTCAAATAAATAAATTTTTTTTAAAAAAGTCCTCCTCACTGATGCTAGTTTGGGGTCTATTCATTTCTATATTTTCCTGTGCACCGGAAACATACATACAGACTTACAGAAGTTTAAGGTTCATTTTGTATGTGTTTTTTTTCCCACATGTCAATGGAATCCTATGGATAAGTATTGTTCCAAAACTTTACTTACCAATGTCTTAGAAGCCATCTATGTCAGAACACGGTGACCTACCTGACTATTTAACTCATATAGTATTCCAAAGTATGGATGTACTGTCTTTTTTAGTCATTCCCCAAATGCATTAATCATGTTTCTGGTTTTCTGTATTTTATGACGCTTTGACACCCCGAGATCTTTCCAATCCTGAAGAAACCGCCCCTCCTAGGGCTGGCAAATTCCTAGAGATTGTAGACAACTTGCTGGAGAACACATCTTTCATATACAAACCAACAAATCCGGAGCCCACACCCCCAATCAACTTATCTAAGTCTCACACACTAAGCCAATATTCCGCCTGCCCTCCGTCACCCCAGGGTCAGGTACTGGACAACCTGATAGCCCAGAGCCTGCCGACAATAGTCAAGCTCAAACTTGCCTACCCTAGCTCGCGCACTCCTTTCCAAGGAGACCACAGCCAAGGTTCTGTGCCCTGCTCTCCCCTCACTCCTTCTGCCTCCTCCCTGACCCTGGTGCTTCCCTGCGTGGCCTGGTGTGGTGTGGTGTGCCCATCCTCTTTGGAATCAGAAGTAATACAACTTCCTCCAATGGTCTTGGAGGGCCCACTGTGTTGGCCCTCACTCAATTCTATGAATTAAGCCCCAGTTACACTCAAAACGCTGAAGGTTAAACATTTAGGATTTCCATTTCTCATGGTTACAGGAAAAGCTGCCCCGATCATCTCTATAGATGCCTCTTTGTAAAGATGTGTGAGTGGAACTGCCAGGTAATAATTAGCTAACTACTCATTGATCTCCATGGCAATGCCCCTCCCAACCCAGTCCCTGCTCCCCTGGCCTTGTCCTTCCCACAGCTATTGAATTCCAGAATGAATGAGACTCAAAACCGCGGCGGTGGCCCCTGAAATGGTGTGGTGAGCACCAAAGATGCCCAAAGATCCTCCTGCCACCGGTCCTCCCTGTCTCCCGAACTTCCTTCCATCCCCCAGTCAAGAGAGACCTGGAAAGTAGAACATATCAGCCAGAAAGGCAGTGTTTGCTCTGTCGTCAGACTCACGTCACACGGACAGAACACGAGGAGCGTCCAGGCTGGTCAATGCCTGGGGATTTGGGAGGGACATGGCTGGAGAGGACACAGAAGCTCTGTGCGCCTTCCCACATACCTTGCCCCGCACATCTCTTCCATCTGGCTGTTCCTGAATCATATCCTTTTATAACAACCAAGTAATCTATTAATAATGTTGACCCTGCCCACTGCCAAGCAATGGGCTTCCTGAAGCTTCGCTGCTGGGACTCCTGTGGGTGAGGTCGGCCTTGGGGCGTCCCCTCCTCAGCCTACACAGGGCTGCACCATGTTCAGACATGCCGGGCCACCAAGCTCTGGTGACACTGGCCAATCCAAGTGAGGCTGTGCTTTGCATCTCTGACTTTTAAGATATTTAAATATCTCTCTATCTCCCATCTCACTCTAAAGACTTCATTAAAACATCAAGAAGAAGGAAGGAAGGAAGGAAGGAAGGAAGGAAGGAAGGAAGGAAAGAAGGAGCGATCATGGTTTTGGGGTCAGAAGACAGGGCAACTCACTTTGTCTCTCTGAATTTCGGTTTCCTCACCTCCCAGAGCAATTGTGAGAATATATGTAGTACACATAAGAATAAAATTCCATATGTAAAGTCCCCCATCCTTAGACATGCTAAAAACAGAAGCAAAACAAGTCGGGTATCTGCGCCCTGGCTCCCTCCTCCCCATTGGCTGGGTTGGCTGCACAGAATTCTTCTGCCTAAGGCCACGGTTCCTTTCTTGCAGCCACCCCTCGCCCCTCCAGGCTAGCAGAGGCCAGTGTTTCCTGCTGGGGCTGGTCCTGGGTGCCCCTCCCTCCCTTAACCCTACCAACCCCTTTAGAGATTAAGGCCCTTCATGAAACTCTCTCTCCAGTTGCCCCTTCTGGCGCACCATCTGTTTTCTACTGGAACCTTAGCTAATGCAAGGGGCCAATTTCCTTATTTTTATCAAGGTGTTCTCTCTGTCCATCACCCCCGCTGCAGAAAAAAGGTCCCTGTATCCCTGTGTGCCTTGGTACCCCAATCTTCTTCCTAAATTTTGTGAGATCCGGGTCTTGTCCGCCCAGCCCCCTTCTTACCAGCCCAGGTGTCCAGGCTCTGGGACTCTGACTCACACTATCCAGGACCAATGGATATACCAGCATCTTCACTGATTCTGAGAGAGATACAGGCTGAACGGGATTCTGAGGTCAGCTGCTCAGTAGGCTCTCCTTTAGGAATTGGTATTAATGACATTGGGGAAGATATGTGCTATGGTGAGCGCTGTGAATTGTGTAAGACTGTTGAATCACAGATCTGTACTTCTGAAACAAATAACGCAACATATTTTAAGAAAAAAGAAAAAGAAGATAGCAGGAGAGGAAGAATGAAGGGGAGTAAGTCAGAGGGAGAGACGAACCAGGAGAGATGATGGACTCTGAAAAACAAACTGAGGTTTCTAGAGGGGAGGAGGGTAGGGGGATGGGTTAGCCTGGTGATGGGTATTAAAGAGGGCACATTCTGCATGGAGCACTGGGTGTTATGAACAAACAATGAATCATGGAACACTACACCAAAACAAATTATGTAATATATGGTGATTAACATAACAATAAAAAATTTTTAAAAAAGGAATTGGTATTAATAATAACAGCCACCAGGTACTAAGCACCTACTATATGTCCAGGTCTTGTACTAGAACTTTCATTCATTCAGCAAATATTTAGTCATTGATGTCGGGTACCATTGGAAGCCCTGGGGATATAGCAATGAACACAGACACAAGGACGCTGCCCTCTTGAAGCCTTAGGAGACGGGCATCTGTTGTCCTAGTTAGTCCCTGAGTAAGTTAAGGATGCTGAGGTCCAGAAACTTGCCAAAGGCATTCAGCTGATAAGTGGCTGAGCCAGGATTTGAACCCAGACCTCCCGACAGGCACCATCATCTTCGAAAAGTCCAGGAGAATCAGGGGGCAGCTTGAGCAGTGCAAAACCCAACTCTCAGAGAGAGAGGATCTGGGAGGAGGGTGTCCTGGGCTCCGGGGAAGGGACGCGGGGCTCCCATCTGTATTCCAGACGCCCGCCATGACTAAAACATAGGGTCAGGGGCCTGGGGTGACACAGCCAGGGAAGGACGCTCTGTGAAACGGTGCTCCTAGTGATTACTTGTTTGTAATTTCCCTCTTGACGTAACATTCATGAGTCATGGTCTCAGAACTTGTCTAGTTTCACAATCCACATAGAGTATTGCAGACGCTGTCGTGACTCCTGCCAGCACATTCATTTTCCCCCGGCTTGGGACATCAGGGATTTATTTTGGAAGGTTGGTGGGAGCAAGGCAGGGAAAGGTAAGCACAAAACCTCGTGTGCCACTCAAGGGCAGACGTGCCAAGGGTCTGGAATGGCTAAACAGCTGGCCAGAGCTCCCTCTCCCCAAACACAAGCAGACATCCATTTGGTTGAGCACCTACTGTGGGCAGATAGTGGATTAGGCAAAGCTGGGCAATGGTTAAAACCATAGACCCCTGATCAACTGGATTCAAGTTCCAGCTCTAGCACTTTCTGGCTGTGTGACTTTAGGCAAGTCAGTTCACCTCTCTGAGCCTCAGTTTCCTTATTTGTAGAATAGTGGAAATGATAGCGGGAAGATTAAAAGGAGCAACACATCTGAATGCTTAGAATAAGACACGGCGTGCTGCAAGTGTGCACGAAATGTGGAGCATTCGTCCCATCAGCGAACACAGGTTGGGAAGGAAACACGTGAATGTGTGAACATCACCTTTGTATATTTATTGTAATAACCAAGCTGTAATCAGGTGGATACTCAGGTAATCTGTCTTCTCCCTCCCTGCTGCTCTCTGGCATTCACACAGAGTCACTTAGCGTGAATCCTCTCGGTCCTCACCCCTTTGAGGTCTCCGTTCAAATACTGCTTCTTTAGAGGAGCCTGTCCAACTGCCCGATCTGGTTAGAAATGCGTGCGCTCTGTCTCTACCTCATCACCCTTCTATTTCCACCATAGAACTTACTCTTGACTTTTCCCCATTGACTTATTTGCTTACTTGTTTGTGATCGGCCTCTCCCATACAAATGTTAAGTTTCCAGAAGAGAGGGAGTCTGACATCCTGGTCCCTCTTCCATTCCCAAAGCCAAGTACAATGCCTGGCCCATAGTAGGTGCTTAACAAATGTTAGTTCAAAGGACAACTAATAAATTCCATCTTCCCAGGAGTTGTCTTCCGGGAGGAAGGTAATGGAGGCTCTCGAGCAGGATGGTTGCACGGGCAGCCTCAAGTGTGCCTGTGGGGGTCACTGAGTTGGCCCCCACTTTGCACCTGAGCTGAAGGGATAAGGTGGTGCTTGTCAGGTGCAGCAATCAGGGCCGCCTGCCCCACCCCCCCGGTACCACACGTCCAGAGAGGCAGGCGGAGGCCTGGTTCCCAGTTCTAGCCCTGATCACGGGAAGACCCAGAAGGGGTTGCGGCTCCTCTCTTGGCCTCTCTCCCATCTAGAAAACAGAAAGCACAGAAGAGATTGGAGGGTTTGCTTTTTGGTTTCTTTGATTTATTTTATTATTATTATTTTTTTAAAGATTTTATTTATTTATTTGACAGAGAGAGACACAGCGAGAGAGGGAACACAAGCAGGCGGAGTGGGAGAGGGAGAAGCAGGCTTGCCGCCGAGCAGGGAGCCCAACACGGGGCTCGATCCCAGGACCCCGGGACCATGACCTGAGCCAAAGGCAGACGCTTAACGACTGAGCCACCCAGGCGCCCTTTTTGGTTTCCTTTAAACTGAGATATAGCGGTGCCTGGGTGGCTCAGTCGCTTAAATAGCTGCCTTCGCCTCGGGTCCTGATCCTGGAGTCAGGGGATCGAGCCCCACATCGAGCCCCGCATCGGGCTCCCTGCTCCGTGGGAAGCCGCTTCTCCCTCTCCCACTCCCCCTGCTTATGTTCCTTCTCTCTGTGTCTCTCTGTCAAATAAACAAATAAAATCTTTAAAAAAAAATTAAAAATAAATAAATAAATAAACTGAGATATAATTCACACACCAGAAAGGATCAAAGGTTTTTTAACTTTCTTTTGTTGTAAAATCTTTTCTTGGGAAATTAAAGTTTATAAGTAGATCCAATATGTAAATAAGATAAAAGTGGGGCTGTTCCGGGGGGGGGGGGCTGTGGCTGGAGAACCTGGCCTGCTCAGTGCACCCCTTGCTGCCGCCACGCTGCCCCTTCCCCACCCTCAGTGATCCCTGAGGCACTTCCACAGGCTCCCAGGGCCTGGAGGAACCCAGTTTGAGAACCACTGGACGAGAGTCACTCTTTAGGGTCCCTCCAAGGTGCAGGAGCCCTGGGGAGTGGCGAGGGGCCCCTGCTCTCCCCATGTGCAGATGAGAGCTGTTCCTTGAGCCGCAGTCCAGCTGCTTCCCGAGGGTCGAGGGTCGTGAGAAAGAAGGCAAGGGCAGGCTCAGGGCGCAGGAAGCGGAGCCGGCCAGCTGAGAGGCAGTGACAGGCACTGGTACTGTGGCCTCCTGGACGGGCTGGTGACATCACAACCCCAGGAAGCAGCTGCCCGAGAGGCCCTCGCTGTCTCTCAGGCCCCCTCTGGGAAAATCAGCCACCAGCTGTTGCAGTCTTTTCTCACTCGCTAGCTGCTCTGGATTGTCCCCTCCTGAACCATCCTCTTCAGCAGCAGCGGCCCCTTCCTCTCATTTAGGACCTACTGTGCACCAGAACGGCGCCGCCCTGCCCACCCGCGCGTTCCCAGGCGTCACATCCGTGTTAGGGAGTAGGGACCGGTACCAGCCCCACTTTACGGATGCTGAACCCGAGGCTCAGAGGGGCAAGACAGGTTGCCCAAGGTGAACACCAGAGGCAGGATTTGAACCTGGTTCTGTCTGCCTCAGCCGATGCTCTTTTCAAGAATGATCACATTGTCATTCAAAGCAGAACAATGCAGCGTGGAGAGTTCCTCACACATGGCAAGGTGAGATTGTAAATTTCAAACTCAGTTTCTTTTCTTCTTTTTTTTTTTTAAAGATTTTTATTTATTTATTTGTCAGAGAGAGAGAGAGAGAGAGTGAGCACAAGCAGGGGTTCAGGCAGAGGGAGAAGCAGGCTCTCCACCGAGCAGGGAGCCCAGCGTGGGACTCGATCCCAAGACCCCGGGATCATGACCCGAGTCACAAACAGACGCTCAACTGACTGAGCCACCTGGGCGTCCCCCAGCTTCTTTTCTTAATGAGTATTACTGACCTATTACCCACGTCGTCTTAGGATGCCTGGAAAGTCTTACCACACGGCCTCGAATTCTCTACAGATGTTACCTATATATGAAAGAGAATACACTTTAATCATGATAAAAAAAAAAAAGTAAAATAAAATGGAAGAAAAAAGACATTAGCTATAACAATGACTCCATTTTGCACAGAAAGAAACCGAGGCTCCAAGGAGCAGAGGAGCATCCATCAAGACCATAGAATAGGTAGGTGCCAAAGCCAGGCTGGTGAGACCCAAGAGTCGAGGCTGCTTCCCTTAAGCCCTGAATTTCTCAGCCAGCATTATCCCCCTGCTCACATCCCCCTGCTCACACCCTGTACCAAACCTCCGCAAAGTTGGTGGCTTACCACAATAGAAATAGATTCTCTCACAGTTCTGGAGGCCAGCAGTCCAAAAGCAAGGTGTCAGCAGGGTGGGTTTCCTCTGGAAGCTCTGGAAAGAATCCTCGCTTCCAGCTTGCAGTGGCTGCCCGCAATCCTCGGCGTTTCTTGTCTCCGTGACCCCAATCTTTGCTCAGTCTTCACCAGGGCTTCTTCTCTCTGTGTCTCCGTGTCTCAGATTGCTCCTTTCTTGTCCAAGGACACCAGTCCTTGGATTTAGGGCCTACCCTAAGTATAGGATGATCTCCTTTTGAGATCCTTAATTACATCGGTAAATACCCTATTTCCAACCAGGGCTACATTCGCAGGTACCAGGGTTAGAACTTGGACATATCTTTTTGGGGAGACATAATTCAACACCCTACATCCGAGTCACAAACAGTCACTCACTACCACCCTGGTTCAGCAAACCTTCTTCGGGCACAAACAGTGTGCCAGCCCTGGGCGCAGCAGACATACCGCTTTCATGGTCCAGGGGGAGAGGCAGACAGACACAGGCAATAGTTGGATGGTTTTCAAACTAAGCATAGAAATAAAGACTATGAACCACAAAATAGAGCAAGTAATAATGTCTGGGATAGGATGAAGAAGGGAGCATGGTATTTGTCCTATTAATCGATAGAAGTTTATTAAAACACCATGTACAAGATTCTTAGGGAAAAAAAAATATGTATCTGAAGAAAAGCAACACAGAACTGAAGAATGAGCCTGACCTTTAGTTTTGGAGGCAGAAAGACCACAATTGCAGGCTTTAACCTGTCTGTGCCTCAGTTCCTCGTTTGTAAAATGGGCATACTAGTAGCATTTGCCTCACAGTTATCACTGTATTTAAGTGAAATCACTCAGGCATTCAGCCAGCGAATATTTACTGAACATTTTCTACGAGCCAGGCATTAATGTATAGTAAGGGACTAACGAGACGCCTGGCACCAAAAGCCCTTAGTGTCAGTCCTCACCCTCTTTCTCCTAATTCACAAGTTAGGTAAAAGTTCAGGACAGAAATACAAGAGAGATCACAAGGCAGGACAGGCTAAAAGCCAAGGAAAGAGCACAAGATCTGTGTATTTAGGAATAGTGAGGACATGGCCAGGAGGTCTGCAGAGGCTTCCCGGGGGAAATGGGCTTGGAGTCAGCCCCTGGAGGACAGATAAGAAGGGGAGGAAGGAAGACTCTCTGGAGCAATGACGGCATGGATGTAAGATTGGGCTGTGAGGGGGTCAGCTGGTAAGAAAAGTAGGTTTGGGCTAGACCCTTTCTGCAGCATTCTGGGCTTGTGGGTGGGGGGCAACTGGAGCACCAGTGAAAGAAATGTTCTAAATCCAAAAGAAGCAATCAAAGGTAAGCACAGGTAAGAACGTACTTGACCATATCACAAGTGTTTGCGTTTCTTTAAATTTTGCTCCAACGTTAGTATCGCTTTTTCTGCAGGGCATTTCCTGTAGGGAAGAGTTCCATTCGTTTCTACTATATTTAACTTGTGTGCCTTTCCTACTCGACAAGGCCCCTTGAAGGCCGAGGCTGCCTCTTAGCCCAGTGCAACCCTGGTGCCTAGCTCAGTAAGCACTCAATAAACATTTCATTCAGTGAATAAGTACTTCTATATTTCTATTTTACATAAGAGCGTGAAACTTTGGATGGCATGCTAAAAGTAATGTTTCCTTGCCTGGGGCAAGTACAATATTGATATGCACGATCCCCAAGCCAGGCAGGATTGTTTAGTTGGAGACAGCTGTTGGAATGACCAGACTGGAATCTAGCAGGACAGAGACCTTGCTAAACTAAATTTATGAACTCACATCAGTTGAGGCGGTGTTGCTTTAAACTCAACCAACCAAAGGTGGATGCAAAAGACTTTCTTTAAACAAGCCAGCGGCTTGAGACTTGAAACAGAACAGAAAGGGAATTCACAGGACTCAACCTTGTCTTCTGGCTGGAGCCCTTGAAATCTGGGGATGCTGGCTAGGCCAACTGTGTGTTGAGATAAGAAATGGCAGCTTCTTTAAGGTTTATTTTGTTTTTGGAGCCACCAGATCCAGTGGGCGGATCATGCCTTGAAATAGAAGCGTCTCGAAAAGCCTGTGAATCATTTCTTAGTGCAGGCCTGCAAGGTTTCATATCCTGTTCTTGGCTTTACCTTGGGTGCTGTGAGCGTGTGTGTGCGTGTGTGTGTATTGTTTTCGGTGTTGTTTGCTTAGGATTTGGTTTTGAAACTTTTACTTTCTTTTAATAGCTCTCTCTCTTTTTTTTTTAAGCTGGAAGAATTTTTCAAATGGTTTTTGCGAGAAAGTTCAAACCCTGGAATGACTAAGTCTCTGGAAGAATTTGGACTTTGTGAGGGGGAATTTGTTGGTATTTGGTATGAATCACCCAGTCACTGATTTCTGCAGCAAGAAGATCTTTTGGAAAGCTTTTAGGTCAGCCCCCTCCGGGTACACATGGGGAAACTAAGGCTCAGGGAGGGAAAGGGCTTCAGCCAAGACCACACAGCACGTCAATGGAATAGAGGGGACTACAATGCAGGTCTGATCCTAGAACCAGCTTCGGGTTTGCAAGAACCTCTCATGCACACGATCCACATTGAGGGGGGCACATTCTTCAAGATCAGTAAAGGAACAGAAAGAGAAAGAGGGTTCTGAAGAGTTGCAATTCAAAGAGAATAGGTTTAGGGGCGCCTGGGTGGCTCAGTTGGTTGGGCGACTGCCTTCGGCTCAGGTCATGATCCTGGAGTCCCGGGATCGAGTCCCGCATCGGGCTCCCTGCTCAGCGGGGAGTCTGCTTCGCCCTCTGACCCTCACCCCTCTCATGTGCTCTCTATCTCTCATTCTCTCTCTCTCAAATAAATAAATAAAATCTTTAAAAAAACAAAAAACAAAGAGAATAGGTTTAGAAGGGGCAGAGAAAGAAATGGATGTGTGAAGGCATTCTACATGAGTGACCCTGCTTAATCCTCCCCAGACCCTTTTAGAGTGGTGGTTCTCAACCAGCGTTGATTTTGCCCCCAGGGGACATTCAGCAAGGTATGAAGACACTTGTGTTTGCCACAACTTAGGAAGGGGGTCTGCTACTGCATCTCCCAGGTAGAGACCAAGGATGCCGCTAAAATCCTGCAATGCACAAGACAGCGCCCACAGCAAACGTCAGTAACGCCAGGGCTGGGAAGCCCTGCTCTGGGGAGGACACCGGAATCTGCTAACTCAGTGTAACAGCTGAGAAAACCGAAGCTCAGAAAGTACAGCCACTCATGGGGTCTTGGGCAAATTCCTCAACCCCTCTGTGCCTCATTTCCCCCCGTCTATAAGTTGGAGCTAGCAGCACTTGTTACGATGATTAAGCAAGTTATTATTTGTCAATCACTTAGAACAGTGCCTGGCACATATTAAGTATTATATGACTTGTTGCTAAAAAGGTAATAATAATGAAAATAAATACACTGGCCCAGCACACACAGAAAATAAGTGGAAGAATTATAACGAAAGTCTAGGGATCATTTAAGGGCACGGGGGCTAGAAGATGGGAGACCTTCTGGGGGTTCCGGGCTTAGTGAGCAGGTGATGCACGTGGCTGTCCAGGTGACATCTTACGTTCTCGTGGCCATGAGGTTTTCCTTCCCAGAACAGTTACCTTAAATACAACTTCATCTTTTTATGTTAAAGTGATATGCACTGTTAAACATGAATACCCTGGGCAAGTCTGACACAGCGAGCCACTATGAGCCATCAGTAATCGCTCACGAGAAATTGGTTGATGAGTTCCTTCTTGGCAAGTCAGCCTGTTGCTCCCCCCAGGAACTCTGACCCATCAGTCATGCCCACACCCGCCAGCACCAACCCCGCACCCTGCCCCAGCTTGCACCCCACGTGAGGACCTGCTCCTGATCTTCTCCCCTTCGGCTCCGACAGCCCTTTCTTTCTTTCTTTCTTTCTTTCTTTTTTTAAGATTTTATTTATTTATTTGACAGAGAGAGACACAGCGAGAGAGGGAACACAAGCAGGGGGAGTGGGAGAGGGAGAAGCAGGCTTCCCGCGGAGCAGGGAGCCTGATGCGGGGCTCGATCCCAGGATCCCGGGATCATGACCAGAGCCTAAGGCAGACGCTTAACTCCAACAGCCCTTTCACCCAGCCCGGGGCCCAGTTCCTGGTTTTCCACTTTGTTTTTTGTGTTTTGTTTGTTTTTAAAGATTTTATTTACTTGACAAAGAGATAGAGAGAGCCAGAGAGCACAAGTGGGGGGAAGGGGCAGAGGCAGAGGGAGAAGCAGACTCTCCACTGAGCAGGGAACCCAATGCAGGACTCGATCTCAGGACCCCAGGATCATACCTGAGCTGAAGGCAGGCGTTTAACCGACTGAGCCACCCAGGTGCCCTCCCCCCTATCCTGCTTTTCCACTTTGATCCTCTAATCCCGTCCTCAGTCGAGGATCAGTTTCCTCTACTGGCTGCTGACCCCCACCAGCTCTCTGAGTGGTGACCATGTGCAGCCCCCAAGGCCTACCTGCTCAGCCCAATTCTCTCAGTGAGCACTGGACCCTGGGATGGAAACCAGGCACTGACATCTCAACTCAGCCTGGGATCCACCCTATAAGCCCATCCCTTGTAACAACAGGTGCCACCAACCGAGAATTTTAAGCTCGGTGTCTTACGTGCTTACATCAGTTCTCACCAGATGTGCCCCACTCTCTCAAGCCCAGATCTCACTGGGCTAAAATCAAGGTGTTGGCAGGTTCAGTGTTTCCTTCTGGAGGCTCTAGAAAAGGATCCATTTCCTTGCCTCTTCCACTTTTTTTTTTTTTTAAAGATTTTATTTATTTATTCATGAGAGACAGAGAGAGAGACAGTGAGAGAGGGAACACAAGCAGGGGGAGTGGGAGAGGGAGAAGCAGGCTTCCTGCGGAGCAGGGAGCCCGATGCGGGACTTGATCCCAGGACCCTGAAATCATGACCTGAGCGGAAGGCAGCCGCTTAACAACTGAGCCACCCAGGCGCCCCAAGGACCCTTGTGATTATATTGCACCCAACAAAACAATCCAGGATACCCTCCTGTTTTGAGATCAGCTGATTAGTGACCTTCCGCAACCTCAATTTCCACATGCCATGTTAACAAGGGATGTGCACAGGTTCCAGGGATGGTGATGCAGACATCATTGGAGAGGCCCTCAGTCTGCTGGCCACATTAACCAGGAGGGAGTGGTGGGAACCAGGACAATCCAGACAGCACATACCCCTTCTAAAGGGGGCAACTGCTCCTCAGCCCTGGCTGATTTCATCACGCATGAATCCAGGTTCAGTATGGCTGGATCTACCAACGTGGGGCTTGAACTCATGACCCTGAGATCTGAGCTGAGATCAAGAGTCGGATGCTTAACCAACTGAGCCACCCAGGCACCTCTGGATCTACCAGTATTTCAAATGAAGCTGGAAAATTAGAGTTTCAGGTGAAATTTTCCAATCTTGAAATCATTTGGCAAGGCTGAAAAAAAATTTTTTTTTTTCCCGTGGGCTAGATTTGGCCTGAGGCCACCCAGGTGTGACCTCTGGATCTATCTGCACTCTATCAGCTATGGTGAGACTGTGAGAGCATTTACAGGCTCTGCGGGCTCTGTGGTATGAGGAGCAAGCTGGGCCTGGAGGGGGGAGGGAACGTGGTCAGGAGCATAGGGGGTACTGGTGGGGAATCCTCAGGGGAAAGTTTGGAGGGAGAAGGGACCAACCATTTCCCTAAGGGACCAACCATCACCTGCAGGAAGCAATGGTGCATCAAAGGGGACAGGAAATCAGGCAGAGACTGACCTGAAGAAATCAACCAGAGTAAGGTAGGCTTTATGCCTCATGACTTCAGAACAAATTAAGCACATGCTTTCTAATTTCAAAAGGTATCAGTTCTTCCCTTCCCCTTGAAAAAACTAGCAAGACTGGCAGGCTGACGGCAGGAATGGGGGTGAGAAGGAGGCTTTTCACCTTATGCCTTTTCATGCTTTCTGAATTTTGAGTCAGGTGTGTTACCTATTTAAAACATTAAATTGACATCCTTTTATAGATTTAAAAATATTTTCATATACGATAGTTCGCGCTAAAGGTGAAAACATAGATGCAGTTGTCATGGTGATTTCACTGCATTCCCATGAAGATGATATGTGTGGCCTCATTGCAGAGAGGTTCAGAAACGGTGAAATGTTAAAAAAAAAAAAACTTTGGGCTTGTCATCTTAACTGACTGCTGCTTTTCCTTATCTTCACACAGCAAGACTTCAGCAAACCGGACTTGAGTTGTCGTCTTTTTTTTTTTTTAAGATTTTATTTTTAAGTAGTCTCTACACCCAATGTGGGGCTCCAACCCACAACCCCGAGACTGGGGTGTTCTTGAGTTCTATTCTATTCCATTCTAAATGGCAAAAAGTAGGGCACCCGGCTCAGTCAGTAGAGCATGCAACTCTTGATCTTGGGGTTGTTAGTTCAAGTCCCATATTGGGCCTAGAGTTTACTTAAAGAAATAAATGGCAGAAAGCTAAGGTTCTGGGGCACCTGGGTGGCTCAGTCATTAAGCATCTGCCTTCGGCTCAGGTCATGATCCCAGGGTCCGGGGATCGAGCCCCACATCGGGCTCCCTGCTCAGCAGAAGCCTGCTTCTCCCTCTCCCACTCCCGCTGCTTGTGTTCCTGCTCTCACTAGCTCTCTCTCTGTCAAATAAATAAATAAAATCTTTATTAAAAAAAGGGGGGGCGCCTGGGTGGCTCAGTTGGTTAAGCAATTGCCTTCGGCTCAGGTCATGATCCTGGAGTCCCAGGATCGAGTCCACATTGGGCCCTTTGCTCAGCAGGGAGTCTGCTTCTCCCTCTGACCCTCCCCCTCCCCCCCCCCGTCATGTGCTCTCTCTCATTCTCTCTCTCTCAAATAAATAAAAATCTTAAAAAAAAAAAAGCTAAGGGTCTGACGTCAGTTGGCTGGTCCTTCCCACACTGGGTGACCTTGAGCAATGTACCTAACTTCTTTAAACCTCAGTTTCTGCATCTATAAAATGGGAGTAATAATAATACCAACATCATGGGTTGTGAGGAAGATTCATGAGTTAATGCAGGTAAAGCACCTGAAAAAGAGCAAAACCAGCATCCATATGTGCTGACTTGAATTATTAACTATTTTTACTATTCCCTTTTAACCTTGTTTCTTTTGAGTGGGGAAATTATGAGAACCACAACAACTTAAGACATGTGACGTAGGCGGTCAAAAATAAAGTGGATTTAACTCCTGGTTCCCCAAATCCTTACAACCACCCAAGGGAGTAGCGCTGTCTCTATTTCATAGGTAAGAGAAGCTGAGGTTTGGGGTAGGTAAGCAAGTCGCGCAAGGACACTGCATGTGGAGATTGAGCAGGTAGAGGCTCGAACCAGGTTTTCAAGATTCAAGATCCCATGACTTTCCGTTCAAGTCTGTTTTGTGGCGTGATTATAAAATAACAGGGTTTGTGCCTTTGGTTTGGGGACGGCCCCTCCCCCACCATGGCCCCAGATTCACTAGATTCCAAGGTGGGGGTCAGGTCAGGTCTCTGGCTCACAGTCTGGCCTCAGCTTTGGAGCCACATTCGTTTCTCCCCCGGGAGGGAGACAGGGTTGGGGAGGGGGTGTCAGAGCATGGGGGCTGCCACACAGACTCTGGCCCAGCTGCTGCCGCAGCTTTCTCACGGAGGAGGCTCTGTCAGCATCCCAAATCTGCAGCCTCCCCCTGACCCTCGTCCTCTAAGAAAGCAGTTGCTGCAGCTTGAAAACGTATCTGGCACCAAACTGGTGCGGTAAATGCCCCAGGAAGATGGAGGGCACGGCGCAAGTAACTTTCACCACGTGGGAGAGCCCAGAGTTCGGCAGCTCGCCTCTGCAGGCTTCAGACCCGGCTCCTGCGCTTCCTGGCCGAGCAGCCTTGGCTTGCCTTTCTAGGGTTCCATATCTGTGCAATGAGATGCCAGGAGTGTCTATCACAAACGTTGTTGGGTTACTTTCCTCCCGCCCCCAAGACTCTATTTATTTTTTTATTTATTTGAGAGCGAGCAAGATGAAAACGAGAGAGACAGAGAGAGTTGGGGGAGGAGCAGAGGGAGAGGGACAAGCGGACTCTATGCTGAGCGGGGGAGCCCGACGAGGGGCTCCATCTCACCACCCGGAGATCACTATCTGAGTCGAAATCAGGAGTTGGATGCTTAACTGAGACTGAGCCACCCAGGCACCCCAAGTATACGTTTTTTTCAAAGGAGCTTTAAGGGTGCCTGGGTGGCTCAGTCGGTTAAGCGCCTAACTCCTGGTTTCAGCTGGGGTCATGATCTCGGGGTGCTGAGATGGAGCCTAGCATTGAGTTTCATACTGGGTGAGGAGTCTGCTTGAAATTCTCTCTCCCCCTTTCCCTCTGCCCCTCCCCCCACTCCCCCCACACATGTGTTGCATGTATCAGTACTTCATTCCCTTGATTATTGCTGAATAATATTCCATTGTATGGAGGTATATCTGTTTATCCATTAATCAGTTGATGGACATTTGGGTTGATTCCACTTTTTGGCTACAGTGAACAATGTGGCCATGAGTATCCTTATACAAGTCTTTGGGTAGACATGTGTTTTTATTTCTCTTGGGTGGATGCCTACAAGAATTGCTGGGTCATATGGTCAATTTATGTTTTAACTTTTTAAGAAACTGCCAAACTATTTTCCAACATTTTCCATTCCCATCGGTAATGTATGAGGGTTTGTTGAGAGAGTTAAATGAGATCATTAACATAATGTGCTTAGCATAGTACCTGGTCATAGTGAATCTTCAAGACATGGTAGCTGGTGCTAACCGAGATCTTAATTGACAGTAGAATTGACACTACCCATGGCACTGGTGTCTTCTTCTCTGCAAAGAAGATGGATCTCAAAGAGAGAGTCATTCTAAAGTATTAACACCCACATTCTTTTTTTTTTTTTAAAGATTTTTATTTATTGGGGCACCTGGGTGGCTCAGTCGTTAGGCGTTTGCCTTCGGCTCAGGTCCTGATCCCAGGGTTCTGGGATCGAGCCCCACATTGGGCTCCCTGCTCGGCGGGGGGCCTGCTTCTCCCTCTCCCACTCCCCCTGCCCCTGCTTGTGTTCCCTCTCTCGCTGTGTCTCTGTCAAATAAATAAATAAAGTTTTTTATTTATTTATTTGAGAGAGAGAGAACACAAGCAGAGAAGGGGCAGAGGCAGAGGGAGAAGCAGATTCCCTGCTGAGCAGGGATCCCAACCCAGGATCCTGGGATCATGACCTGAGCCAAAGGCAGATGCCCAACCAACCAAGCCACCCAGGTGCCCCAACCCCCACATTCTTGACGCTCTTAGCCTGGCACTCAAGGCACGCCACACACCCCACCTCTATCTACTTATCCAGTCTTGGCCAGCAACCACCCACCTTCTAGCTGCTGCCCAAGCAAGCTGGTTAGCACTTCTGCTCACACCATTCTCTGTCCCCTTCCCTCCTGTCTTCCTCCTGCCTGCTCTTCATGTATTAAAATCTATCCTGGCCTTCAAGGCTCAGCTCCAGTGTTCTTTCCTCTCTAAGGTCTACCTTGGCTTTCTAACTAATTCAGTCAGTCCTGTCCAATCGGTTTCCACTAGCCATATGTGGCTACTGAGCACCAGAAACGTGGCTAGTCTGAACTGAGATGTGCTGCATGAGAAAATGCACACCACATTTTGATGTGCATGATATCACATGTGTATGAATTTTGATGTGTGTGAATTTTCACCAGTGTGAGAAATAAATGTAAAACAAGTAGGGTTTTTTTGTATTAATTATATGTTTGAATGATAATATTTTGGGGTATTTGGGGTTAGGTAAAATACATTATTGAAATGAATTTCACCTGTTCTTACTTTCTAACTATGTGGCTGCTAGGAAATTTTAAATTACAAAGGTGGCTCCCACTCGTGGCTGCGTCATTGTTCTGTCAGACTGCGTTGGTGTAGAGCATCAATATCCTAACAGTTGCTGTTTATTGAGCACCTATTTCTTACATATTTCTGTTATCTGATGTAATGCTCAGCACAATCCTGTGGGGTAGATATTATGAATATCTCCTTTTTTACAGATAAGGAAACGGAGGGAGGGTGTGACCTCCCCAAGGTCACACAGCTGGACGCTAGCAGATTCAGTATTCAAACCCAAGTTGTCTGACTCCAAAGCAGATAGTCTTCCATGGGATTTTGCTGCAGACTACTAAAGCACCAAGGGCTTTGGGGTCTCCATGGGGTGTCTTTGGCTGGAATTAGAACGGCTCTGCATGGTAATGAATCATGCTAATCAGAAACTCTGAATGCTTGTCTTTCATAAATACAAAATGAGAAAACAGATTAATTAATATAAGCAATGCACTTGGAATAAATTGGATCTTGGGATCTGTGGGTGGAATAAAAGCCTGAGGACCACTGATCTAAACAAATATCTCATTTTGCAGGTGGGTAAACTGATGCCCAAAGAGGACAGAGGATCTGCCCAGGGTTGTCAGCTAGTGGCAGAGCCACGTGCAAAAGCTGGGTTTCCAAGATTCTGGGCTGAGCTTCCCTGCATGTACCTCTGGGTCTTTGCCAGGATGGTCTCTGCCCTAAGCCACTTGGAAGCCCTTTGTCTTGAATCAGCCTCCTCCCTCCCCCAAGCCCTGTCCCAGGGACTAGACAGGAGGGGACCAGGAGACCCAACCCATTTCCCATCAGGGTCCCAAGGCCACCATCCGGTCCTGGGCCAGGAATTCCTTTCAGAGACTGAACTAAACTGGGCCGAAAATAATGCTGAGCCCTTGGACGCCTCCGAGAGCCCCTGTTCCTCCTGGACCCTGGTCTGGCAGGCCACCCCAAGTCCCTTCCCTGCCGGCTCTCTGGGCTCCCCCAGTCTTCCCCTTGCCAGCTCCCATCTGCACTCATAGTGTGTGTGTAGGGAGAGGAATGTTTAAACAAACTGCCCACATCCCAGGTTCCCTCTCGCCAGCCCTCTCCAAACAGGCAGGAGACTGTGCTAAATCCAGCAGCGCCCTATGAGCCAACCAAGGAGAGCCATAGCCAGAGGCACAGACAAGGAGCCACCAAGAAACAGACAACACACAAAGAGGCACAGAGAGCGTGTCCGAGACAAAGAGAGGAGATAAAGGATGGGTATTTAGATCTAGATAAAGAAAAACAAGGAGTAAGAGACGAAGAGAATAGAAACGAGAAGGAAGAGATGGAGGAGCGAAGGGGATTCACGGAAAGGAAAATTAGAAGAACGAAAAATAGGAAGAAGACCGAGAAATTAGAATTTGAGAAAAGTGACTGCGGGACAGACCGAACGGGCAGGAGGGCGAAGGGGGAGAGAGGCCGACAACGAGAGCGCGAGGGCTCAGCGAGCTGGGGCGCCGGCGGCGCGGGGCGCGGGGGACGCGAGGGCCCCGGGGGGGGGTCGCGAGGGGCGCGGGGGTCCGGGGGGGGGCGGGCCCTTCTCCGGGAGCCTCGCCCCGCTGCGCCGGTCCCAGCAGCCACATTCCTCCGGGTTTCCCACACGCTCGCCATCAAAGAGTCCCCAAAGCCCAGCTTTTCCCGCGCCCCTCCCCCGCCAGGGCTGGAGAAGCTATTTTTCACCCCCTCCTGGTCTTTAATCTGTTGTGGGGAAAGAAAGCGGCTTTTGTTGGGCGAGGGGCTGCGCGGGGGGTGGGGAGGGGGCGCCGGCGATTGTGTGTCCCGCAGCTGCGCGCCTGGGGCCGCCGGGGGTGGGGGCGCGGGGCGCGGGCGGCGAGGGCCAGGAGGGTCGGGCAGGGCAGGGGAGGGAGCCGCGGGGCCTGGGGGGAGCGGGCGGGGAGGGTTGAGGTGGGGACCACAGGGGGCGGGCAGTGAGGGCCCGGAGGGTCAGGCAGGGCCGAGGTGGGGCGCCCTGGCGCAGGCTAGGAGGGCCAAGGTCGGACAGGGCCAGAATGGGGGCAGTCAGGGCGCAGGGGTGAAGGCGGAGGGGGTCACAGTAAGTGAGGGAGTGAAGGAAAAGGCCACCGGGCATGCAAGCTCATTGTCCTCTTGGCTCTGTTTGCACCTGGTCCGAAGATGGCGGGGGGGGGGGGGGGGGGGGGGGGCGGGGGGGGGGGGAGGGGGGAGATGGACACATACTGAAGCAGGCACATTAGGGAGAAGGCTGCACACCCAAAGCAGCTCGTATACCAGGCAGGGAGCCACACCACGCATCTAGAGAAACACACACAGTCTCACCAGGGGCCCAGACACACAACCCTCAAGGAGGATCCCAAAACCCAGAGAAGGGCGAAGGCCACACACTCAGGGAGGAACACACACGTTCCGAGAAGAACCCACTTACTCAGAGACATACACACCTACACTGCCTGACACCATGAGGGTCTGTTGAGCAAAATGGATTTCAAATGTGAATTTCTTTCTCCTTGCATCCTCAATTCCTCCTTAAGACAGTTGCCCATTCTCCAGCATTTGCTTCCTTTCACCCTCCAGTTGGTAGCCTGGCTCACTGCACAAGCTTTGGACTCAGGCAGCTCTGCTGTGCCTCCCAACAGCTGTGTGACCTTGGGTAAGTCACCTCACCCCCCTGAGCTGCAACTGATATGAGGATTGAGAGAGAGAAAATATATGTAAGATGCCTGGCTCATTCTTGGCACTCAGCAAAGGTCGTCCTTTGCTGCCATGATGACACTCAGGACAGCTCTAGTCCGCAGGAGGCTCTCTCTGAGCCATAGGCTGCAGCCCCTGTGTTTTCAGACACCCCTGCATTTCCAGCTCACTGCAGAGCTCTGGCCTGGTTGAGGGTAGAGGAGCCCTTCCCTCTCTGGCAGGGACACCTGTCTCCCAGGTCAGACCCCCCCTCTTGACCTCAGTACCCACCCTCCAAGCCTTTGAACTGCAGCTGGGACCTAGGCCAACACAAGACAGTATCTGGGAAGGGTGAACATTGCTTTTCAAGGCCTTTGGATGGAGCACCTTTTTTCTTTCTTTGGACTACATCTTTCTAAAGCCTTTTCTGACCCCCTTTAGTGGGAGCCCAAATCCACTGCTGGCATCTGCAGCAAAAACACGATGCCCGAGAGTCACAGAATCAGAGTCATCCAGTATAACTTGCATTTGAGTTTTAAATCCCTCCACCCCCAAGGGGTGTCCTAAAAGTGATGACTGAGGTGGAACTTAATTCAGTACGTCTTTACTAAGTGCTCACTCTGTGCCAGGCACTGGGAGGTATACTGAAACCAGAGAGATAAAGACCACCTGGCCACAAGGCAGGTGAGCTATATGCCCATATGGCGGTTGGGAGTGTTCATTGAAATCCTGAATGAAAGTGCCTTGGAAATAGTAAAACCTCTGCAATATATTAGTTTCCTTTTATTGTTTTTTATTTTTATTTTTTTAAAGATTTTATTTATTTATTTGACACACACACAGAGAGAGAGAGAGAGAGAGAACACAAGCAGGGGGAGTGGCAGGCAGAGGAAGAAGGAGAAGCAGGTTCCCAGTTGAGCAGGGAGCCCAATGTGGCGCTCGATCCCAGGACCCCGGGATCATGACCTGAGCCGAAGGCAGATGCTTAACCAACTGAGCCACCCAGGTACCCCCTTTTGTTGTTTTTTTTTTAAGTCATGGTTAAACTCCCACATAACCCACTGATGCTCTCCAAATTCTAGAAGTTCCAAAACTGTCCCTGCTTCACAGGTTGTTGCTGGCCATACTCACTAGCCTAGAGATGCTAGGGTGAGAGAACCAGTCCTTTGTGTTTGCACACAGCGTGTAGTTTGAATATGTCGTGTGTATCAGGATTTGAACCATAGACCCAGATTCAAATCTTGATTGGTGGAGTTTTATACCAACCAGCTGTGTGACAAATCTCTTTGAACTTCAGGATCTTTGTCATAATAATACCTACCCCAAAGACTCTAGAGCAGATTATGTAAGATAGAGTTTATAAAGCACCCAACAAAGGATAGGTTCTCAGGAAATAAACTCCCTACCTGCTTCCCTGTGGGTGTCCACCCCTCCACTCCAGATACCAAGCCAGCTCCTGGACATCCCATGGTCACTGCCTACCTGTTGAAGCAAGGGGTTAGTTAACTTCAGGGTGGTATGACTGGACCAAACTAGGTTGGATTTGGGTTGGAAGAAGAAGACAGGGAGGAAACTCAATTCCAAACTGACTCTTAAAAACAGGAGTAGTCATTCTGCACTTTAAGAATAAATGTCCCTGGGGCGCCTGGGTGGCTCAAATGGTTAAGCGTCTGCCTTCGGCTCAGGTCATGATCCCAGGGTCCTGGGATCGAGCCCCGCATCGGGCTCCCTGCAGGGAGTCCGCTTCTCCCTCTCCCTCTACTGTTCCCCCTGCTTGTACTCTCTCGCGCTCTCTGTCAAATAAATAAATAAAATCTTAAAAAAAAAAAAAGATACAGGAGAACAAGAACAAAACTAAAATTAAAAAAAAAAAGAATAAACGTCCCTTAGGGGCGCCTGGGTGGCTCAGTCATTTGTTAAGTGTCTGCCTTTGGCTCGGGTCGTGATCCCAGGGTCCTGGGATTGAGCCCCACATAGCATCGGGCTCCCTGCTCCGCAGGGGGCCTGTTTCTCCCTCTCCCACTCCCTCTGCTTGTGTTCCCAATCTCACTGTGTCTCTCTCTGTCAAATAAATAAATAAAATCTTTAAAAAAAAAGAACAAATGTCCCTTAAAACATGGACAGGAAAGGACTTTTGGGGGAATGAAAAAAAACTTCAATTTTCCAAGAAATTTCCAAAGTTCCCTGAGTCTCTTTGCTTAGAAAACAAAGGTTTTCCCTTAATGTCCCTGACACCTTAGTGTCTGTCTTGTCTGTCTTCCTATTAAATGCACCCCCCACACTTGCTTTTCTCTATCCAGTAGAATAAAATGCTCTCGGGTCCAAGCTACCTTCCCAAGAGGTCCCTTGAAGGAACAGAACGAAAAGCATAGTCACAGAAGGACAAAAGCTTTGAGACTGGCAGATATGGGTGCAAATCTTGGATCTGCCACTTACTGGCTGTGTGTCCTTGGGCAAGCATATTAACCTCTCTGAGCCTCAGTTTCCTTGTCCATAAAATGCATCAGTGAGACAATGTATGAGAAGGCGAACAGTTAAGATTCAATGAAGGATGATGATGATGATGATGATGATTGCACCAAGGACTTCTTAACTGTAAGATAGCCTATCTTGGTGGCCTCTGAAATCCCCACCCCTATAAGGACTCAAGCCTTAGATGCCCATGCTTCCTACAGTCCCTTCTCAGTATTACCCACATTCCTGAGAACAGTCTCAGCAGGAACCATTAAATGCACCTGGCACCACCTACCTATTCCACCCACCAGGGGTACATCACATCATAGCACAGAAAAATAACTAATTGGTTCCCACAGCACTTTCCATCCCTCCTCCCCTTTGATCCTCCCAGCGTAAGTGGATATTATTTTCCTCCCCATTCTACAGAGGAGACAACTGAGGCAGAGTGAGGTCCAGTAGTCTATACAGGAATTTGAGGCTGGTCTTGATTCTGAATTCCCTGTGCTTTCCTTGCGTCACATGAGTCTTAAGCAGCACTTTGAGGTCTAACCTCCCTGAGGGGAGAAGGAACCTGTTCTATGTGCCCGGCTGGAACATCCTCAGCACACGGTTACAGGCACTTTGGGAGCAAACAGGTACCTATTAGGAAATGCAGCCTCTGGGGATGTTCTGAGACCACAGCAGGCCACCCTAATGCTGATGAGAGTTAGAGGACAGAGTGGACGGGGAGCCAAGTGAGGGGGACGGCCCAGTCCTGGCCCCAGGTCTGCAGCTGACATCCCAGTAACCTTGGGCAAGTTTTTGAGGTTCCCTTGATTCCAACTTTACAACATAACTGCGGAAAAAATAGGTAGACAAATAGATAGAAACTCAGTTCAGGCAAAAAGACATCTGCAGTTCTCATCATCATTACTTTGGCTTTGAAGGAGACAGCTCAGAGACCCCCCATCACTTTTTAAAATTTTAGAGACAAAGTATAACTTAATAGTTTTGCCAACTCTTCAAAAAATCAGAGAACACAACACTGAACACAACACTGAATTTTTTTTCTTTTCTTCTTCTTTTTTTTTTTTTTTCTTTCAATTTTGGCAAAGGAAGATTCAGTTCCTGGAAATGCTTACAAAATGATTCCTGACACTGGGAGGAGATAGTTTAAAAAGGAAGATGGAGATGACAAAGAAAAACTAGATACATATATAGATCAAGGAAGAAGGTGGAAAGAAAGAATAAACAAAAGGAAGAAAAGAAAGAACTAAAAGAGGGAGGGGGGAAAAAGACTTTAAAGGGCCCCAATTCAGGGAACGTTATCAAGTTCCCAGCATCTGCAATTCACGAGCCGCTCGCCGGTCGGGGAGGCGCAGACCCCGCCCCTTTCTCGGGTGTCGGGCGCTCATTGGTGGGGGCGGCAGTCGCCGACCGGTGACTGCCCGAGGAAAGGTTGCCTGGGACACGCATCCCTGTGTGAACGCATGACGTCCCACCCTGGCGCCAGGCTGTCTGGGGCTGAGTCTTAGATCAACACAGCTGTGGGACCGGGACCCACAGCTGGGCAAAGGAGCGGATTCCTCAACAAAAAATAGGATTGTGAGAAAAGTTCTGAAACAAAAACAGCGCAGACAAAAGCCTTAATGACATCCTTTCATAAAAATAAAAAATGCAAGAGGGGGGAAAAAGCTGGTAAAAGGAGCAGAACAGAACAGAAAGTTCAGAGGCATTTGGAATAAGAGGCTGAGGCCCCGCCACCACCAAACTAGTTGCAAAGGCCTGAGCTAGCCCTCTAGTCCGCTGTTGGAAAAAGAAGTCTCTCGGGTTCAAACTTTATTCAGTGTTCCCAACCATACCCTGCTTCTTTCAGAATTAGAATCTTAGATTGGAGAAGACCCCTAGAGGTCCTTTGCTCCCTTCTCCGCCCCCCCGCCCCGTCCACCCCCCATTTTGCAGAAAATTCAGCCCAGGAAGGAAGAAAACGTGTCCAAGGCCACATTGCAAGTTACTCGTGTGGCCAAGAGAGAATTCTGCTTGCTAATCTCACTGCATCCTTCTACTGCCTTGTGTCACACAGCCCATGAGCATTTCAGCCTGAAAGCATCTTGGGAAATAATAAATGTGAAAGTGCTTTGCAAACAGGTACCCGAGCCTGAGGCATCAGTGGTAGTAACGGAGGAGGGAAAAGGAGAGAAGAGAACCTGTATGGACCTGTGGACCCAGCACCTACCACACACCTGGCCCCATGCTGTGTCCCCAGGCACCGAGGAGACTAACAGATCTGGTGGAGAGAGCATGTCAAGTGCCTTGCAGAGCAGAGGCATGCGATAATTATTTGTTGAATAAATGAGGTAGGTCTAATTAGCTTCATTTTATAAACTGGGGAATTGAGGCAAGGGGAGTTGACTTAGTTCAACATCATTAGTAAAAGAGAAGAACAGGGATTTGAACATAAATCTGCCTGGCCCTGAAGGCCATGATTTTTCAGAACCACCTCCAGCCCCCCAACCCCCACCCTGGCCCCGGCTTGACCATTTTGCACAAACCACGGAAGTCTGTGCGGTAGAAAAGGAAAGGGTTTTCTATTTGGTCACTCAGGAGTCTTGCAGAGCCACCATTTTCCCTTCCCATGACCAAATAGCTGACATTCTCTTCTTTTAACGTCTGTAGCATTTATAGACTGACTTGTGCACTTACAGGTTATTTTCTTCCTCCTTCTTATGCTAAAGAATATAATAAACTTGAAAACATTAACATTTTAGGGAGAAATCTTTAGAAGACCCCTTTCTTGACACAGAGCCCTGTGGTTTGATGGCAAACAATGGGACTTCAGGGTTGGTTCTGCCATTAGCTTTGGCATGAACTTGGACATGTTTTATAGCCCCTCTCTGGGCCCTTTACCACCCTACACCTGCCTGTCCAAATTTCATAAAGCCTTAGATTTACATTGTTGGAAAGGATTTAAAATAATCACTTAGCACCATCTCACCGTATTATTCATAAGGCAACCAATGCCAGGGTACCTGGGCTTGTTCAAGATCCTATGGCTGGGACGTTGATTCCTAGTCCAGTGTCCTTTCTACCATGACAATTTTGAGATTCTCTTAGCTCTGAGCTCCCATTGTCCTGTTAATCAGTGCCACATACTATAGAACTCTTAATTGTTTCCTGTGTTAATTTTGTCTCCCCAAATTGTGAGATTCTTGAGAGCAGGAGCCACTGTTGTATGTAAGGTGACTCCATAAATATTTACCAGCTGATTGACTTAGGAAGCAACCATTGGGGGAATCCCACCTGGGATTCCAAGATGAAAACCAGCATTTTGAGGCTGCAAATTCCCCAAAGTTCTGGGAAAGTGACAAGAAGACAAGCAAAGAATACTGAGTGCAATGTCCTGTTGCAATACAGGGCTTAGCTTCCCTGTCCTCTGATCCCTTTCCTGGGCTCTCAGATAGAGCTGGAGCTATTTCAGCAAGGCTAAGAATAATCAAGTCCAGGTGGCTTACACTTCCAAAGCAGAAAGGGACAGACAATAGAGTGATGAAATTACCAAACTATTGTTTTCTACACAGAGGTGTGTGGAAAATGTGTGTGTGGGGGGCACAAAGCAAGAGTTAAAAGATTGGTTGACTCAGTGGGGGACCCCTAAAAAGATTTATATAGAAATCATCCTGTCTGTCGCCCCATATTTAAAACTCCGTCCAAAATTCTAATCAAACTCACTTCCAAAACACAATTGGCATATCTTTGGCTCCTTATGGAGTGCATGGGGCCAGTGTGTGGGAGCTCCCTTCTTGCCCCATGCAAAAATCACGGATTCAGCCTGCTTTCTTCTTTTTTTTCTTTTCCCCTGTTGCTCAAATAAATAGTGTTCTTTGCTCAAACCTCCTTCCCCTCCTCCTTCTGCAATCTCAGCCCTAGCTCAAATCTGTTTTCTTCATTGTAACCTCAGCTTCACCGCAATTAATTTTTTTCCCCTCTGGTCACAAGATAATTCCTGACGCCAGTGAGTCTGGAGGTCAGACGAACAGCAAATTGGGGAACAAGGCGGCACTAATTCCTTACAAGTTTCCCTTGAAAAATCCTTTGCTTAAAAAAAAAAAAAGCTTCTTTGCTGTTCAGGGATTTATGACCTCAGAGGAGCTGTGGGTTCGAACTAGTGTTGGGCTGTGGGTGGACTGGCAGGGGGCAGGGGAGCTCAAAGATCTGGGGCGCTGCCAGGAAAAGGCAAATTCTTAAAGTTAATGGTTTTAAGTGATTTTTAAAATCCTTGCTGGCCAAGAGGCCTGCCTCTCCCCAGTATCAGCGCTTCCTCATTCTTTGAATCCGCGGCTTCGCGGTATTCGGCGTCACACCAGCCGGAGGAAGCCTGTTTGCAATTTAACCGGGTTGTGAACGCCCAGGGTTGGCGGAGGCGGGGCCGAGGCGCACGCTTTGCATAAAGGGGCGTGCCTTCGAGGCGGGCTCTATAAGTAGGGCCGCGGCTAGCGTGCGCGCGTTGCCAGCTGTTGTTGGGGTTCTTTGCCTCTCTTCGTCCTTTCGGCACCTCCAGTCTCATTCCTCAGAATGAAGGCGTTGAGCCCGGTGCGCGGCTGCTACGAGGCGGTGTGCTGCCTGTCGGAACGCAGCCTGGCCATCGCGCGCGGTCGCGGCAAGGGTCCGGCAGCAGAGGAGCCGCTGAGCCTGTTAGACGACATGAACCACTGCTACTCGCGCTTGCGGGAACTGGTCCCCGGAGTCCCGCGAGGCACTCAGCTTAGCCAGGTGGAAATCCTGCAGCGCGTCATCGACTATATCCTCGACCTGCAGGTGGTTCTGGCCGAGCCCGCCCCTGGACCCCCAGACGGCCCGCATCTTCCCATCCAGGTGTGTGGGGGCGTGCGCGGGAGCCGGGGCGGGGCTGAGCTCCAGAGCCGGGATGCTGCCAGCACCCCTAAAACCCCCAAATGCCATGCATGACTTTCCCCTCTTTCCCTTCTCTCAGACAGCCGAGCTCGCTCCGGAACTTGTGATTTCCAACGACAAGAGGAGCTTCTGCCACTGACCTGGCAGTCCTGGCGCCTCCAGGTGAGTATCCCCGCCTTCCCCCAGGGGGTGGAGGTGGGGCGGTGCTTAAACGACAAATTTTGGAATTGGTTGGCCTTTTAAGGGATTACTGCCTCCTCAATTTTGGGGAAAAGGAGGCGGGAGAGGGGCCAGTGACTTACCCGTGGTTACATTAAATGAATGACAGAACCAATTCCCATCCAATGTGCGTTTCAACCTTGAACGCATTTTGCTCCTGCCCTCCCCCGAAGGCCAAAGACACGAGAAAAAAGAAGGCGCAGGTAAATAAAATAACCGTTCTGTTTGTAGATTGGAATCGTAAAGGAAGCTGTCTTCCTCAGCCCTCTCCCAGCTAGTGTCAATTCCAAGAGGGCGGGGTGGCTGCAAGCTCCGCCTGTGGTCCTTTGGCGCCAAATGGGTGGGGGCAGCATGGTGCTCGGAGTTATCAGCTGGAGGTAGAGACCAAGTTTCCTCCCTGGCGCCGGGCAGTCTGCGGACGGCCCCCGCCTCGGCGCGCTCGGCGGAAACTGATGGCTCCCTGGTGTTCTTTCCTCCCCCCGCCCAGAACGCAGGTGCTGGCGCCCGTTCCGCCTGGGACCCCGGGACCCTCTACGGCCGGAAGCCCGAGGGCATGGATGGGCCCCAACCTCGCCCTGCCCACTTGACTTCCCCAAACCCCTGCCTCGAGGCTGGACTTGGCGCCCGGGAACGAAGGACTGTGAACTTGGGTGGCCTAAAGAGCCAGAGCTAGCTCTGGGCACCAGCTGGGCAACGTCTCCCAGCCCCCACCCCACCCCCAAGTTTTAAAGACTGTCTTTCACAGTGTGGAGGTTGGAGGGGGGAGTGGCTGCTCTCCAAAGTCTGCCAAGGCAGCAGTAGAGCTGGTCTTCTGGTCTCCTTGGAGAAAGGCTCTGTTGCCCTGATTATGAACTCTATAATAGAGTATATAGCTTTTGTACCTTTTTTGCAGGAAGGTGACTTTCTGTAACCATGCAATGTATATTAAAACTTTTTATAAAAGTTAACATTTTGCATAATAAACGGTTTTTAAACACTTGAGTATATAATTTGTTTCCTTAAGTGCTAACCCTCTCATAAGGCTGAATTTAGGGGAAGTAAATGTCCTTCTTGGACCTTGGGAAAAGCAAGCTTGCTTATTTAAGGGAGATGGAGAAATGCCAGCGAAGACTGGAATGGGGGGCAGTGGAAAGGGCTCATATGGGAGCCCCATGTCCATTAAGGGTTGGGTGCAGGGAAGATCCTGGCCCTGTCCCCTCATTTACAGATGAGGGAAGATGTGAGGGGAGCTCACCCAGCAAGTTAGGAGCTCAGGATAGAACTTAGGTCTCCTGAGTCCCAGTTTCTTAAATCCCTTGAGCTGTTTTGCTACATTACCAGATGGCTTCAGTGTCATTAATTATTCATGATGTCTTTCTAGCAGGGGATGTGGAAGAGTGGAGTCTCACCTGGTGCCCAGACGGCTGGTGGTTGATAGACCCATTTCAGAGATGAATAAGCAGATCAGGGCCTGGTTTCATTTCCCTCCTCTTGCTCTCTGATTTGGCTTCCTCTTGCGCTTCCAAATTTGGAAAAAATAGGAGAGGGGTTTTTCTTGTCCCTCAAATCCCCAGCCACTCTTAGAATGATTTGAGGGCTGGCTGGGGAACACTAGTACCAATCCCTCTCCTACCACCAGGTAGTTGAAGACCGAGCCTAGACTGGGAATTTGAAGAAGCAGCCCCACAGCCCCCATTCCTTCTGGTATTTCCTTCCCATAACACCTCCACTGGGAGTCTACTCTGTGAGCATCTCTAACACTATGTCAGAAATGGAGAATCTGAGGCTCAGTGGATAATGGGTCTGAGCCGGGTTCTCACAGCCCCTTGAAAGAAAGAGATGGGATTTTAACCTAACTACAGTGATGACAATTGCAGTGGACAGGAGCAGAGCTACTGAGAGTGGGGCAGAGGGCAAGACCCCCAACCCATACCATCCCCCTTTGCCCCCCACCTGACAGCTCCCCAGGTGGGCTCCACCAGGCTCCTGGCCTCACTAGATTCCTGTTTATGCTATGATCTCATCTGTGTGTTGGCCCCTGGCATGAGTTATTTCAATATTTCATAACAAACAGGTCACGTCATCACCCTTCATTCCTTAACCCTGGTGAGCTTTCAGGGGTGAACAGGGGCATGTGGTGGGGAGGCAACCTCTTGTCCTTGCCAACCGGCTGACCAGTGGTTCCCAACCTGTTTCCTGGTTTCCTCTGATGATCTGGTGGGAGGTGTGAGCACTCCAGAAAATACACACGCACACGCACACGCACCCCCTTTGCAGAGTCATAGCAGCCCTCCAGTCCCCTGGGAAGTCCTCAGTCCCCATGTCAGGAACTCTTGTCTCAACCAAGTAGACCCAGGTTGGGTCTCCCTTGGTTTGTTTTGTTAGGGGTGCTGTGCTGGCTCTGGGGACCGCCACACAGGGGTGCAAATTCTTGCTCTGCCACATCCTAGATGTACAACGGCAAGCTAGAGACTGCCCCGCTTGACCCTCAGTTTCCACATCTAGGCAAGATCGCTGATCCTGAGCCATCCACTCCGAGGCACCTGGCCCTACCTTTGACCATTAATGGCAGACATTGAACTCCTCTTCTGCCGTTTCTGCCACAGCATGCTGCTTCCTGTTCACTCAGAAGCTGGGGGACTGGGGACGGCTGGAAAGACCCAAATCGCTCATCTGTCGTGTGACCTTGAGCAAGCCGCTTTACCTCTCCAAGCCTCTCTCCTCCTTTGCCCAGCAGCTAGCAGTTCGTGTACAGCCGTCTCCCTGGACGGAAGATAATGGTGGGAAAGTTCTTTGAAATGCATCACACACCTACAAGGTATTATTAAGCTAATTCCAAGGAAATTGCCTGTCAGGTCTGCTGAGACTGAGCTGTTCAGGTGGCTGGGACAAAAGCTGAAACCAGCATGCCAATTCATTAGTCATTAGAGAGTGAAAGCAATTTGGCCGTGGGTCGGGAAACTCTCAGAATGAGGATAGTGTCTTCTGTCATAATCACCTATCGAGTGCTGCCAGGTGCCAGGCTCTATTTTATCTTTATTTTTTCTAATCCTCACCACAACCCAGCCAAGGGGGTATCATTATCCCCATTTTACAGAAGAAACAGATTCAGAGAGGCTGAATGACTTGATGCAGGTCACACCGCAGAGAAGTGGCACAGCAAGGATTAGTAAACCCAACTCCATGTAGCTTCAGAACCCATATTCTCACTTCTCCTCCAGGCCAGCTCTTCTCCCTCGCCATTCCCTGCACCTGGTACTTGTTTAGTCCCCAATGTGTGTTTGCCGAATGAAAGACTCAGGGCCACCCCAGTCCCTCTCCCTCATCTGTGAAAGGGGGTGATGGTACTTCCCTTGCTGGTTTGTGACTCGGATTAAAGGTAACATACATAAAACATCTCCCAGGTTCCCTGAAACACAAGATTCACTATTAGCTGGGTGTCTTAGGTTCATTATCGCATCAGCTCTGAAATAGGGACATTTGGAAGAGATTTTTACTTTTTAAATAAAACAAACAAGACAGCCAGGCTCAGAACGGGCGAAGGAACTTGCCCATAGCCACACAGCTCCTAAGTAACAAAGCAGGGATTCAAATTCAGGCCCGTGACACCGGAGATGGTGCCCTTTTGAGGAGGCCAGTTATAGCTCTCCCCAGCTGTGGATGCGCCCGACAACCTTTAATTATCTGTCCTCCCGGCCTCATCACCTCTCATGGCCACCACTCTTCTCCATTCCCCAGGCTACACTCTAAAACCTCCTATCGCTCTCTCTTTCCCGCAGAACTGCTTCTCGGGGTCCCCTCTGCCCGCTCCCCTCTCTTGCAGCTCGCCCCTGTCCACCCGCCGCGGCTCAGGGCCCGGGCAGGGGCGGAGCCTCGGCCCACGTGGCCCAAGCCCGGCGGGGCGGAGGCGAGCCGGCCCCGCCCTGGCCCCGCCCCGGCCCCGGTCCCGCCCCGCCCCCGGCCCCGCGACCCGCGCTCCCCCCGCGGGCCCTGGGGGCCGCTCGCAGGTGTTCGCTGGCGCCCGGATGTCTGAGCTCTGGCTCCGCTCTGGCTCCGGCTCCCTCCGCAGCCTGCGGGCGGGGCTCCCAGCCCATCCGGAGCCTCGCGGCGCCCCCGCCACTCTGCCAGCAGCGCGGCCTCCCAGTTCCCAGCCTCCCAGCCTCCCAGCCTGGGAGGGCCCCTCCACCCAGCGGAGTCGCTGACCCGACTGCTCTCCCGCTGCCCCCAGCTGCGCTCGGGCCGATGCAGCCTCAGCGTGCCCCCACCCCGCTTCCTGCCTAAGCAGCTTTGCCCTTGGCCGGGCGGCCGCCCTGCCTCGCACCCCCGTTCCTTCCTTCCTTCATTCTTTCAGGCAGCTCGCATTCCTCGAGCGCCTGCGACATGCCCCGCACAAGGCCAATCCGACCTTCCGAGTGTGGCCCCAGGCCCGCTGGGGTCCTCCGGGAGGCCTCTGCCCTCCGCCCCAGTCTCCCCCCAGCCCGCCCCACTCGCCTCTCTCATGTCCTATTTCACTCAAAATTTAGCATTTAATTGTTCCCTGGTTATTTCTCCTGTTAAGTGTCAGTCAGTAGCAAGGTCAAAGGGTCTCCCTGTGACCAAAATCAGGAATCAGTCTAAAAGTAGGGTGAGGAGGTGGCCAGAGTTGGGGTTCAGCCAGACGGTGACAGGGTTTGGGGCTAAGCGTGGATGGGAGCTGGCAGCAGTCTGTGGCCTGGGTTAATAGACATGGTGTGAGCGTCAGTCTGAGTAGCATCAGTGGTCAAGGTTAGTGAGTCAGTCCTTGGGTAGGGTCAGTGGACAGTCCAGAGCAGGGTACTAGGTTATTTATGACAAGGATTTGGGGGTCATCTTTGACAAGCCAGATCAAGGGAGGAGAGTGCTGTAGCCCTCTGAACTCAGATTCATGTTACTCCATGGCTGGGGGGCTGACCAGGACCTCCCCTCTTCCCCACCTAAGCTATATAACTGACTCTCCATCTGGGGACACTCCCTCTCCTCCTCAACACCACCGCCCTACTCCAACTTTGTGCTAGATGTAGGAGGCAGAACTCTCAGTGGGCCACACCACGGGCGAAGGGAGCCCAGATGGGCAGTAGCACTGACCATGGTAGGGAGGCCTGGGGCTTCCTGCGAGCCCCACCCTGGAGCCACCCATGTTTGACAGCTAAGTTGATGTTTTTCTCTGTATCTTTTGCCATTTGTTCATAAATCTAAAGCTTGTCAGGGACAGAAGGACCCTTAAAGGTCACAAATGTGGCCCAGAGAGGGGAAGGAGCCTGCTGAGGCATATACAGAAAGTTCATAGTCAAGACAGGACTCGAATCCAAGCCTCTACCTTCCTATCTAGGGCTCTTTTGTGATACCTGCTTACCCTGAGCAGGGATTGTTATTCCCACTTTAGAGATGGGGCTTATGGCCTCACACAGCTCCTATAGAGGGACTGCAAGGGGCTGGCTGGTAGCACATCCCCCCCCCTCCTCCCCCCTCCCCCTCCCCCATGCACCTTGAGGATCTGGAAATGTGAAGTCAGGGATGGTGATTCCCTAAAGCACTGCCTCCTTGTCAGTGCCACCCTGACAGCCTCCTCCCTCCTGCCCTCATTAGGAGCAAATGAAACAAGGGTGGCCAAGCATGAGTTGGAAGCTGGGGAGGGGAGAGAACACTTTTTAAGAACTGCTGGGGAAAAGCTTAGCTGGGTTCTTATGGAAACATATGGAACTCATTACCCTAAGTCGAGGTGGTCGCTGGCCAGCCAGCAGTTGGTTAATTTGGGGCTAAAAGTGTGCTTTGTACGGCAATAAGGGTACCCAAGGCATGGCAGACTCCCCAGAATACCCCGCCTGCTCACCAATCCAGGTTCTTCCTAACCTTGGTTTTATCTCCAGCTTATGCCAATTTCTAGCATTAAAAAGGGGGGCAGTGCCTGGGTGGGTCAGTCCGTTAAGTGTGTGTCTTTGGCTCAGGTATGATCCCAGGGTCCTGGGATTGAGCCCCACATCAGGCTCCCTGCTCAGCTGGGAGCCTGCTTCTCTCTCTCTGCCCCTCCCCCCACTCGTGCTCTCTTTCTCTCTCTCTCTCTCTCTCAAATAAATAAAATCTTTTTTTAAAAAAAATGTTTAAAAATAAGGGTTTCAAGACACACTAGGGTACTAGGCCACTACAGGTCATGTGAGGAGATGAGGACTCAGAGACCATCAAGACAGATGACACCCCCCCAACACACACACCCTGGCTCACACACATCCCTCCCCCATCAGGGTCCCTGACTGGTCCTGCAGTGGGTCCAGATGTATGAAGGGTTGATCCCAGCATCCATCGAAGGTTCATCAGGGTGGGTTCCAAGGAGCCTACATGTTGGTCCCACATCTTGTCAATCGCACTGTCCGCTGTAGGCTTGACTCCATATACAAAGGGAGCAGTAAGAAGGCGTTCAAAAGAGGCTACTCACTCGTGCACAGCATTTTAGTCTACGTGGTAATAGGAGACGTGGGAGCTTTCACTCCTACAAGGCTCACAGATATTCGGGGACCTGCCAAAGTTCACCCTGGAGTATGTGGCAGAGCCCAGGTCTCTGATGCAGTCTCCACATCCAGTGCTCTTGATGTCTGCAGCTCTTTGAAAACTCCATACAAACCAATGGATCACACAGAATTGGCCTCAGCCGGCCACCCCAGCCCTCCTGCTCCTTCTGGGAGTCTGGGAGTCAGACGGATGCCGGTTGAAATCCCAACTTTGTGTGTCTCAACTGTGCCATTACAGGTAAGTTATTCATCCTTTCAGAGCCTCCTATGGTTGCTTTGATGATTAACTTAGCTGACCCATGTGAAGGGCTTGGCGCTGGGTCACCCCCACCAAAGAGCTTGCTGGGCATGGGTGTCACATTCCTAACATAATTCCTTGCCCATCTTTGCAGGGTGGCGGTGTGGTTGGCATAATTCAGTCATGACATCACAGCACTGCTTGCCCTGCACACATGCCCTTCAGAGCCCTTTGATAGCCCCCCAGGAGCCTCTGATCAGCAGGACAGTCAGGTGTCTTGAGGAGTAGAGCAGGAACCAAAAGCAGGACTCCAACCCGGTACCTCCACTCTCAGGCTGTGCCTCATTGGACGAGCTCCCTCACCTCTCTGAGATGACCCACCTCATCTTCCCTGAAATACTGCCAGGATCCTGCGCCCTGTCCGCAGAGTCATGGGGAGGATTTGCTGAGGAACTGGATGTGAAGTACCTGGAAACCCACCAGCACATGGCAGATACTCGATAATTCACAGCTTTACTATTCCTCGTTCACAGATGGAGAAACTGAGTCCCAGAGCAGGGAAGTGACTCATCCACTGTCATGTGGAAAGGTCTCACAGAACTAGAGCTTAAAAGCCAGATCTTTACACTCATGGTTAGTGCCCAGCTCCTACTTTCTCATGATCGGGATTTATAATTATTTCATGACAAATGTGTTTTCAGCTGGTGGAAGGATGGGACTTCGGACTCTGTGAGCCTGTCCAGTTTCAGCCTGATCCAGAACCAGCTCATTCATGAAAGGATCGCTCTCTAGAAGAGAACGGGAGTTGGGGGTGGGCGTAGGAAGGACATGACCCAGAGGCCAGAGGACTTGGAGGCCAGAGGTGATATAATCACAGGTGCCAGTAGCAGCTTTGTGGTAAAACAGACGCCCCCATTCAAATTCTGTCTCCGCCACTTCTCAGCTGTGTGACCAGCCAAGGGACACAGTTAAGCCTCGAGGTCCCAGCCAAGGGACCTCTCTGAGCCTCAGTTTTTCATCTGTAAAACTCCCAACAGTACCTCTTTCAAAGGGTTGTAGTAGGAATTCATTAAGACAACAGAGGGAGAGTACCTGGAGCAGGTAAGTTGCTTGCAGTTGGCAGCCCCCGTCACTTCGTCAAGGCAATCAAGCACAAGCCACCTGCTTCTTCATCATCCTCAGCGGCAGGTCTTTTTGTAAACGTTCAATCGAACTAACAATGGGTAATACAGATGTTCTAATATCTGGCTATTGAAATGCTTACGTGTGCGCACACTCCTCCACAGCCTGGCTGTGTGAACTTGAACAAGTTACGTCTTTCATCCTTAGTCTCTGCATCTTTCTGCACCTATGCAGTGGGGGTAATAACAGTGCCTGCAACGAACGGCTTCGAGGACTAAACTAGTTCACATACAGGGGCGCCGGGGTGGCTCAGTCGTTAAGCGTCTGCCTTCGGCTCAGGTCATGATCCCAGGGTCCTGGGATGGAGCCCCGCATCGGGCTCCCTGCTCTGCGGGAAGCCTGCTTCTCCCTCTCCCACTCCCCCTGCTTGTGTTTCCTCTCTCGCTGTGTCTCTCTCTGTCAAATAAATAAGTAAAATCTTCAAAAAAAAAATATATATATAAGTCATCATGTCCCAATTTTGGAAGTCAAATTGACATTTTGGGAAGATGTACAGAGTTTTATCACAGGGCTTCATGAGACCCAGCACCCAGCCAACTTCACACACAGTCACACGTGTGCTCACACCCCTGCGCACACAGACACACACACTTTGAGAAAGCCAGCCTACACTGTACTGCTCCCCAAATGGGCTGCACCCTGCCCTCATACCTTGGAGAACTGCCCGCAGCCTCCCTCCCACTCACCAAGCTCTGCAAAGTGAGACAAGAAAGTGGGGTCACCTCTCCTTTGCCAAGGAGCATATTCCTTGGCAAAACTGACTTGGGAACAGGTCCGGGCTCCAGCTCTTCACCTGTGTATTAGAGCCTGGGGCCCTGTCCTGGCTCTATCCCCCTCTTGCTGTGCAACCGTGGGCACGGAACTTCACCTCTCTAAGATTGGCTTCTCCTCTGGGAAAGGGGGCTGATCACATCTACCTTACAGGGTTGTTGAGGGATTAAAAAGACGCCTAGAAAGCACCTGGCACATAGTGGTAGCTCCATAAATGAGCGCTGTTAAGAGCTTGGCTGTTTTTTTAATTCGGTAAGGTTATCTTTTATATATTCTTTAATAAAATGGGGCCATTGTTTGTGTGCCTCACATAATATATTTTATTGCTTTTAAACACATCTGTTAATCCAATGAAGGTGTTTTCCTGTGAACACATTTTATTTCCTATTTTATTCATATTTTACAATGTCTGGGAAAAATCACTGAAGCCCACCGAGGCTCAGTTTCCTTGTCTCTAAAATGGGAAAAATGCCTTCCTCATGAGGGTGTTTTGAGAATTCAGTGAGAAGGCAGATGTGAAGGTGCTTTGCAAAGCCAAACAAGTGGAAGGGATGATTTTTTGCACTCGTCCTTCCCTCTCACCAGGGCGAATTCCTCAAAGACGGGAGTGAGTTTTGTTTATCTTGCATCCCCAGCATTGAATGTGTAGTAATACATTTAAATAATAACATATTATTATGTTGGTGATGGTGACAAGAACTTTCCTTTCTTGAACACCCACTGTATGCAGGGGTCCGGGCTAAGTGCCTCGTAAGGAAAGGAAGGATAGATGTTTAGAAGTTTTTGCTTCCCTCTGCTGCTATTTATTTATTTATTTATTTATTTATTTATTTATTTATTTATTTTAGAGATGGGGGGAGAAGCACAGGGAGAGGGAGAGAGAGAATCTTAAGCAGGCTCCACACCCAGAGCCTAACCCAGTGCGGGGCTCGATCTCAAGACCCTGAGATCACGAACTGAGCTGCAATCAAGAGTGGAACACTTGGGCGCCTGGGTGGCTCAGCCGGTTAAGCGACTGCCTTCGGCTCAGGTCATGATCCTGGAGTCCCGGGATCGAGTCCCGCATCGGGCTCCCTGCTCGGCGGGGAGTCTGCTTCTCCCTCGGACCCTCTTCCCTCTCGTGCTCTCTCTCATTCTCTCTCTCTCAAATAAATAAATAAAATCTTAAAAAAAAAAAAAAGAGTGGAACACTTAATCAACTGAGCCACCTAGGCACTGATTATTTCAAGGTGAAGGAATTGTTTTACTTTTCCCCATGGGCAATTTCTGTCTTCTATACTGCAGATAAATTAACCTCAGTCTTGGGTCTTATACATCATTTGGCCAATCCAGTTGAATTCTTGTTAGAATAGTAATCTTTAGTTCCCTTATCCATAAAATGGGCTTAGCAACTTGGTTCATATGAAGGTGTCCCGCAAATGACAACACCCCCCCCTTTTCTTTACTCCCCACCTACATGTACCCTTCCCTTGGAGAAGATGGTGATGGGGCAAGCTGAGCAAACTCGGCAGCAGGGAGCTGAGTCCCTTCAGCCCTCTGGGCTTTTGTTTCTTTTTGGCACAGGGTGGCAGATAATTTCCTGATTCGGAGACCCTCCAGATCTTGCCTCCTTTAGAAAATCTCCCTTAGGGGCGCCTGGGTGGCTCAGTCGTTGAGTGTCTGCCTTCGTCTCAAGTCATGATCTCAGGGTCCTGGGATCGAGTCCCATGTTGGGCTCCCTGCTCCGCGGGGAGCCTGCTTCTCCCTCTCCCTCTCCCTCTGCCTGCCGCTCCCCCTACTTGTCCTTGTGCTCACGCCCTCTCTTTCTGTCAAATAAATAAATAAAATCTTTTTTAAAAATCGTCCTTATATACCATAGCACCAAAGATTCAACTCCCCCAAATATCCCATGCCCCCTGCGAGCATGTGTTGCATATTATATCCAAGTAGATTTAAGTCCTAGAAGGCAGAGTTGTGTGTTAGGGGTTTGATTTCTATTTCCTTAAGCATTTTCTTCATCATCTCACTTCATCCTTTACAAGCCTTCCAAAGTCCCCAGGTCACAGATGAGCAGCTAAGTCCAAGAGAGAAGGGCCTTGGTTAAGACCACAGAGCCAGTCCTATGACCCAAGACATGCCAGGAGCCTGTGTGAGCTCAGGTACTCAGTACCTTCTTCCTTTTTTTCCTTCTTTCCTTCTTTCTTTCTTCCTTCCTTCCTTTCTTCCTTCCTTCCTTCCTTCCTTCCTTCCTTCCTTCCTTCCTTCCTTCCTTCCTTCCTTCCTTCCTTTCTTTCTTTCTTTCTTTCTTTCTTTCTTTCTTTCTTTCTTTCTTTCTTTCTTCTTTCTTTCCTTCTTTCCTTCTTTCCTTCTTCTTTCTTTTTTAAATAAACTCTACACCTAACATGGGGTTTGAACTCACGACCCTGAGATCAAGAGTCACATTCTGGGGCACCTGCGTGGCTCAGTCAGTCAAGCCTCTGACTCTTGGTTTTGGCTCAGGTCATGATCTCAGAGTGGTGAGATCGAGCCCTGCGACCATCAGGCCCTGGACTCAGCGTGGAGTCTGCTTGGGATTCTCTCTCTCTCTCCCTTTGCTCCTCTCCTCACTCTCTCTCTCTTTCTCAAATAAATAAATAAATCTTAAAAAAAAAAAGGAGAGTCACATGCTGTACCAACTGAGTCAGCCAGGCATCCCCTCTGAGTACCTTCTTGATACCGGGCTCTGTGCTTGGTGCTTCGGCCCAGTAATTTTATAAAGTAGGTGTGGTCCCCACTTTCCAGATGAGTAAACTGGGACTTGGACAGGGAAGATAAGTCACCCAAGTCAGACAGCAGTAAGGGACAGAATCGTGGTTCGATCAGGGCTGACTCCCAAATGTGGGATTTTTATTTGCTACTGTGAGGCCCCTGCCGTTTTGCTGTTTGGGGGCCTCGGAAGGCAACCTCTTCCAGTCTGCAGTGGTAACGTTGTACACCAAGGCAAGGAGCGATTTCCAAGGCTGACCCCCACGGCCCACTGTCAGCCCCAGCAGCGGAGTCTGGGGATTCCTAGAGCAGAGCACACAGAGCTCCTGCTGCAGCAGTGATCTGCATCAAGTACCCCCCACCCCAAAGCCCATTGTCTCCCCAGGAGACAATACAGATAAAGGACCCAGCCTAGTGGGCTGCGTGCATCAATCTGTAACCATGGAAACCCCCAGGGAGACAATTCCAAAGCTCCCCCAGCCGCCCTCCGCCCTGCAGCTGTGGCTCCAGGAACCCAGCCGCCAGCAGAAGGGGCACTGCTGATAATTGCCACCCCCCACCACTGCCACCAGCAAACGGGACACAGCTGGGCTCTCCCCCTGCATCCTCCCAGCCCCTCAGTCCCAGAACTGGAATTAGCAAAGGGACCTTGGGTGTATTTAAGGCCTAAACTTTATTTCTTTTGCAAGAAGGTCAATTCTGTGAGATTCTGGCACAGGCTGAGATATGTCATTGATCCCAGGGAAAACCCTTGGACGATGGACCAGGCAGCTGGGGAGGGCTTCGGCCCTCAGCACGTGACTCCCCTCTGGTGGCCAGTTGCTGCAATTGTCAGTTGAGGCTCCAGAGTGGAACAAAATTGACCTCTTCTCTTTGGGTATCTACTGAGTTCCAGATGCCCACACATACTAGATTTAATCCTCATAACCACCCTGGGAGGTGAGTATTCTTATCCTCCTACACACACTGAAGCCAAGACTTGCAGAGGACATCCTGAAGGAAGGGTAGACAGCAGAGTGCTCAAAGAGGATGAACCCAGAATGCCCTGGCTCAAAACCTGCCCGACCATCACCAGCCCTGTGACCTTGGGCAAATTACCTAAACTCTCTGAGCCTCAGTTTCTTCATCTGTAAAGCTGGAGTGATAACAATACATACTTCATAAGGATGTTAGGAGGATTAAGCGTTAAGGTTTATAAGCCTTCAGAATGGTGAGTGGCACATAGTAAATAAATACAGTTCTGGGCCCTGATACTCAAGCTGTGTGCCTTCAAGGCATATCATTGAACGACTGCCTCGGCCTCAGTTCTTTCATCTCTACAATGGGGCTTGTCTGGCTTCCTCATAGGGTTCTTGTGATCACTGAAGTGGATATGCGGTGTGAACGTGCTTGCTTTGCTACTATTAGCATTGCTTTGATCTGCCTTTTGGGGGAGGAATGATGAGGGGGTGGGACAGGTGGGGTTAGAAAGCAAGAAGTATGGTCCTCTCTCCACAGGCCAGGAGAAGGTGGTGCCTGAGCATACCGGCCCCTACGACCTCCTTGGCCCCACAGGGCCCCCTATTTCCCCCACGCAGCGACACAAAGAGATTCTGACAGTGGCCAGAAGCTTTCCTGGGAAGAGATCAGGAGTGATCTTTCAACGATTCTAAGAAACATTCACTGAGTTCGGTTTAGTAAGCAATTCTCCTGTTTCTACTCTGTGAAGGACACTGGACTGGATACTGGGGTGTAAAGATGAAGAAGATCAGGGACCGCTTAAATCTGGGGAAGAAGACCGAACAGAAAAACCACTGTAATGATAGTGTGACATTAGGATGGCCTGAGATTCCTAACAGAACATGGGGAGCAGGCATCAGGATCAGCTTCCGAGGGAGGGGTGGGTAGAAGCTATCACCACCCACGCCCATACCAACATCTCCTGGACTCCAAAGACTGAATGTCTTGCTTATTTCAAAAGTATTCTGAGTCTGATTTTTCAATGTTAGTAGTTGATCTGGACTCTTGATTTTGCTCTCCCTGGTTTCAGTTCTGTCAGTCTGAAGAGTTCCAGGATACCCATTTTTATTGAGTGTTGTTTGAGATCCCAGCAGGCTCAATGACTTGTGTATCTGAGAAACCTGTGTCCGAGAGCAGACTTTTTCTTCCTGGTGGAAGAGGAAAGAGGGCAGGGTAGGGAAACGGGGAGCAAGGAGGTCAGAGAGGGAGTCGGAGGATGTGTATTTGATCAGAGCCTAAGGTTGCTGTGTGAAGGGGGCTGAAAATCAGAGGGGCTGGGGGCAGAGGGGTGGCTAGGCCATAGTGGGGAACTTCTTGCCAGATTTTAAGCTAGAGAGTGATAAAATCAGGTGTGCGGTTTTTTGTTTTTTTTTTAAAGATTTTATTTATTTATTTTAGAGAGCACGCACACATGAGCAGAGGTGGGGCAGAGGGCGAGGATCCCCAAGCAGACTCCCTTCCCAGCAGGGAGCCTGGTGTGGGGCTCGATCTCATGACCCATGACATCATGACTCATGAAATCACCACTAGAGCCAAAACCAGGAGTCGGTTGCCTAGCCAACTGAGCCACCCAAGTGCCACAGTTTTTTTTTTTTTTAAGATTAATGAGATATGGAAAAAGCATTATCTTTTTTTAGAAGATTTTATTTATTTATTTGACAGAGAGAGAGAGCACAAGCAGGGGGAGCTGCAGAGGGAGAGGGAGAAGCTGGCTCCCCGCAGAGCACAGAGCCCAACAGGGGGCTTGAGGACCCCAAGATCATGACCTGAGCCGAAGGCAGATGCTTAACGACTGAGCCACCCAGGCGCCCCCTCCAGTTGTTTTTTTGTTTGTTTGTTTTTAGGATTTATTTATTTATTTATTTGACAGAGAGAGACACAGCGAGAGAGAGGGGACACAAGCAGGGGGAGTGGGAGAGGGAGAAGCAGGCTTCCCGCGGAGCAGGGAGCCCGATGCGGGGCTCGATCCCAGGACCCTGGGATCATGACCTGAGCCAAAGGCAGACGCTTAACGACTGAGCCACCCAGGCACCCTGTTGTTTTGGGTTTTTTTTTTTTTAAGATTTATTTATTTATTTGAGAAAGAGCCAGGGGAGGGGCAGAGGGAGAGGGAGGGAGAAAATCTCCAGCATCTCCAGCAGACTCCCTGCTGAGAGTGGAGCCCGCACTGGGGAGCTGGATCTCAGGAGCCTGTTCAATCACACGCCCCTGAGACCATGACCCAAGCAGAAATCAAGAGACGCGAAACGGACTGAGCCACCCAGGTGCCCCTATCAGGTGTGCCTTTTAAAGAGTTCTTACAGGAGCGCCTGGATGGCTCAGTTGGTGAAGCGTCTGCCTTCGGCTCAGGTCATGATCCCAGGGTCCTGGGATAGAGCGCCCTGTCGGGCTCCCTGCTCAGCCGGGAGCCTGCTTCTCCCTCTCCCCCGCCCCTGTTCCTGTTCTCTCCCTCACGCTCTCTCTCTCAAATAAATAAATAAATAAATAAATAAATAAATAAATAAATAAATAAAATCTTAAAAAAAAGAGTTCTTACAGGAAGAGGAGAGAATTAATTGACAAACCCAGGAATTATGGGTGGCGCTTGCCTAATGCTACTCTGGGCATCTCTACTGGGACTTGAATCTGATTGCCCTCCTACAACATGGGGCCACCTTCACAGGACTCAACACCTGTGAAAAACATCTCCAGGGTCTGGACACATCTGGAAAGAATCTGGCCAATTTGGAATTCCGCCTCCGCACCACCCCCCCCCCCCCC
>NW_027397080.1:19602918-19655726 GCF_003265705.2 Callorhinus ursinus
CAGGGTCTGCACACATCTGGAAAGAATCTGGCCAATTTGGAATTCCGCCCCCGCCCCCCCCCCCCCCCCCCCCGCCCCCCGGCCGCCTTCCCAGCAGGGCTGCGCCTTTCACATCCTTTTTCTCCTCCCCAAGCCCATAGGGGGCTGACTTGACCAAAATAGCCTTGCAGGTTTGGGGCAGTTGCCTGAGTTAACCTCTAGGTGGCACCCTTAACCATTAAACCCCACCAGCTTCCACCCAAAGGCCGGAGAGAAAAGGAACTAAAAAATACCAAGCATGTAAAACCACCTTCCTAGGTGCACATCATTATCTCTGTTTTACAGCTGAGAAAACTAGGGCTCCAAGAGAGGTGAAGTCATGGATCCAAAGCCACACAGACAGGAGAGCATAGTGGAACTCAGTTTCTCTTGAGCCTCAATTTCCTCATCTGTGAAATGGAACTGACCCACCTCTGGTAACACGACCCTATTTTCTGTCACTATAGATTTGCCTATTCTGGACATTTCACATTAATGGAATCATACAATAGATGGCCTTCTGTGTCTGGTTTCTTTCACTTAGCATAATGTTTTCAAGATTCATCCATGTTGTGACATGTGTCAGTAATTCAACCCCTTTTATGACCGAATAATTTTCCATTGTATGGATATGCCACCTGAAATTTATCCATTCATCCATTGATGGATATTTGGGTTATCTCTACTTTTTGTTTATTATGAATAATGCTGCTATGTACATTCATGTACACATTCTTAGGTGAACATACATTTTCAATTCTCTTGGGTGTGTATCTAGGAGTGATATTCCTGAGTCCTATGGTAACTCTGTGAATAACCATTTTCCAAAGTGGCTGCACCAATTTACATTCCTACTGGCAACGTATGAGAGTTCCAATTTCTCCACATCCTGGACACTTTTTTTTTGTCAATCTTTTTGATTACGGCAGCGCTATTGGGTGTGAATCTCATTGTGGTTTTGATTTTCCTTTCCCTAGTAAGCAGAGATTTCCCCCCTTCCTTCCTACAGCTCCCTTTTGTCCTCTTTCTTGATTTTCGATTCATGTGAATAGGTAAGACACTGGGGAGCCCCAAAACAGAAGGTCTGTACCTTCAGAAAGCTTCTATCAAGCATTTTGTATTTTGATAAGTAGGACTTTGAACAGAGGGAATCTGAGGCATTTTTTCAGGAGAAGATACACCAGGGATGAGGTACACCACTTGGAATGGAGTTTGCTTTGGTTTGGGAACTTTTCTTTTCTTTTTGATTGATTTATTTATTTTAGAGAGAGAGGGAGTGCAAATAGGGGTGAGAGGGAGAGAGGGAGAATCTCAAGCCGACTCCACGCTGAACGCAGAGCCAGTCGCAGGGCTTGATCCCATGACCCTGAGATCATGACCTGAGCCAAAACCAAGAGTTGGATGCTCAACCAACTGAGCCACTGAGGCACCCCGGTTTGGGGACTTTTCCAGAGCTTTGGGGTCTGACTGGAACAGGGTCTCCCTTCCTTACCAGCTGTGCAGGCTCAGGTAAGTCGCTTAATGTCACCCATGCCTTGGCTCCCTCATCTGGAAAATGGGACTAAGCATCCCTAACTTATCTAGCTGTGGGGCACAATCTTTCCACCTCCAACAATGTCTGTAGGACTGCAACCTCAGATTCATGGGCAGGATGTACCCTCCTTCACTTGGGATGCTGGGGAGAAGCTTTTCGTTCAGAATGGCTCAGTACCTCGGGAGACGGAGGTCTGAGTTCAGTTCCCGGTTTCATCTTTAACCAGCCCTTGGTCAAGTCCCTCTACGTGTTTGAGCCTCAGTTTCCTCCTCTGTCCAAACTGTACCTCTGTTATAGGGTAGTTAAGACATTTCAACATAATAATGCATGTAAAGGGCCTAGCTGAGTGCTTTACACCGAGGACATGCTCAGAAATGTGAGCTACCATCACCAGCATCACGGACTGCAGGCCTACTATGTGCCTGGCACTCTGGTGGCGGGGAGGCACAGAGGCAAAAACATCTGACTTCAGACGCTTTGCTCTTGCCACTCTGCCATTTGAGTGGGGCCTTAAAGGTAGGTCAGATTTGAGCGGGGAGTGGCGTGGGGGGGCATGAGGATGGAAGGGAGGAGGGGCCTTGTGGATGTGGAGCCAGGGAAGCAAAGCCTGGGAAATGGGGGCATGTAGCACATGAATGGAAAACTGCGAGTATTTTAGTTTGGTTCCACTGGGGCCTCTCTGGTCCGTCTCTCACAGATCTTAGCTAAAATATATTAGGTACCTACTGTGCACCTCTCTGAGGACTTCGTAGCCAATACCTTATCGAATCTGCACGGTAAATAAAAAGGTCACTTTTGCCATCCCCATTTCTTTTTTTTAAATATTTTATTTATTCATTTGAGAGAGAGCACAAGCAGGGGGAGCGGCAGGCAGAGGGAGAAGCAGGCTGCCCACTGAGCAAGGAGCTGATGTGGGGCTCGATCCCAGGACCCCAAGATCATGACCTGAGCCGAAGGCAGACGCTTAACCGTCTGAGCCACCCAGGCATCCCATGCCATCCCCATTTCAAAGACGAAGAAAGTGAGGCTCAGAGAAGTCTGGCAACCTGACCAAGAGCACAAGCTAGGAATGGATGGGCCAGGAATTCAAGTTCGGGGAGACAGACTATAGATGTGCCCCACAGGAATTAATCTGTTCCCAGGCAGTGAAACTAAAGCCAGCCCCAGCAGCCAGAAACTCAACCACAGAGAGCTGGCTCGTGGCCCCCTTGCTGGCTCCCTTCTTTCGTCTCAGCCCCACCCTGCCACCCCCATTTCCCTTCCTGGCCCTGGGGCTCTGCTCCTTCCCCAAACCTGCTCAGCCACAATTCCTTCCAGGATCCCTCATCTGTAAAATGGGGATAATAACAGTGCCTGTCCCAGAGGGGTGTTGTGAGGGTCATTACCACCACCATTTCAATAGTGTCTCGGAGTCCTGTGAAATCAGCCCGAGTAGAAGCCTTGTCCGTACTTGATAGTTGAGACGGGGAGCGGCAGCCTGCCCAGGGTTGCTCAGCTACGAAGTGAAGAGTGGGACTTGAATCGGAACCTGCTGGCCACTAAACAGAGCTTTGTTTGTTGAGTCAGAGCACACTAAGCATGGAAAGAGGGCAAGCAGCACTCTGACTGGGAGAGAGGAGGCAGGCAGGGAAGGCTTCCTGGAGGAGGTGAGGTTTTTAAGCTGGACCTTGAAGAACAGTGAACTATGTAGACTGGACTGAAGGGGTCTGTGTACTGGAGATAAGGCCAGAAATGTAACCACAGCTATTTCTTGAGGTTCTTTAGGAACCAGGCTGTGTGCTGACAGCTGTACATTATCTCATGAGATTTCTGCACAATCCTGTGAGGTGGGTGTTAATAGTGTGAGAAAAGTGAGGCTCAGAGAGTTTATAAAACTTGTCTGGGGTCACACACTTGGTTAAGTGACTGGGTCTGGATTTGAACCCAGTGCTGTCTGCTACAAAGTCTGGGCTCTTTTTTTTTTTTTTTAAGATTTTATTTATTTATTTGAGAGAGAGAGAGAGAGAGAGTGAGAGAGAGCATGAGAGGGGAGAGGGTCAGAGGGAGAAGCAGACTCCCCACTAAGCAGGGAGCCTGATCTGGGACTCGATCCTGGGACTCCAGGATCATGACCTGAGCTGAAGGCAGTCGCTTAACCAATTGAGCCACCCAAGGCGCCCAAAGTCTGGGCTCTTGATCACCGTGCATTAGTGCCACCTCATCCTCGAGATCTGAGGATAAGGACCGGGTGTGAAGCTGGGGACTGATTCTGGAGGGTTTTGAATGCCAGCCTCAGCCCCGCATAGAAATCATGCAGCACCAGGCAGGAATCGGCAGACTTGGAATTCAGCTTCTGGCAACTCCACCACTCGCTAGCTAAGGTCACTTCTTGGAGCCTCGGCATCTCTAAGCTGGAGAGACTGGGAATGTAAATGGATTATTGGTAATGAAGGTTTTGAATGAGGGAGGGAGGCTCTTGTGACAAAAGGATTGCTTAGGAAAAACATGGAGATGTTCAAATATTTACCGAGTGTGGGGCTCTGGGAATGTCACTAAGAACAAGACAGAGCTCTGCACTCTGGACCCCCAGCCCCCACCCAGGCCTGCACATGGCAGGCACAGCTTGGGAGGGTGGGGGAGAAACCTTTTATTGGAACAAACAAGGGCTCAGACGCTGGCCTGTCCAGATTGGACTGCTAGTTCTCAAGTCAGTGAATCTGTGTGATCTTGGGCAAGTTACCTAGCCTTTCTGTCTCTCCATCTTTACCACGAAGACCATCATGCCTCCTCCCGGAATTGTTGGATTCAATGAAATAAAACAACTCATGCAATGACCTAGCAGGGTGCTTGGCATACTGTAGGCACTCAGCCGATGTTAGTTAGCTATGAAGAGGTATAAATATAAGGCTCCACCCATCGCCCGCCTGCCAAGAAAGAAAACAGGTTCCTGGCTTTCATTTTAGCGGGGCAGAAAAGGGATATAAAAGCGTATGTGCTAAGTAAGCAAGCATGTAAAGTAACAAAAGGCCTTTGGCCTGGGTAATGTGCTGCTGGGTCTGGGCTCAGGACAGGACTCCGTGCCCAAATTCCCCACCACCCCAGGGAATCCGGCCCCTTCCTCAGCGGGCGCGGCGCTGCTCCGGCTGTTGCCGCACGGTACGGGAACCACCGTCCCAGCCTGTTTGGCGGGCTGCTAGGGCCGGCGGGCGCCGGGCGACGGGAGGTGTGGCGGCCCCTTTAAGCAGCGAAGCTCGTGTTGCAATCGCCGCCTTGGGGACCCGGTCCTTTCCGGGGGGTGGAGCCTGTGCCTGTAGCGGCGGCCAACCAAAATGCGGCATTTTCCGCGGGAGATCCGAATTTCGCGGCACGCAGTTTGGCGCTAAAAAAAAAAAAAAAAAAAAAAAAAAAAAAGAAGGGAAAAAAGAGGCAGAGAAAGGCTTGGGGACCAGAGAGCCAGGCGAGAGGGAGTCGGTGCAATCGGCCCCCCTTCCCCGTCTGAGCGCATCGCCTCTCCTTCGAGCCCCCAGCGACCCCAGAGACCCCTGCCGGGAGCCAGCCAGACCCCAAGCGCCCGGGCTTTCGGGGGCGCGGGGCCACCCAGGGTCGCCGCCGCCCTCGGGGCGGGACAGCCCCTGGCCGTGCCGCCGCCGCCGCCGCGGGGCGATCTCCAAGCGGGGATCTCCAAGCGCTGCTCGGCTCGGCGGCGGGCCAGGAGGGGAGGGTCCGGCCTTGCCCCGCAGGCGTCCATTGGTGGCTTCCCCCGGGCCTCCGCGCCATGCCTCCGGCCGTGTGAGCCTCCGCGGGCTCCGGAGCCCGCAGGTGCCCGCGGGCGCGCCAGGCCCGGCTGGGGAGGGGGCGCTGCACTCGCCATGCTGCGAGGGCCCCGGGCCCTGGCTCCAGGCGCCGGGCCGCCCTCGAAGGGACTACCCGCGATGAGCCCTACTGAGCTGTGGCCGCCCGGCCTCAGCAGCCCCCAGCTCTGCCCGGCCACCGCCACCTACTACACCTCGCTGTACCCGCAGACTGTGCCTCCCACTGCGGCGCCCGGCACCTGCCTCGACGCCACCCCCCACGGACCGGAGGGCCAAGCTGTGCGATGCGTGCCGGCTGGCCGGCTGCCGGTAATGCTGGGGACCTCCCCACCGCCGCCCACCGCTTCTCCCTGTGCTTTTGCGGGTGTGGGAAAGGAGGGAGGGGCGCCTGGGACCCAGTTTGAACGAAACAGGTCGAGTTGGGGAGGGAAAAGAGAGCTTTCAACTTCCAGAACAACCCATTGCCCAGCATATCTGAGTTGAAGAGCCCTTCGATTTCGGACTTGGGATGAAATAACCTCATCCATTGGAGTGGAGTGGAATGAGCACTGGATTGGGAGTGCGGAGACTCAGCCCACTACCCCCAGTGCACCGTGTGACCTCGAGGAAGTCCACGGAGCCGACATTGCCACCATTCCTTCATTCTTTCATTCATTGTTTGGTCCAGAAACTGGTACTGGGCATCTGCTATGGTCCAGGTATAGAGCTTGGTCTAGGCATACAGTGGCGACTTTAAAACGGGGAGGTGGGGGAAGCAGGGGTGGGGTGTCTCTTAGGTCCAGTCTGGCTTGGACAGACTCTAAATCTCCCGTACAACCAACTCTTTCCCAATTAACTGCCCCGTGTCTCTCCCAGGCCCAGTCTTCCCTCCCAGACAGCCAGTAGCAAGTGCAAATTGGGGGCAGCCCCCTGGGTTTCCTATTCAGATGGACTTTTCCTTTCTCAAGCCCCCAGGCCATTGCCAAGGAGGGCCCAAAGTGTGGTGGCACCAGGTACAGGGTGTGTTTTGTGGGAGTGGAATTCCTGGAGCCCTTGAGAATGGAAACAACCATAGGGTAGGGGTGGGTGGGGTGAGAAATGCCCTGGGGGAATTGGGTGGTGGGTGGGGAGCCTGGTTTCTGGTCCTGACTGGCACTAATTCAGTGTGTCCCTGGACAAGTCTTGGCCCCAGTCTGGGCTTACATTTCCTTTTCTTGAAAAATGCATGTGTCCATGGGGTAGTTGGGCTAACTCATCTCAGGTCATTTCCAGCTCCAGGTCCTGGGTTTTGGAAAGAGGCTGCAGGGAGGGGAGATGGGGGTGCTGTAGTTTGCTTCGTTGTGAGTGAGTGGTGAATAAGTTCAGGTACAGAGCTAAGACCACCCCTCACTGCCGTAGAGGCATCGGGTCAGACTTTTGTCAGTGGACAGGCCCAGACCCCCAGCCTTCCCTGGATGCAGCAGGCACAGGTCCCTGCTACGGGAGTCATGCTTTGCCCATGCTCAAGGCTTTAAACTTTCCAGAGCCCCTTCCTGCCCATGATTTCCAACTAGGAGGAAGGAGGCAGGGGTGCAATTCCCATTTCACAGGTCAAACAGCCAAAGATAACTGAGACTGGGTTTCTATCTTTCAGCATTTTACAACCTAACACTGTTTTATACCCTGGGAAGCAGGAGGCATTAGTAGCTCCAGGGAGAAACTGAGGCAGAGAGGGAGGATGTGATCTGTCCAAGGTCATACAGGGAGATGTATGACCAAGGCTGGTGATCATTGGTCTCTTCTCTGCAGCCTTGACTTTCCGCAGTACTGCCCGACCGAGGAGCTGGGTGCCCCGGGGGGGAAGGGGCTCAGTGGTGGGTGCAGTCCCCTCTGGCAAGCTGCTTTCAGGCGCCCAGGCGGGGTTTCAGTGGCTGCGTTTCAGTAACAGCTGTGGTTTTGAACTGCTTCCCTCCCAGAGGAGCCCAAGTGCATCTGTCTGTAGCTCCCTCCCAGAGGGGCTCAGTGATCACAGCAAGAATGCTTCTCTTTTACTGAACGCCTCTCCTGTGCCAGGCACTGCTTGGCACTCTTCACATTCATTATCTTGGCCAAGATGCCTGCGATGAGGCATCTTACAGATGAGAAAACTGAGCAGGGACCTGAAGTCACTTGTCCAAGTCACAAGCCAAGAAGTAGGAGAGTCTCCTTGCATCAGACTCCCCTAAAGGCCTGCCAGGCCGAGAGCCCCCTCTCCCGTCAGATGCCCCATGGCCCCCAGCCCCATGGGCAGGCCTGGCCCCCTGCTTACTCATTTTACCAGGGTGTGACCTGGAGCAGCTCCAAACCCAACCCTGGGTGTGGCTGCTTGGTTTGTGGCCAGGCTGCAAAGTGCAGGGTGAGTAGGATTTGTTGGGGAGCTGCTGTTTAAAGGGACCTCAGGGATGGCAACCAAGTTCAAAGGCAGAATGAAGGCCTGAGCCCTGGTCTCCTCACTCCCTGTCTGGGGCTCTTTTCAGCACCCTCTGGGGAAGGCTTGGGATTCTCCTCTATGGAGTCCCTAGGCCAGCCAGGCACATCACGTGATTCTGTCTCATTCCTATGGCAATCTGTGAAGAGGGTGGGATTCAGCACAGTTCTTCCTTTTGTCTGTCTTTTCCAAAGTCCCCTGAGAACCATGAAAGCAAAGGTACATTTTAAGGAACAACTATCCAAGGGGGGGGTCAGATGTGGAAATGCAGGCTATGGAGTGGTAGAGCTGGGATCTAGAACACTTGCTCCTACCCCTACCGTCTAAATTGGGGCTTGGGGCTAACCTGGCTCCGTTCCCTGTGTGACCTTGGGCAAGTCACCCCCCCTCCTTCTAGCCCCACCTTCGTCACCTTGCTGCCCGGAGTGGGGCTGCGTCTGGTGGTCTCCAGCCCTCTCACTTCTGGGGCTGCCGGAGGAGGGAGCTTCACTCTTCTCACTTGGGGTTGGCTGGGGGAGCTTGAATCCTAATCAGGCCTTTAAGAAACAGCCAAAGGGGCTGCCTCCTAAGAGGGTCCAGGTTAGAGCCAGACTGGCCTTTGTCCTTTGCGCATCCCCGTCTCTTCAGCTTACCTCTACTCTTTCCCGTTGCTGGTGCCCCTGGAGCTTTAGTGATACCGGCTTCCTTGTGTGAGCAAAGCGCTTTGCTGCACTGTCCCTGAGTCCCCGGCCGGGGTGGAGCAGATTATGCCCATTTTACAGGTGGGGCTCCAGAGGTCGACTGACTTGCTGAGCTCACCCAGCTAAGAAGGGGGGAGGCCTAGAGGGGATCCCAGGGGGGTCTGACTCCAAGGCCTTTGCTCAGGCTCTCCTTGGCCCACATCTTTCTGGACTTGTCCTCTGCCACCTCTGTTCTATAGGCTCAGGCCCATCCATGGGCTGTGCCCCAAGGTGTCAGGGAGATACCCTTGGATGAGGGACATTTTGCTGCTTGGGGAAGCTTGAAGTCCTGGGTAAGGGGAGGGACCATAAGGGAAGGGAGGGGACTGGTCTGTGTATATAAAGTAATGGCAGGTGGGCACAGCCAGGCCTTGGCTCAGGTTCCAGCAAAATCTGGGGGAATGTCAGGTTCCAGCAAAATCTGGGGGAATGTGTGCGAAAGAGCTGAGACGGCCTGGTACATGGCTTTGGAGTCAGACAATCCTGGGTTCAAAGTCTGGCTCTGCCCTTTGTCTGTGTGACCTAGGGCTCATGGCTTACCCTCTCTGAGTCTCCATTTCTCTTCTGCCAAGAGTAATTGCCAGTGCTGATGGTGCAGGACTGATGAGCACGTGATAAGCCCAGTGCAGATACTCTGTTCAAGGTCCTTCCTTCCCCCCGCTTTGCAGGTAGTGAGGTTCTTCCTCGTGTTCTGTGAACTCAGCAGGGCCTGGCTCCTGTCAGGTGGGGGAAGTGGATGGGGTTGGGGAGACTCTGGGTTGCCCCACCTGTGCCTCGGGTAGAACTCAGCTTGACTTCTCTTCCTCTCGCTGCTCTTGGCATTCCTTCTTGAGGGATGGATGAAGGGTCCTGGGATGGACAACTTCAGTCGGGATTGATAAAGACGTTGGAGCTCACCAAGTCCCAGTTACTCCAGCTGTTAAATGGGGCTTGGTGGTGCTGGGAGACTCAGTGAGGTGATGAATGTTGGGGCTCAGCCCAGGGCATGTGGAAGATCTCAGTGAATGACTGGGCCTTTATCTAGAGACAAGATAGGTCACAGTCCCTAGAATCTAGGATCTCACCAGCTGAGAGGTTAGAAAAAGAATATTCCAGAGAGACTTCAAGAGGAATGAGCAGGGAAGTGTTTGGATCATGTCCAGGTCTGGATAGGGGTGGAAGAGAGGAGCATCGTATCCAGGCTTCTCAAACCAAGGAACGGCTCTCCTGGACTGATTCCAGGAGGACTTCCTGGAGGAGGCAGGGGTGGGGAGGGGAGCTGATAGCCGGAAGAGCTGTCACCACTTCCCACACCTGTCTGCCCAGCTGTGCTCAGCAGCAGTTAGAAGTCTCAGCCCTGCCGAGCATGACCTCACTGTCAAAGGTTAAAATAGGCCTCTCTGTCCCAACCAACTTAGGGGTGTCTGGGTGATTAGGGGAGAGGGAGAGGAAGGAAATGGGCTCAGAGGCCCCCTGAAGGGTGTGTCAAGGAAGAGGCCAAGCCTGGATTTCAGGGAAGGGACTCTGCATTTTCTGAACATCTATGTGTGCTGAGCCACAGGCTGAGCACTTTGCAGGAGTTACCCCCTTGATTCCTCACAGTGGTCCCTCAAGGCAGGTGTTTTCTGCCTCATTTTACAGAGGAGGAAACTGAGGCTCCTAGATGTGGAGTACTTCCCCAAGTCACACACACACACACACACACACACACACACACACACACACACACACACAGTGAGCCCACGAAGGAGCTGGGAGAGTCAAGTCCAGGCATCCGACCTATGCCCCAGTGCCCCAGTACCCTAGCCCTGCCCCTGCCCAGCCCTAACAGGAGAGAGGCCCCTTCCGGGCCAGTGCAGCTTCTGGGCCTAATTGAGGCCTGGTGGCAGTGGGGTGGAGAAGAGCAGATGGGTCTGTGGTTTGATTTCCCCAGCAGGTGTTTCCCAAGCTTGGCGGGAACAGGCAGGGGGAGCAGGGGGACCTCAGCTGTTTGTCCTTGAGATGCAGGGGAAGGATTCATTGTCTGCCCCTCTCAGCAAAGAAAGAATGGCAAATGGAGTCTATTCAGGAGGCCCTGGGGCCCTTGAGCGGGAGCCCAAACATGGGGGTGGGGAATGTTGGCTCTGCCTCCCGATGTGGGCACATCCCTGGGGTGTGGCACTGAGCCAGGAAGTCCCCTGGGCCGGGGCGGATGCCCAGCCCCACCCTGATAAGGGCCAGCTGTGGGGCTGTGATGGGCACCAGGGCCCGCCAGGCCAGCTGCTCTTGCACTTGGTGGGGCGGGAGGCTCTCCCCAGCCTGATGTGGTTTAGGTCCTACCCACTCCTTCCTCCCTGCATCCTCCTCTGGGCATGGGGGCTGGGGGATGGCAGATGTACTAGTGACCTTGGGGCCCATTATTAAGGAAACCTGAGCTCCTGGCCAGACTGGCTTCGGTGGTCTTCAGGTACCTGCACCTCAGGATGAGAGTGTCGTGTGCTCTTCAGAAAACAGGATCCCCTTTCCCCCCGAAAGCTCACTTGGCAAGCTGAACTGTTTCCTCACCAAGGGCAGTGATGTTGCACCAGGACTGGTGGTAAACTGAGGCACAGAAAGCGGCTGCTGATGGCCTCCATGTTTTGGCTCCAGCTCGGGGAAAGACCGAAGGAGGAATGATTCTAAAACTTTGCCTCTCTCGCTCCTCTCTCCAAGGCCAAAAGGAAGCTGGACCTGGAGGGGATCGGGAGGCCAGCAATCCCTGAATTCCGGACTCCCAAGGGCAAGTGCATTAGAGTGGATGGCCTCGCCAGCCCCAGAAGTAAGCCGCGCTGGTGGGGCATCTAAGGGCGGGCAGGGGCAGAGGGCAGCAACCCTACCCACATCAGCAGGAGTGATATTTGCAGCACACTTCCCGGTTTACAAAGTAGGCTCCTCTGCGTTCTGTCACGGGACCCTGCCGTGCTTAGCACTGTCCCCCTTTCACTGATGAGGCGGTTTGAGACTCAGAGCTTGAGTGACTTGCCCAAGGTCACACTGCTGGTGGGGGGAGGAGTGTCAGGACTCAAACCCAGGTGGGCCCTGCATCTTCCACACCATACACCACTCTCGTGACCCAAATGTGATGACTGGTGTTTTACTTAGGAGCTTACTCATTTTTATACATTATAAAAAAGTTTATATTGAGTTCAGTCTGACCTTTTCTAAAAGAGAGAATCCAGCTCCAAGAGGAACAGGGTGAGCCAGGGTCTTTGTCCCACAGGCAGAGAGCTGAATGAGTGATTCCAAGGGAAGTGAAGCTTGGATTAGTCTAAACCGTGTGCCTCAGAGGTTAAGATCCAGAGGCCACCAGGGTGGTGTCTTTCGAAAGCTAAGCTGCAGGGAATTTCTACTTTTGCTCCTGATATGTTCAATCAATATCCTGGTTCCAGCTGGAGTTTTAGAAACTTATGTTAGGGAGGAACAATAATTTGGGGAGTCAGAGACCTCATGAAGAAGGTTATGTCACTGGGTGCAAAGCGTGAGGGTCAGGAATTTGGGGGTCTGGACAGGGCCTTGGCCACTCCTCTTGTGAGCCTTAGCTGTAAAAAGCACAGCTGGATCAGGAATAATAGCAAGAGAGTTGGCCCTCCTGTTGATAGGTAGAAGCTGCCTGGAGCATTTTATTGAGAGATAGTAAGCGCACTGATCATTTAGGAGTGTCTGCCAAGGGTGCAAAACCTGACCCAAACCGCCTGTATGCCAAATGTGAAGGGGTCCTAAAGTCCCCTTCTGGAGGAATCTGAGGCTCTCCAAAACTCAGTTTCCAGAACTTCTTTGGCCGCTAGCTTGCTGTATGACTTGCAAGTCATTTGATTGCCAAAGTCCACTCGTGGTTTAAGATACTGCAGCTGGGATGTGGTCTTGTGACATCAGCCTCATTAAGAAAGGATCTTTTTTTCATGAACCAGCCCCATTTGATATTATAGGACTGATTCCTTTCAGATAATCATTAGGCTACACGTGGAAAGAAAAAGCAAGTCGAAAAATGTGCTCGAATCCCAGCCCATCATTCCCTTTCTCTCCTTACCCTAATTCCAGATTCCTGGCATAGCTGGCAGGAGGGGGTAATGGTTAAGAAGAAAGACTCTGGAGCCAGGCTGCCTGGATTTAAATCCCAGCTTTGTCACTTTCTAGCTGAGTGAGCTGGGAGAGTTACTTTACCTGTCTGTTCCTCAGTAGTCTCATCCATAAAATGGGGATGGTTGTATAGCCGCGTCAAGGGTGTTGTAAGGATTGCATTTGTTGTATATGGAAAGTGCTTAGAACAGTGACCTACACACGGTATTTGTCGTTGGTGGTGGTGGGGATATTGATATGGCTGCCCTAAGCTATGGTGGAAAGGTGCTCTGAACCAGGAGTTAGAAGATGCTTGGTTTCCAGTCCTGCCCCTGCCCCTGACTGTGAGACCTTAAGCAAGTCATGTTCCCTCTCCAGGTATCAGGTTCCCCGCCTGGACGGGGTTGGCGAACGACCTCCTGCCTTGAAGTGCTCTGTAAACTGGAAAGTGGTTACTCCTGCGTTCATGTGAAGGGTGGTACTTAATAAGTCCAGATCCATGGATGAGGTTCCCCAGGCTGGCTCTCCCTGAGCAGTGACTGGGCCCCTTTTCCCCTTAGCACCCAAGTCCCCCGGAGAGAAGACTCGGTATGACACGTCACTGGGGCTGCTCACCAAGAAGTTCATTTACCTCTTGAGCGAATCCAAGGATGGGGTCCTGGACCTGAACTGGGCCGCCGAGGTGCTGGATGTGCAGAAACGGCGCATCTATGATATCACCAATGTGCTGGAGGGTATCCAGCTCATCCGTAAGAAGGCCAAGAACAACATCCAGTGGGTGTGAGTGCCTGTGCTGGGGCCGATGGCACCGTGGGTGCACGTGCTGTGGGTGAAGGTGGGGGGGGGCGCTATCCAGCGGGTGTGTGTCGGGGCTGGAGCTGAGACATGTAAAGGCCTAAGAGGACCCAGATCCTCTTTAGTTGGGGATCCCAAGATTCTCCTCGTCTAGCTTAGGAAAGTCCCCTGGGAGCTGGGCTGTAGCAACTGATCCTCCTTCCAGCTCTGATATCTGAGTCCTCTGGGCTCCTTTCCTCCTACAAATATCAGAGCAGACCTGCAGAGAACCCAGGCAAGGCATCTGGGGGAGGCTGGGGTGTAGTGTGGACCGTTTGGGGAGCCTCTCAAAAGTGGGGTCAGGCTTGACTTGTTTCTTTTCCCTAGCCCAACCCCCGAACTTCAGGTTCCATATTCCTAGCAGCTCCCTGGAAGGCAGGACCACTGATGTGCACAGCCCAGGGAGCGCTGTTGTAGCCCACACCAGTGGCCCCATTCTGGGGTTTCGCATCGTCTGTGTGGGTCTGCGCTGCAGCCCTGGGATCGGGCCCCTGGTTGTGGACTGAGACTGACACTGGGGGACTGCTCTGTTCCCAGAGGCAGGGAAATGTTTGAAGACCCCACCCGGCCCGGGAAGCAGCAACAGCTGGGGCAGGAGCTGAAGGAGCTGATGAGCACGGAGCAGACCTTGGACCAGCTCATTCAGAGATGCTCTCTGAACTTCAAGCACCTGACTGAGGACAAGGCCAACAAGAGATATCCTGTGTGGTGGGGGGGAAGCGGTCAGGGAGCAGGGCCCTGTTGCATGCTCATAGCCATCCTGAGTCTGGATAGAATCTTCCGGCAGGGGGAGCTCGCTCACCCTCGGGGATTGGCATGTCTGTTTCTGCCTTCCTCGGTGGCTTTTCCTCACAAGTCTATCGAAGCTACTCTCATTAGAAAAGTAAGTCCATTTCTTTAAACCTGGAAAATGGAGGGACGCCTGGGTGGCTCAGTTGGTTCATCGGCTTTTGGCTCAGGTCATGATCCCCAGGTCCTGGGATCAAGCCCCACGTTGGGCTCCTTGCTCAGCGGGGAGTCTGCTTCTCCCTCTCCCACTCCCCCTGCTGGTGCTCTTTCTGGCTCTCTCTGACAAATAAATAAATAAAATCTTTAAAACAAAACAAAAATCTGGAAAATGGAGAAAAGAAAGAAACAGTTGCCACCCTAACATAGCCCTTGTTTCTTACGCATACACAGGGTACGTGTTATTAAATATGGTGTGAGCTATTATACACAACGTTTTATATCCTGCTTTCCTCCACCTAGTATATCACCATAGACAGGTTTTCTTTTTTTTTTTTTTAAGATTTTATTTATTTAGGGTGCCTGGGTGGCTCAGTTGGTTAGGCGACTGCCTTCGGCTCAGGTCATGATCCTGGAGTCCCGGGATCGAGTCCCACATCGGGCTTCCTGCTCAGCGGGGAGTCTGCTTCTCCCTCTGACCCTCTTCCCTCTCGTGCTTTCTATCTGTCATTCTCTCTCTCAAATAAATAAAAAAAAAATCTTAAAAAAAAAAGATTTTATTTGTTTATTTGACAGAGAGCAGGAGAGAGAGTGAGAGAAAGCACAAGCAGGGGGAGCTGCAGAGGGAGAGGGAGAAGCAGGCTCTCCGCTGAGCAGGGAGCCTGATACAGGGCTCGATCCCAGGACCCAGGGATTGTGACCTGAGCAGAAGGCAGACGCTTAACCAACTGACCCACCCAGGCGCCCCTACCATAGACGGTTTTTAACGTTGCTACAAATCCTCCCTATTTGCTTGATCCACATGGAATTGTTGCTATTGGGCCATTTTTTACAAAAACAGCAACCTCATGTGTTTTAACCTCATGTTTAGAATGATTTGAGACGGTCCTACTCAGACTACATTCTGATTTGTTGAGAAGGCCTAGAATCAACATTTAGATCAATTCGAGATTTTTGCTTTTATAAAGCAGGATTGTGGTGAATATCTTTGTATAGAGAACATTTTCCTATGTTTTTTACTTATTTCCTTAGATTGCTAGGATTGAAATTACAAACATGGATTTTGCTGAGGCTTTTCATACTCTTTTCCCAAATGGTTCCACCATCTCATTGGTTTTTGGATCTCACTTTGTATTTTTGGAAGGATGCTAGGCATTGTGAGAAATATAAAGAAATAAGACAGGTCTTACTACCTGCTCAGAGATAATGATCTAGTCTGAGAGGTAAAGTCTTTTTTTTTTTAAGATTTTATTTATTTCAAAGAGAGAGGGAACACAAGCAGGGGGAGAGGGAGAGGGAGAAGCAGACTCCCCACTGAGCAGGGAGCCCAGCATGGGGCTGGATCCCAGGACCCCAAGATCATGACCTGTGCCGAAGTCAGACGCGCAACCAACCGAGCCACCTAGGCACCCAAGATAAAATCTAAAAAATTGACAGGAGCAGCTTTTTAAAAATTGGTTAAAAAAATGATTTATACTCCCATTTGTTTTCTAAAGGGATCCAAGGTAGTTTATGATACTAAAAGAACAGGTTATCGTTTTTGGTTATCTCTAAGCTGTGTAAGGAATGAGAAAGACAGGGCGCCTGAGTGGCTCAGTTGTTAAGCGTCTGCCTTCGGCTCAGGTCATGATCCCAGGGTGCTGGGATCGAGCCCCACATCGGGCTCCCTGCTCCATGGGAGGCCTGCTTCTCCCTCTCCCACTCTCCCTGCTTAAGGTGTTCCCTCTTTCGCTGTGTCTCTCTCTGTCAAATAAATAAATAACATCTTTAAATAAAAAAAGGAACGAGAAAGACATGTTCCAAGGCTTCGCCCGGCAGGCTAGGGGTTTGAATTTTGACCAGTTACTTCTCTTGACTCTCCTGCCACTACACTGGCCTATGTGACTTACCAGGACATCCGTGCCGTTGGCAACTTTAAGGAGCAGACGGTGATCGCAGTCAAGGCCCCTCCACAGACAAGACTGGAAGTGCCCGACAGGAGGGAGGTGAGAGGGGGAGCATTTGGTGGAGAGCAGGTTATGGAGGGTCCCAGGCTGCTCTGTAGGCTCTGTCCCCGGCACTACCTGGCCACAAGCTTCCCTGAACCATTCTGGCGCCCATAGCAAGATTGGTGGTCTCTGAGCTGGGGCAGCGATAGCAGGAGCTTAGAAAAGACAACAGACATCAGCTACTGTCCCAAGAAAATCTCCGCTCTTGCCACCTTTCTGCACCCACCAGCCCCTGCACTCCTGTGCCCACACACCATGGTATTAGTGCTCACCATAATCCTTTCCTGCTAATCATGCTCACCTAGTTAAAGACCTAAATTCTTACTACTTCCCAATGAGACTTCTGTGCTCTGACCTCGCCAGCCTCTTCTCTCATGCTGCCCCACTGTGCCTTTGACTCAGCCACACTGACTTCTCTACAGTGTCACCACCACACTAAGCTTGTCCCCGGTATAAGACCTTCTGCTGCTACTCTCTCCAGCTGAAATGCTCTTCCCTTTTTCTGCCTGGTTTACTGCTATTCGTCCTACAGGTCTCAACCCAAAGGTCACTTCCTCAAAGAAGCCTTCCCTGATTACACCCCCTCCCCCTCCCGATTTCATAACTACCTGTGTTTTTCTACTGCACTTAACCTCCGTTTGCTGGGAGAGATTGGTGATTATGTCATTATGTTCTGCTTCATCTATTAGAGATTAAGCTCCACAAAACATGCTGCACTCCTGTGGTACCCCCAGCCCAGAGTTGGACATATATAAGGGCTCAAGAAATAATTTGTTTAGGGCGCCTGGGTGGCTCAGTTGGTTAAGCGACTGCCTTCGGCTCAGGTCATGATCCCGGGATCCTGGGATCGAGTCCCGCATCGGGCTCCCTGCTCAGCGGGGAGTCTGCTTCTCCCTCTCACCCTACCCCCTCGTGTGTTCTCTCTCTCTCTCTGTCTCAAATAAATAAAATAAAATCTTTTTTTTTAAAAAGAAAGAATTTGTTTAATGGAAGGACATTAAGATAAATGGGGCCCCACCCCTGCCTTGAAGGAGCTCAGGACCTAGTGGGAAAAAGACCCAAGCAAGCAGTCATGCTGCCATTTATAGACTTAAGATGCTTTGAGGGCCCAAAGAAAGGACAGTTGGAGGAAGAGCCCGTAGATGGTTACAGGTGTTGGGTCCTAAAGAATGAACAGGATTTTTGTCAGGGGAAATAGGGGTAGACAGAGGGCCCTGCAGGTGAACGGGGGAGGAGACTTGAGTGCGTGTTGGAATGGCAGGTGTGTATTGATGGTGGGAGGGAAGAAGCAGGGGTGGGAAGGCCGAGTATCAGGACTCTTGCTTATAAGTAACAGAAAGCCAAGTCCAATGGCTTAAGTCAGGGGTGGGGGGTGGAGAGGACTGTGGGGAACCAAGTGACAGGTGCAGAGGGAAGGTTTGGAAATTGCAGGCACGGCTAGACGCAGGAGCTCCAACTATGACTTTCACTTCACCCCGTGTTCTCTGTCTTTCTCTACCATTCTCTGTGCTGTTTCCATTCCCAGGCGGGTTCCCCTCTTCCAGTGGCAAAGGTAGCTTTCATGATCCCAGCTCAGCGACCCCTATGGGAGGGAGCTTTCATTTCCAAGTCCAGCACGAGTCCTGGGTCTGACGCTAGGGGACCGAGCTGAGTCATGTGCTGCCCTGAACTAGTCACCATCATTGTGACTTTCCCAGCCTGCACCCCAAGCTCACCCACTGGAGTTGGGAAAGATGTTGTCCCCCTAAACTACATGACTTGAGAGTGGGAGAGGAGTGGTTTCCCAAAGGAAAATCAAGATACTCTCCCTCAAAGAAGGGAGCCTGGGGACCAGACAGGCAGAAAGAGCAGATGCCCTCCACGGTCAGATGGTGCAGGTGTTGGGGCCCAGCTCAGGAGTTGAGCTTGCTCACATGGATGGTGGGAGCCCTGGGTGTCCCCATCCATACACCCCACCCCATGAGTCAGTGCCCAGCTGCCCAGAGCCATGACCTGGCTTCTCTTCTTCCTCTAGGAGAACCTGCAGATATATCTGAAGAGCACCCAAGGGCCCATCGAAGTCTACCTGTGCCCAGAGGAGGTGCAAGAGCCAGACAGTCCTGCCAAGAAGCCCCTCCCCCCGACCTCCACCCTTGGCCCCAGCCCTGACGCCACCCAGCCCAGCAGCAGCACTGACCCTGGGATGACAGAACCCATGGCATCCCCAGGTAGGACCCTCTGTCCAGAGGGACAGGAGGTGGGGAGAGAAACCAGCCTTAGAGTTTCCTTTTCCGTGGCAACGTTGGTTGGGCAGCGAAGGGACAGCTCACACTTTATAAAGGAAGTGCTTGTGTTCTTGTCTTAGTAGGGGGGCTGATGTGCTCTGGGGCGGAGGGTTCCTGGCTTTGAATCCAATCCATGCTTCCAGTAACCAGCTGTGTGACCTTGGACAAGTCACTTAACCTCTCTTTACCTTAGCCTCACCTGTAAGTTGGGTGCAGTAACTCACGGTATCTACTTCGTAGGTTGTGAGGATTGAGTGAATTCGTATAGGTAAAGCCTTTGGGACGGTGCCTCACAGTAACTGCTGACTATTCTTGTCACTGTTAACCTCCTACTACTGCTAGAACCACACTGCTATGCTGACTACCAACAGCAAAGCTCCTGGCCCTCACTAAGCCCACAGTAAATGGGGACTACAGATTTTTGAAGGAAGGCTCAACTAAGATTTTTTAAATCACAACTATGTACTAGGTACATCTATGTTATCACGTTACTGTTCACAGCAATTCTTGTAGGCATTATCGTTCCCGGTTTAGAGATGAATAAACTGAAGCAGAGAGGTTGATGTGACTCACCCAGAGTCTCCTAGTTGGGAGGTAACAACTGTCTTGACCCTCCTTCCCCACACTCCTAGCCCAGGCCATCACTCCATGATACTCGGAACAGATCAAGGAAAGGGCTCCTGACCAGAGCAGCTCCCCCTTGGCTGGGCGGTGGACCATACAGCTAAAGCTGGCTATACCTGGCAGGAAGTAGCATGAGGTAGTCACCAGGGAGCAAAGAGGTGGGAGAGGTCCCAGGGAAGGAGTCCAGAAGGAGTAGAAATGGGAGCCTGGGAAGACCCTTCCCCCAGGATGGTTTTTGCCCTTTACTGGGATCACACATCAGGTCGGACTGACAGATCCTTCGAGGCTATGGAGGCCAGTGTTCAACTTTCTGTTTTTTCAGCCGCAGAATTCCCTTAAGTAGAACTCTGGTGTTTAAACAAACCAGAGCTCAAACTGGTCTGACGGAAGAGGCTTGGTGGGGTGTCCACAGAACACAGGCTGGATTCCATTTCTTTAACTCAAGGGTCCACAAACTATTGCCTGCAGGCAAAATCTGGCCTGTTTTTAAGTGGCCCATGAGCTAAGGATGGTTTTCATATTTTTCAAGAGTTGGGGGGCAAGAAGAAAGTGACTGTGTGACAGAGACTGTAAGTATCCTGCAAGTCCTAAAATACCATCCGTCCTTTACAGAAATTTGCTGAGCCCTGATCTAACTCAGCCCTTCATTTCACACATGAATAAGCTGAGGTTCAGAGAAGGTGAGTGACTTCCTTAAGGTCACACAGCAAGTTGGAGGCAGAACTTGAACAAGAGCCCAGACTCCCAGCTCTTCTCCGGTGATCTCTCCTGTGTCCTGGTCTGGTCAAGGGACACAGGCTTCTCCCTGCACCAACCATCTGTCCCTCCAGGCCCCTCCCAGTGCCTATCTCCCATGCCAGACCTGTGCCCCGCCCTGTTGACCCTCCTGCTTCGCTCTGCCTTCTCACTCCACTGTCAACATGTGCACAGTTCTCCCAGTTAGAACCACTTTCACTTCAGATGTCCTTGAGACCGGGGGCAGAGGTGGGGGACCCTCCAGCATAAGCAAGGGTGAGGTTTTTGCCTCGGTTTTATGGATCAGTTGTGCTCCCAGAAGGAGTAGAGACTGACAGAGTGCTTGGTGGTGAGGCCAGCCCAGGAGCCAGCTCTATGCCATGGGTGCCCCTCTCTACCCTTGCCATGTGGTCTCTTAGTGATGTCCTTGCCAAAGGGAACAGAAGGACATTTCCTGGAAGGTGTACACACACACACACACACACACACACACACACACACACACGCTCCATGTTCTGGCCTGAAGCAGAGCCCTTTTGATGTCTGAGCGCCGGGGCCACACCCAGTCTGGGGACCCGGGTTCTGGCATCACCAGGGGGAATCACTAACCCCTTGGGGCCTCAGTTTCTCTCATCTGTCACGGAGGGGCTTTGGACAAGGGTTGTCTCTAACACCTTTCCAGGCTCTCACATTCTGAGGTCAATGTAAGTGTCGCTACCACGCAGGAGTTGACACTGGGAGACGGGGGCTTGTGTTTGCACCTCGCCTACCGTGACTTGGTGACTGGAGGCGGGTCACTTCGGCCCCTCAGAGCCACTGTCCTCACGTCTCTAAAACTGGGACCCTTAAAACTCCCTCACGACTCCTGGGTGGGTTACAGGCAGTGAGACAGCGTGAATGTGGTTTTTTAAAAAGCGTATGCGAACCGGGCGCCTACTCTGTGTGGTTTGGAGATTGAGAAGTGAGTCTGAGCCATCAGAGTGTGGGGCAGGCCCGGATCCGAGAAAGAGCCACTCACTCCTGGGTGTGATAAGCGCAAGAGAGCAAGGGCCGCCTGCAGCAGAGGCTTCCGTGCGTGCTCTCCTTGCTGTTCGGCGCGTCGGGGAGGTGGCGCCTTATTTTTGATCCCGAGAAAACTGAGGCTCCGGGTCGTACAGCTGGTGCGGGTGGGGCTGGGGTCTGAGCCCAGGGCCTCCCCTTCTTCCCAAGCCAGAACCCCTGCAGGCCTCAGCAACCTGCTACAGAAACATGCCATTCTTTTCGTTCACATACATTTAATTGGCTCCTTTGAGCCTCAGTTTCCTCATCTGTAAATAGGGGTCCCTGTACTGCCTCCTGTGGGGCCACTTGAGGAGGTGAAACACGCCTCTCCTTGAGAGCAGAGCCGGCCATGGTAAGCCCTTGGTAAACCGGAGCTCTTCTTATTGAGAAGGGTTCTCCCCCTGCACCTATCACTGAATCCTCTCAGCAACCCTGCGAGGTGGGGAGAATCGTCCCCATTTTAGAGGCGAGGAAGCCGAGGCTCGTCCACGTTAAGTCACTTGCCCACAGATACGTGGTGAGTAAGAGGCTGATCAGGCAGGCAGGCACACCAGCACGGCTCTATTTTCCAAGGAATACTTGGTTGGGGTTTAAGGCATCAGGATATATTGGGGGAGATTTCCGGTGCCCTATTCTCGTCTGTCTGTAGGAAGGCACCCTCCGACCTCTAAGGAGAAATGCACTTGGTGTGCTCGAAATAGCCGAGAGGCTGTTTAAATAAAATCTTTAAAAAAAGGAAAGAAACAGCCGAGCCAGTGTAGCTGGAGAGGCTGAGTGTCAGTGGAAGGAGGCGGGACAGAGGCAGCAGAAAGGCAGGCAGGCGCTGGATCACGCAGGGCCTTCTCAGTGCTGGTCAAGCCATTTTTAAGCTAGAGCGCAAGCGTTGCAAGGTGACTGGTAAGAAAGCCCCAGCAGCGGTCTCGGTGGGGACGATGGGCTAGACCAGGATCACAGTGGTGGAACTGAATGGGCAGTTTGCAGAACTCATGTGGTTGTGGAAATGACAGATCTCACTGCTGGACTGGGGGCTGGGGAAAGGGCAGGGTTTTTTTTTTTTTTTTTAAGATTTTATTTATTTGTTTGACAGAGAGAGTGAGAGAGCACAAGCAGGGGGAGGGCAGAGGCAGAGGGAGAAGCAGGCTCCCCACTGAGCAGGGAGTCCGAGGTAGGCCATTTCCAGGACCCTGGGATCATGACCTGAGCTGAAGGCAGACGCTTAAGCTACTGAGCCGCCCAGGTGTCCTGGAAATGGCAGGATTCTGTGTGATTCTCGGGCCTTTTGGCTTAGGCAGCTGGGTGGTTGGTGGTCCATTAACAGAGTGGGGAAGACCAGGAGTTTGGTTTTGACATGCTAAGTTTGGGGTAGCTGAGACATCCAAGCAGAGGTGTTGCAGGAGCCCAGAGCTCGGGGGTGAGGTCTGTGCCAGAGGCATCTGCTGCGCGTGGTAGGTCTGAGAGGCTTAAAGCCGAGGGGTGGCTGTGGTTGCCTGGGAAGATGTGCAGCCAGAGAGAGGAGTCTGAGGGTGGAGCCCTGGGGCCTCAAGGGCTTAGAAGTGAGGGAGAGGAGGAGGGTCCAGCAAAAGAGACAGAAGAGAAGCAGCCAAGGAGGTAAGCAGAAAACCAGGAAAATCTAGTGTACTGGAGCCAAGTGAAGAAGGTGTTTCCAGAAGGTGTGAATAACGGCGCCAGGTTCTGCTGGAGGGTCAAATAAGATGAGGCTGAGAACTGACCATTGGGTCCAGCAATAGGAGGTCACGGGCTGAGTGGCTTTGTGGGGACAGCCCCCAGGTTGGAGTGGGTTGAAGAGTGAATCGTGGTGGGGAAGTAGAGGGTGAGCACGGGCATTCTTGAGAAATTTTGCTATGAAAAGGAGCAGTACACTGGGCTGGGAATTCGAGAGGGTCATGAGGTCAGGGAGGATGCTTTTTAAAGATAGGAGTCATTAGAATGTGTCTGCCTGATGATGGGCATGATCTTCAAGAGAGAGAAATTGGTGATGCAGGAAACAGAGGATGTGGTTTCCGGGGCCAGAGCCTTGAAGGTGAGAGGGGCGAGGGTTTTTTGGTTTTTTTTAAGATTTTTATTTTTAAATAATCTTTACACCCAATGTGGGGCTCAAACTCACGACCCTGAGATCAAGAGTCGTGTACTTTTCCAACGGAGCCAGCCAGGTGCCCCAAGTGGGTAGGGTTTGGAGAGCAAGAGATCCCACCTCCTTTGAAAGGAGGGAGAGAGAGTGGGGGACAGTGAGGGCAGTGGTTACAGCTGTGTCAGGAGAGGGAGAGTGTCGCCTGCCATTGGGTATGGGGCAGGTTAGGAGAGAAGAGGGTGCACAGTGGTCCAGAGAACGGGGGAGGGCTGTTCCTGTGCTCCGAGGTCTGACCAGAGGCTTTTGGGCACCCAGTCCAGGTGTGACCTCTGTCTGCTTGTCTCCAGGGCCAGCGCTGACTCCCCAGCAGGTCCCGCAGCCGCCAGCGCCCCCGCCCCTGCCGCTTGTACCGCTGGAGGCCACCGACAGCATGCTGGAGCTGCCGCACCCACTTCTGCAGCAAACCGAGGACCAGTTCCTGTCCCCAAGCCTGCCATGCAGCTCTCCCCTGATCAGCTTCTCCCCGCCTTTGGACCAGGACGACTACCTGTGGGGCCTGGACGGGGGTGAGGGCATCAGTGACCTCTTCGACTCCTACGACCTTGGGGACCTGCTGATTAATTGAGTGGCCCTGCCTGCCCCCAGCAGCCCGCCCCTGGCTCTACCTCCTCGCAGACTGACAGGCCCTCTGCTCGTGCCGGGACGTGGGACACAGGTGCTGCCCTTGGGGCCCGGGGTCTCTTCTCTTTCTTACCCCCAAGCCAGCCCAAGCTGTCTCGGCCGGGGGTACATAGAGGATTTGGGTGAGGAGTGTATCAGGGGTTGGGTCCTCTCTTTCCTCGTGGAAGCTGGGCCTGGGAAGGCCCATCCAGCTTCTGACCTCTGACCTCTACACGAAGGGCCACAGGTGAGGCAACCAGGTCCAGGGAAAGGCCCTGCCCCTGCCTTTCAGGGGGGAATTAGGACCCTGAGTTTATCAAGAAGCACTTAATGCCTTTGTATTTATTTCAGGTTGAGTTTTGTTTGTTTGTCTTCCCTGAGTTTTTAGCAGGGAGATCGTTCTAGTTTCTAGTAAGGCTTCTCAGACGGGCCCAGTGCTGTCCATGGTCCGAGGGCAGGCCAGGTCCCCGATTTTCCCGTAGCAGTGGGCCGGGTCTCTGGGGGGCCGTCCAGTCTGCTAGAACGCTACTTGCACTTCGGCCTCGTAATTCTAGTAAGTGGTGGCTGCAGGCCCTTTGGCTTCTCCTGCTTTTCATCTCCAGCCGAGGTGCCAGCCTTGAATTCCTGGTCTCCTCTGTCCAGAGATGGTTGCAGGGAGCTCCATTCCAGGGGAGGTGGCACTGAGGCTCCAGGTGTGGAGACCCACTTCTATGGAATTCCCTACCTCTCCGTCCCCTTAGAACATGAAAAACGACCCTCCAGGGAGTCAGCACTGAACCCCTCCCTACCCCGCCCGGGGGGAACAGGGATAGGAATGTGGAAGCAGTTATAAGGGCTGTCTAGGGCACCTTTCCTCCATTTGTGACACTTGCTTGGGACAGGGGCTGTCTTACACTGAGCACCTGGGAGGGAGTGGAGGCCCCCGAATAGAGACAGGTGGGATTAAAGCGAGAAACTGCCAGAAAGCACCCCTTCTGTTAACTGCTGGTATCATCCTCCCCTTCCCTGGAAGGATTTTTTGTTTATTGAAGGGAGTAATTCTTTAAGGATCTCCTCTCCCCCCAGCAGCTCTCACACAGACCTCCCCCCAACCCCACCACCCCAGGACAGAGGTGACCAGGACTTGGTGGCATTTTGGCTCCTTTTGTCACGGGAGTGCGGAAGGGCTGACAGGGAGGAATCTTCATTGCAGACCAGACCTTGGCAGCTGATGGGGAGATGGGCTTATGTCACCTCCTCAGGCTTAGGGTCCTGAGAAAGTCTGTTGCCCTCCCCCACAGAGACTTGACCATCCCACAGTGTCTCTGAAGCCCACTTGGGTGTGGGGGAGGGGGTCAGCTCTCCTCCCCGCCCAACCTGGGGCGGGGCTACTCTGGGCCGCCGCGAGACTGTGCCCTCTGGAGAGAGGCAGCCAGGGATGGTGGTCTAAGAGGCCCACCACCCACCCTCAGGGAGCTAGGTTTCCTCAGGGGCTCAGCTGGGCAGCACTTTTTTTTTTTTTTTAAGTTTGTAGCATTAAGTTGGTTTTAAATATGAAGTTGGCCTCATGGGATGGCTCCTGAGCTGCCCTAAAGCTGGGGAGGTGGGCTTCTTTGGGGGTGGGGTCTGATGTGAGCTAATGCCCACATGGAGACAGTTGTGCCTTGTCATTTTCACAACTTCCCGGGGCCCTAACTGTGCCCTCTCAGGAACAGGTGCCCAGCTCTGGAAACAGGGCAAATTTTGTATGCTTTACGGAGATGCTTTTGGTCTCCTCTCCCCAGACACTTACAGGGGTCTCATCAGAAGCCTATTTGGAAGCCCACTATGTCTAGGGTCAAGGGACTACCTTGGCCCTTGGGCAGGGGACAGGAATGTTGCATGGAATCTGGTTGGGGGCATGTGGGGCCAAGATGGCCTTGCTGTTCTGAGGTCTCTGGGCTGCCATTTAGCCGTGTCCCATCTCTGAAGACAGAGATGTTTGACTTCCATGCCTTTGGTTCTGTCTAGAGTTTTCTCCCAGAATCAAATCAGAGAAAAGGGAGAAGAGGCCTGCAGGACTCACCGGGAATGGGTTTAAGAGTAAAATCTGGCCAGAGTTCAAGCTCCTTCCCCAAATGCAGGGCCACAGTGCTGGACAGAGGGGCTGCCTCTTGGGTCCATGGCCTGTACCCTGAGCAGGCTGACCCTCTTCTGTGCTATCCCCTCCAGACCCTGCCTGGCCCTGGGGCTGGACTGCCCAGGCCAAGCCTCAGGCTGGGGGCAGAGGAGTGACAAGCTCACACCTCTTTTTCTTGCCAGTGACAACTTGAAACATCTCAAGAGTTCCATCAAGTGCTTTAAGAATGCCTTTTGGATGGTATTTCCTTTAGGGGCCGTGTAAACTTTAGAACTAGGGTGGAAGAAAAGCCACTTTTCTTTCTGAGGTACGTTATTTCTGCCAGGACATTTCCCAGCCCACCAGCGGCCCCCAAGTCACCCGTGTCCCCCGGGGCACCAGAGGCTTGGGGGCTCCAGGGAACTCAGTAGCATTAAGTTGTGCAGTAGAGTTGGAGGTTCGGAGAGATTTCTTAAAACCAGGGCCATGCTCCCATGTCCCTTCCCATGAAAAGTGTTCGCTAGACCAGTGTGGTGCCCTTTCTCTGCAGCAATGCTGTGGTTGGACTGGTGTCCCTGTGGGAGGACGAGGAGGACGGTGAAGCTCAGAAAGCTGGTTCTGGGAGGGTTTTGCTTGACTTTCCCTCCCCGAGTGTCCTCAGCCCCAGTTTTGCAGTGTTTAGTTCCTAGTAAAAGCGTTTGGGTGTTCCTACATCTGAGCGTCGTGTGGCTTTAGTGCATTTGAAGTGAAAGCCTTTTGGGGTTGTTTGCAAACAGCTGTCTGGTTCTCATCATTGTGTCCACGGTCCCCACCTCATCCTGGGACCCTGTTCTCCCACAAGGACCCTTGGTGACCAGAAGCCCAGCCAGCCTGCAGGCTCCTGGATGAGGGAAGAAGCCTTGTGTATGGCAGATGTGTCTCGAGGGTGATTAGGCCCAAGGGCACCTGGTCCCTGTGCCAGGACCCTATACAGGTCACTTCCCTCTGGTCTGGTTTTGCCCCAGGTCCTGCCTTGATGAGCACCGTGTAAACCTCCTTGTGTTGTGATAATCGGGCATTAAATGACAACTCTGGACACCTTGATTCTTGTGCTTTCTGAAGGTCATTACCAAGTGGGGGTCTGGTCCTCCCAGGTCAAAGGTGGGGACTATCCTGACCACCTGGCTGATTTCTCCCCAGAAACAGCCTCCCTTTCCCACACTGGCTTATTACCAAGCCTGAAATCCCACCACTAAGACACTGAAAAGTTCGCAGCACGGCACCTGGATCGAAAATGTGAGCGCCTCCCCTGCTCTGTCTCCATCACCTCTCAGCTAGATGGTTTGGAGAGCTTGCGACCCATTCTTCTCCATTGCATCCGTTGTATCAGTGGTTCTCAAAGTGGGGTCCTCAGACCAGCATTACCCAGGAACGTGTGAGAAATGCATATTCTCAGGCTCTGCCCCAGACCTTCTGAAACTCAGGGCGGGACCCACAATCTGTGGCTTAATGAGCCCTTCAGGAGATTCTACTGCAGCTGAAGTTTGGGTACTCATACCCCCCACCACCCCAGAGTTCCTTCGAAAATGCAGTTCTGATCGTGTCTCTCCTGTTTAATGGACGGCTCCTCTCTGCCCTCTGGCCCCTTCAATTGGCATAAAAGTCAATTTACAACATGACTAGTGCCTTACCTTACCTCTCCAGGCTCACTGGCCACTCCATCCCACCACCCATAGCCACACTGGACTTCTTAGTTCCTGAAAATATGTTTTTCCTCTGTGGGGCCTTTATACATACTGTTCACTTCACCCAGCATGCCCTTCCCTCCATTTTGTCGGAGTAGGTGCCTGCTTATTCCTTAAGACCCTGTTCAAGAGCCTTTTTTTATAGAGTTTACTTAGATACTAACATGTAACCCTTAATATTTTGTACACAGATATGGTTATTTATGGGTTATTGAATACCTACTATGTGTTAGGCACTGAGGAGATAGAAGTAAATAAAAACAGTCCCCATCCTTAGGATGTTCATAAGACATAGACATATAAAAATACAATTACAAATAACGTGGTAGTTGCAGTAACATACATTATGGGAGGGGGAGCGTGGTTGTTAGGGAAGGCTTCCTGGAGGAGGTGATGCCCAAACTATGACTTAAAGGATAAACAGGAGTCACCTAGAGTTAGGGCATACGGGGGACGGGAGACGTCCCTTCCAAGCAGAGCAATGAATATGTTCTGTCCTGTCGTTCAGCAGAGAGGAGCGGTTCATGGAGCACTGTCTGTTTGCCCCAAATCTGCCAGTTTGGAGCTCTTGCCCTAGGAAAGCCCCCTGAGCCAAAGAGGTTGGGACACAAACCCTGAGGGCAGTGGGAGAGGGGGACTAGGTTGGAGGATCCTGTTAGACCATTAGGAGACTATGACTAATGAGAAGGGTGTGGAACTTGACACCAAGAAGTCAGTTTACGTGGAAAGCACGAAGACAATCTCATCCAGCTAAGTTAAGCCAGGTCTGAAGCTTGGGACATTAGTGAAGACAAGGGAACATAAAAGAGATGTCATGTATTGAGCTTTATGGTGTCTGGGCCCAGTGCCTTGCTAAAGCCGTCACACATCATAAACTCCCTGACTTTATGAAGTCAGTGTTATTATTACCACCACTTTATAGAGAAAGAAACAGTTTAAATGAATTCTCAGGTAACCCTCATACTTAGCTGCTGGGAATGTAAAAGGCTATCGCCACTTGGAAAGCATTTTGTCAGTTCCTAAAAAAGATAAAACTACCAGGGCGCCTGGGGGGCTCAGTCAGTTAAGCGTCCGACTCTTGATTTTGGTTCAAGTCATGATCTCAGGGGATCAAGCCCCATGTCCAGCTCTGTGCTCAGCAGGGAGTCTGCTTGAGATTCTCTCCTCCCTCTGCCCCTCCCCCTGCTCTCTCTCTCTCTCGCTCTCTCTGTGTCTTTCAAATAAATTAATAAATCTTAAAACAGATAACACTACCATAGGACCCAGGAATTCCACCCGTAGGTGTCTACTCAAAAGAAATGAAAACATGTCCATGCAAAGACAAGACTTGCACATGAGTGTTCATAGCAGCATTATTCATAATAGCCCCAAACTGGAAACATCTAAATATCCATCAGCTGGCTCTTCTGAATAGAGTTGCAAAAATCCTCAACAAAATACTAGCAAGCCAAATCCAGTAACATATAAATAAAAAGGACTATATGCCATAGGATTTATCCCAGAAATGCAAAGTTGGTCTAAAATCTAAAAATCAGGGACACCTGGGTGGGTCAGTCAGTTAAGCGTCTGCCTTTGGCTCAGGTCATGATTCCAGGGTCCTGGGATGGAGCAGCGTAAGTGTCCCTGCTCAGTGGGGAGCCTGCTTCTCCCTCTGTCCCTCCCCCCTGCTCATGCTCTCTCTCTCTCTCTCTCTCTCTCAAATAAATAAAATCTTTTAAAAAATCTGAAAACCAACTAATGTAATGTACCATATCAGTAGAATGAAGGATAAAAACCACATGATCATCTCAACAGATGCAGAAAAAAAAACATTTAACAAAATTCAACACCACTTCATGATTTAAGAGAAAAAAAAACCCTCACACACCTGAAACTAATATAACACCATATGCTGACTATGCTGGAGTTAAAATGAAAAACTTACAAAACCTCAACAAACTAGGGATAGAAGGGAATTTTCTCAACCTGATAAAGGGCATCTATGAAAAACCCTCAACTAACATCATGCTTAATTGTGAAATACTGAATGCTTTTGCACCTAGATCAGAAACAAGATAAGGATGTCTACTCCCTCCTTTTCTATTCAACATTGTACTGGAGGTTCTTACCAGGGCAATTAGGCAAGAAAATTAAATAAAAGGTATGCAGATGGGAAATAAGAAAAACTAACTGTATTTGCAGGTAACATGATCTTGTATATAGAAAATCCTAAGGAATCCATTAAAAAATGTAAAACTAATAAATGAGTTTAGTAAGGTTGTAGGATACAAAACCAACATACAGCAATCAGTTGTATTTCTATGCACTAGCAATGAACAATGCAAAAAATGAAGTAAATTTAATTTACAGTAGCATCAAATATAATAAAATAGTTAAGAATAAGGTTAACAAGAGAAGTGCAAAACTTATATTCTGAAAACTATAAAGCATTGTTGGAAGAAATTAAAGAACACCCAAGTAAATGAAAAGGCCATTCAATGATAAGAATATAAATAACCCAAAAAAAAGTGGTCAAAGGATATGAATAAAGATTTCTCCAAAGAAGATATACAAATGGCCAATAAGCACATGAAAGGATGTGGAGCAACATTAGCCTCCCATCAGGGAAATGCAAGTCAAAGCCATGAGATATTGGGGTGCCTGCTGGCCCAGTTGGTAGAGCGTGCAACACTCAATCTCAGGGTTGTCAGTTCAAGCCCCACGTCGGGGGTAGATGTTACTTAAAAATAAAAATCTTAAAAAAACTATGAGATCTTGGGGCGCCTGGGTGGCTCAGTCGTTAAGCGTCTGCCTTCGGTTCAGGTCATGATCCCAGGGTCCTGGGATCGAGCCCCGCATCTGGCTCCCTGCTCCGCGGGAAGCCTGCTTCTCCCTTCCTCCCACCGGCCCCCCCCCCGCTTGTGTTCCCTCTCTCTCTGTGTCTCTCTCTGTCAAATAAATAAATAAAATCTTAAAAAAAAAAAAAAGAGTTGACTTCCTCTTTCCACGGATGCTCACGGCCTGGCAGGTGTGTGTCTGCAACAGGGGTGTTGGAGTACCTGAAGTGTTCTGGATTACAGCCCGGAGACCAGACCTCCCAGGGGGTTTGAAAGGAGAGTTTCTAACGGGGCTCAGCAGCGTGACAATGGTGTTTTGTTATGTGAATTCATACATTTTGCCTTTTGATCCTTCCATCAATCCTGGGAGAGTAGAATAGAGTGTCCCAGTAAATCTCAATTCACTGGTGTCAGGCTCATGCCAATCCTCAACTGACCACAGCCACGAGTGACCGGCACAATGCCAGTGTATCTGTTGGCTGGTGGCTGTGTTGACCCAATCAAGGCACACAACTCTCCTGGTGCATGCACACACACACACACACACACACACACACACTCGCACGTGCTTGTGTGTGTGTGTGTGTGTGTGTGTGTGTGTGTGTGTTCCTTCCAAGGGAATCACTGATTACCAGGCAGGTTACTTTCCCAGCATGGGGACCGCTGCCCTCTGGTGGCCATTCTGCCTAATGCCAAATTTAGGAAAAGAATCACAATTTACTGAGACTATTAAGAAGCAGGTTTTATCTTATTTAATCCCCCCCAATCTTATAGAATAGGTATCATCCCCAGTGAGGCTCAGAGAGGTGGAGCTACTTGCCTGAAGTCACACAGCCGGAAGTGGTGGGTGGGTTGAGAGTAGGGGGAGGCAGGAGGCGGAGGCCAGAGAGGCCCCTCACCTGCTCCACCCTAACCCCATGCCTGGTGAAGGCACAGGACTGGAATCAGGTCAGCCAAGCTCCTAGACTCCTGGTCTTAACCACCTGGTAGCCCAGCCTCCTACCTGGCATGATGGGGATTCTATTCTGACCTTGGATGTCTCCTTGGTGTGTGCAATGCTAGATGCTCATAAAACAAAGACACAGCCTTTTGCCCATGAAGAACATGACTTGTGTCCTGCAAACTTAGGTGTGAGAAGACTCCTTGCTCCAGGAACAGCAAAGGAAGCATGGTGTGTGTGTGTGTGTGTGTGTGTGTGCACTTGGTGTTCTAAGGTAACAAGTCCTGGTGGGAAGCCTGGAGGCAGCGTCCTGGCTACAGGCATCTTCTTGCCCAGGCAGCGCATCCCCTGAGACAAGCCAGTCAACACCACATAGGCTCCTTAGAGGTGCTGGGGAAACGTGTGTGATAAATGACCATAAACTTGCAATAGCTGATCTGCTGTCCATTGTGACGATACACATGATCGTTATTGTACTGTGTGGTCGTGAGGCATAGAAGGAAAATGCTCATGGGTGTGAAGGCAATTAGCATTCCTTTGACCATACATACTCAGCTTGGCTGTTTTAGCTCTTCTCATTTTGCCAGCATTTTTCATCAGGATTCAAGCCAGTAGTTTTCCCTAAAACCAAATTCACAAGTTTTTATTGAGCAGCCACGAGGAAGTCAAGACACAGGGTGAGGGCACTTGCAGAGGGAGAGCTCTAGGCCGTTCATTCAGCCCCAGCGAGGTGCCTGGCACTGTCCTAAGCCTGGTCCTCTCTACATCAACATTGCGGGGGGGCGGGGAGGAGTGGAGAATGAATTCATTCTCTCAGAGATGAGAAAGCAGCTCAGAGGGGGCAAGGGAGGTCTCTGAAGTCACACAGTGAGAGGCAGATCACAAATGGAAGAAAAAGCCTTTCAGGCAGAGTGGAGGCAAGCAGGCCAGGAAGTGCCCTGTTCACAAGTAGGACAGAGGCCTGTTCATGAAAAGCTTTGCCCACCAGGCTGAGGGATCTGGCTCTTAGTCTTAGAGGCAGTGGGGAGCCATGGTAGATTTTTGAGCACAGGTATGCTCACAGCTCAAAGTTCTTTTTTTTTTTAAGATTTTATTTATTTATCTATGAGATAGAGAGAGAGAGAGAGGTAAAGGCAGAGGGAGAAGCAGGCTCCCCGCAGAGCAGTGAACCTCATGTGGGGCTCGATCCCAGGACTGTGGGATCACGACCTGAGCCGAAGGCAGACGCTTAACCGACTGAGCCACCCAGGCGCCCCTCACAGCTCAAAGTTCTAGTACGTCACAGCATTTTCTTTTTTTTTTTTTAAGATTTTATTTATTTATTTGACAGAGAGAGACACAGCGAGAGAGAGAACACAAGCAGGGGGAGTGGGAGAGGGAGAAGCAGGCTTCCCGCCGAGCAGGGAGCCTGATGTGGGACTCGATCCCAGGACCCTGGGGTCATGACCTGAGCTGAAGGCAGTTGCTTAACGACTGAGCCACCCAGGCGCCCCAACGTCACAGCATTTTCTTGCTTACCCACTGTAGTGGGCAAAATAATGGCCCCAAAGATGTTCATGTTCTAATCCCCAGAGCCTGTGAATACGTTATGTTACACGGCAAGGGGAAATGAAGATTGCAGATGGAATTAAGGCTGATAATCAGCTGACCTTGAGATGGGGAGATTATTCTGGATTATCCAGATGGGCCCATGTAACACAGGGTCCTTATAAGTGACAGAGGGAAGAAGATCAGAGCCACAGTCTGTGAGTGATTTCAAGATGGCTCACTGCTAGTGTTGGAGACGGAGGGAGGGGCCGTGAGCCAGGAATGCAGGCAGCCTCTAGAAGCTGGAAAGGCAGGGTACCAGAGGGGCAGAGCCTCCAGAAGGAACACAACCTTGCCAACACCTTGATTTTAGCCCAGGGAGACCCATTTGAGACCTCTTCCCTCCAGAGCTATGGATAGACCTCCAGAAAACTGCAAGAAGTCTTCTTTTCCTCAACCGAAGACAAATAACATTTTCTTAAGTGCTTATAGTGTTGTATACTTTATGAACATGCTCCCTTTAATCCTCACCATACCCCCATGACATGGGCATTATTATCTTCTTGTTCCATGTGAGGAAACTGAGGCTTGCCGGAACTGATAAGGAGCACAGCCAATACTGAGACCCAGGCCTATCTCCAAAGCTTGTCCCCACTCGGCTTGAGAAGACCTTAGCCCGCCGTGACAGCTTCTACTTGAGGTTGCCTGGGTGGGCTTCAGCCCAAGGTGCTGGGGGCCTTTGCTGGCTGGAGCAGTGGCACACTGTTGGAGGACCCAGGACATCCTCCCCCTCCAATGAGGAGGTTGGTGAAGACAAACTTGAGCTTCTCAAGGTACCACCCTGCCTTGGGTCTGCTTTCCACTAGGCCAGGGGAGACAGAAGCCCAGGCATTGAGCACAGGTTCATGGCCAGATTGCCTGTGTTTGTTTCTTGGTCCCAGGCAAGTTCCTTACTACTCTCTGCCTCAGTTTCGTACTCTATAAAATGGGGATGATAATAGTATCTACCTTCGAGACTGTTCTATGGGTTATTGCATGTATGTAATGGACTTACACATTACCTACACAAAGCAAGTCTATAACTGTTATCATTATTTGCATTATCATTTCATGCCATGGGAGACCCACCCCATCCCAACTCCCCTTCTCAGGAATAGTGGGGGTGATCAGCTGTGCAGATGGATTCACACATACACCCTTTAAATATGAGTATTTTTACATGTTCACAGAATATCTCCTCAGGAGTTTTCAACCTTCTGTGGGTTTGTAGACCCTTTGGGACTCTGATGATAACTATATAGACCTTTGTATATCTGATCCGTCCATACCCTTCTCTGAAAATTGCCTCTGGGTGCACAGGGATGGGTCCCTGCAGCTATCCTTGGACTGTGTGTGTTGGTGGGCTTCCACAGCTCACGGAGAGCCTGGTTCACACTGGTGGGCACCCAGGGCTACTTGGTCCAGCTTCCCAGCTGTGCAGGTTGTGCACTGCCCAACTCTAAGGGGCACCATGACGTAGACCACAATTCACAATCCTAGAGTCCTACAACATGGAGCCTTGTGAGTTTCTGATCCAGACTGTGGCTAGCCAACTCTCTCTCAAGGGAATTTAAGAGTTGGGATTCTAAGATTAGTCTCTACTGGCGGCTTGAACTGAGGATATGCAAATGAAGACCATTTGGCCCTGGAGAGTAGCTGCTCTTGGTTTTTGAGTATTGGCCAGTTTCTTGTGGGACCCTTTGGGTAGGATAGATTTTACACAGCTTGAAGCCACAGGATCATGGAGCTCACAGTCTAGCAAAGGGTGGGAGTGGGTCTTTACACACACGTACACACACAGGGAGCGAGAGAAAAACAAGGAAACATGAAACATGATGGGGAAGCAAGGGGGCCTACAGGAAGGGCACAGGAAGGGAAGGTTTCCTAAGGCAGTAACATCTGGGTCATGAGGATGAATAGTGCAGGGAAAAGGAACAGTCAGTGTGTGAGCAGAGGTGGGGGTCTGGTGGCCTTAGGAACTGGACAGAGGTCCGTTTTCTTCTCCTGAGACAGAGGATTGGAGAGGCAGATGGGGCTAGATGGGAAGGGGCTTGTGGCCTCGCAAAAGAGTATGGGCTTGATCTTAAGGGTGGGGAGAATCCCCTCTTTGCAGCCATTTTCCCTTGGTAATCCTCATTTTTCACTTCTTCTAGTCTCTGGTCTCATCTCACCCCATGACATGAAATGTGAATTCTCCACTCCCTGGAGCTCAGCCTTGAATCTCCAGAAGGTAGATAGATCATGGAGCAGTGGAAGAAGCAAGATATTTTGACATTAGATAAACCTGGATTCTAACTCTGTCCCTGTCACTCACTAGTCATGTAACTTTGGGCATCAGTAAAACAGGAAAACTTACACCTTGATCCAGCAAATATTTACAGCATTCCTACTATGGACCAGATGTGGGGACAATAATTGACATTTACTGAGCTAAGAAATACTATGTGCCAGGCACTATTGCCAAATCCTTTGTTGTTGTTGTTGTTGTTAAAGATTTTATTTATTTGAGAGAGAGAGAGAGAGAGAAAGCAAGAGAGAGGAGAGCACAAACTGGGGGGGGGGGCGGGGAGAGGCAGAGGCAGAGGGAGAGGGAGAAGCAGACGCCCCGCTGAGCAGGGAGTCCAATGCGGGGCTTGATCTCAGGACCCTGAGATCATGACCTGAGCTGAAAGCAGATACTTAACTGACTCAGCCACTCGGGCAGTCCGCTAAATCCTTTGTACCCATCACATCATTTAACCCATTTCTATAATATTATGAGGGAAATGTCATTGTTCCCCCATTTTACAGATGAGAAAACTGAGGCCCACAGAGATTAAGCTATTTACTCAAGGTAGATAGCAAAGCCAGGATTCAAATCCAGGCAGTCTGGCTCCAAAGCCTGGACACATAACCTGGCTTCCCACCTAATTAGGACAAAGAAGTCCGTGCTCTCACAGAACTTATACTCTAATGGAGGGAGCAAACAATAAAACATAGACAAATAAGAAAAGCAGCATGTTAAAAGGTATAAGTGTTAAATAGGGGGAAAAAATAGAGCAGGGTAAGGCTGGTGGAGAGTATGGGGAGAAATAGGTGATTGCAGTTTTAAATGAGACAGTCAGGATAAGCATCATTAAGGTGGTGACAGTTGAGCTAAGACTGGAAAAAAGGTGAAGGAGTTGACCATGTGGATGTCTGTGGAAAAAGCATTCTAGGCAGTGAGCGTAGCCAGTGCAAAAGTCCTGTGGCGAGAGTGTGCCTAGTACATTTACGAAAGAAGAAAGTCAGTGTGACTGCAACAGAGGTGGAGAACAAGGGAAAGAGTTAGGGAAGATGAGGGCAGAGGGAGGCAGATTATGTAGGGACTTGCCCGCCATGTTGAAACTTGGCATTTAGTCTGAGTGAAATGAGGAGGCATTAAAGATTTTTTTTTAGATTTATTTCTTTATTATTTTTTAATATTTTATTTATTTATTCATGAGAGACAGAGGGAGAGAGAGAGGGAGAGAGAGAGAGAAGCAGAGGGAGAACCGATGTGGGACTCGATCCCAGGACCCTGGGATCATGACCTGAACTGAAAGCAGACGCTTAACCATCTGAGCCACCCAGGCGCCCTATTTCTTTATTTTAGAGAGAGAGAGAGAGCGAGAGAGCAAGGGAGAGGGACAGAGAGAATCTTAAGCAGATTTCCCGCTGAGCTTGGAGCCTGATGCAGGGCTCAATCTCATGACTCAGATGATGACCTGAGCCGAAATCAAGAGAGTTGGACGTTTAACTGACTGAGCCAGCCAGGTGCCCCTCATTACAGGCTTTTAAGGAGTGAAATTACATGATCTGACATGATATTTTTTTTAAACATTTTTATTTATTTGACAGAGAAAGACACAGCGAGAGAGGGAACACAAGCAGGGGGAGTGGGAGAGGGAGAAGCAGGCTTCCCGCCGAGCAGGAAGCCCGATGTGGGGCTCGATCCCAGGACCCTGGGATCATGACCTGAGCTGAAGGCAGACACTTAATGACTGAGCCACCTAGGTGCCCCCTGACATGATATTTTAAAGGATCATTTGCTTCTCTGTTGAGAGTAGACTATAGTGGAGCAAGGATGGAAGCCAAGAGACCAATTAGAAGGCTCCTGAAGTAATCCAGGCAGGAGATGATATGGCTTAAATCAGTCTGGTAGCAGTGAGGTGAAGAAGAGTGGTGGATTTGGGATATATTTTGGATGTAGATGCAAGAGATTTCTCACTGTGGGGAAGGAGCTTTGGGGAGGGAAATCTAAAGTTCAGCTTTGGATACGTGAAGTTCAAGATGTCCCATTTGCCTCCCAGGAGCATCGAGTAGGCAGATGGATATAGGAGACTGAAGTTCAGGAGAGAGGTCCAGGCTGGAGTTATAAGTTTGGGAATCATCAGGATCTAAATGGTATTTAAAGCAATGGGACTAGGTGAGATCATCAGGGGACCGAGCATGCATAGAAGAGGAGATGACCAAGTACCGGGGTCCTCGGTATTAAGAAACCAGAAAAAACAGGAAGAACTGACATGGGAGATCAAAAAGAAGTCACCAGTGAGGGAGGAAGAAAATCAAGGCAGTGTGATGTCCCGGAGACCAAGGAAGGGAGGCCAAGCAGGGTGAGGCCAAGCTCAGTGAGCACTGAGCACTGGGTTCAGCAACATGTGGACACCAGTGACCTGAATGCAAGCAGGTGCAGTGGCTAGTGGGAACAAAAGCCTGATTTGAGGGAATTTAAGAGAATAAATACTGGAGTTCAGGTCTCTTTCCGGAACTCCTATTGCTGTCCCCGGTGGCTCCACAGATCATGCTTCCAGGTCTCTCTGAGCTCGTTTTTCACCCTCCCCAGCACTTAATCCCAGCCACACCCTGGGTTCTTCTCTTGACAGATGCAATATGCCTGAGACCCCAAATCAAGCACAGTAATCCAACGATGCCAGTGAATGATGTCTGGGCAGCTGCTCCTGACTCTATCCTGACTTTATACTACCGGGTGCAAGCAGAAAGGAAGAGAAGCTATCTTAAGAGGTTCTATTTAGAAAGCGAGGACACTGGGGTGCCTGGGTGGCTCAGTCGGCTGAACATCTGACTCTCGACTTTGGCTCAGGTCATGATCTCGCAGTAGTTGGATCAAGCCCCGAGTCGGGCTCTGCACTCAGTAGGGAGCCTGCTTCAGATTCTCTCTCCCTCTCCATCCTGCTCTCGTGCTCATGCGCTCTCTCTCAAATAAATAAATAAAATCTTACAAAAAAAAAAAAAAGAAAGTGGTGACATTGAAAGAGGTCATCTGCATTAGGTACATCAAACACAGGGATCCTTATATTTTTCTCCTTTACTTTGCTCCAATATAAACATAATCTTGGGCACAACAGGATTTCAAACACCTATCGATTGCTTAGAGATTTCCTCAAGCCTGGAAACTTAGGGAAATTCTCAGTTTACCTGAGTTGTTCACAGAATACTTCAATAAAAGCAAAAGGGTTATTTTACTGAAAAAAATATTGGAGGAAAAAAAGAATTGGAGAGCGCGAAGACAGCGGTGACTTCCAATGACTCCAGCTGCAAAGGGGAGCAAAGAAAAGAGGCAGTAGCTGGAAGGAGAAGTGAGAAGAGAAACTGCTTTATTACGAGAGTTGTTACAGCACTTGCGTCTGTGCTGATGGGAGCAGGTTTTCTGTATCATCTTTCTTCCCTGCCTTGGCTCATTCTGTCCCCAGCTCCCTCAAATCCTTCAGGGCTCAGTTCAGGTGTCCTTTCTTCTCTAAAGCCTCCCCAGCTTCCCTGAGTCACACACTGAAAGGACTCTCTTTTCCCCTCCTAACCCCTCATTTCCACAGCACCTCTTCAAGGGTACCTACAATTTCCTTCTTACAATTATTTGAGTTCAAGGTCCTTGAGAACCTCCCCATATCGTGCCAATCTCTGTATCCACACCTTCTCCACTGCTCATTTGCCACTCAGGAATCCACCTGGAACTGCCTGGTGAATGTTTGTTGAGTGAATAAGTAAATTTCCAGGAGTCGGATTTGTATAGGTTGGTCCAGGGACCTAGAAACAGCTATTGTATAAGTAGTGTGTCTCAAACTCTTCCCTTGAAATAGCCCTAGTAAAGTATGAATGGTTTCGTAGGGTGGTCTGGGCAAATAACTTGAAACCACTGGAAATTTCCTTGAAGTCACATATTTTCTCTGAGAATTCCCCCAAATTTTGTAACTTATGCTGATATAGCCCAGGGTTTATCTTATTTCCCCAAAATGCTGTAATTTACTTACCATTTGTTATTTAATTTTCTCCCAAAAGTCTTGAAATAAAACTTAAGCTTCAGGGGTGCCTGGGTGGCTCAGTCGTTAAGTGTCTGCCCTTGGCTCAGGTCATGATCCCAGGGTCCTGGGATAGAGCCCTGCATCCGGCTCCCTGCTCCGCGGGAAGCCTGCTTCTCCTTCTCCCACTCCCCCTGCTTGTGTTCCCTCTCTCGCTGGGTCTCTCTCTGTCAAATAAATAAATAAATAATCTTAAAAAAAAAACCAAACAACAAGAACTTAAGCTTCAGAAAAGGGCCCACCATAGTAGCATGTGTCTCTTCATTTGAGCATTTGGTAAAGGATTTGACCTTGAAGTAGTTGCTTTACAAGATCGTAAGGAATTTGTTAGCCTGCAAGATATTACGACAGTATTCTGCCTCTGGTGGGTGGCATGTTTTAATTATAGGAGAGAATATATGGAGCATTTATATCTAGTTAATTTGCAAGAGGCAATATTTTCAAGTTAGGTAGCATATAGCTTGGTGATTAACAAAACAAAACAAAAACAGCCTTCTGAGTCATGCAGACCTGGCTTGGAATCTGGGTTCTATTGCTTGTTCATTCTGATTTTATACAAATTAACCTTTCTAAGCTTTAGTTTTCCCACCTATCACACAGAGATGGCAAGAATAATGTTACCTGCTTCACTGGGTTATTGGGGGTGTTGAGCAAACTATGGCTTGTATAGCCCTTGGCACTGTGACTGGTACACAGTAAGTGCTCAGTAAATAAATATGTGGGCCAGATACCCAGATCAGCAAGCAGGTGATTACAGAGCACAGTGAGAAGTGCTGTAGCAGGGCATACCAGGTCCTGTGGGAATCCCTAGAGGGACATTGGGAAAGGCTTCCTGAAGCAAGTGACATTGAATTTGGGCAGCTGAAAGGAGGTCGGGGGGCATTACAGGCAGTGGGCAGTAGAGTGAGAGGGCTCAGATGATGTCAGGAATAGGGGGGTGGGGTGAGAGATAAGGCTGTGAAGGGCAGGAGCAACAAGATCGTGCAGGACCAGCTAGCCATGAAAAAAAGTTCATCTTTCACCCAGAGAGCAATGCGGACCATTGGAGAGCTCTAAGCAGGGCAGTATCGGTTCAGACATGCAAGATTGGGGGCAGGGAGACCTGTGAGGAGGTGAGAGGTGGCTTGGCCTGGACTGGGGTTGGCCTGGAGAAGGGGAAAGCGGCCATATTGGTGAGACATTAGGAGACAGTGCTAAGACAGGATTGAGTGGAAGTTGGTGGAAGGAGATGGACAGGATGACCCCGAGGGGGTACATGGCGGTGCCTTCCACCAAGACAGGGACAGAGAAGGAGCCAGAGCCGGGGGCAGGGTACAAGATGATGAGTTCAGTTTTAGACAATGTAGAGTTTGACAGGTCTGTCTGTGAGATAAGCATCTGAAACCAGCCCATGGGCCTTTGGATACGTAGATCTTAAACTAGAAAAGGGTCTGAGCTGGAGCTAGAGCCTTGGAAGATGTGGTAGCCTCAGTGATGGTCCCCAAAGATATGAAGGTCCTAATCCCTGGAACCTATAAATATTATCTCATATACCAAAAGGAATTTTGCAGATGTGATTAATTTAAGGATCCTGAGATAGGGAAATTATCGTGGATTATCTGGGTGGATCCTAAGTGTAATCACAAATGTGCTTATAAAATGGAGACTGAGGGAGATTTGACTGCAGAAATGAAAGCAGTATGATATGACACAGAAGCAAGATGCCCTTGAAGATGGAGGAAATTGACTATAAGCCAAAGAATGTGAGAAATGTAATTCTAGAAGCTGGGAAAGGTAAGGAAATGGATGCCCACCTACTGTCTCCAGAGGGAGTGCAGCCTTGCTGGTACTTTGATTTCCATGCAGTGAAACTCATTTCAGACTTCTGACCTCCAGAACTGTAAGAGAATAACGTGTGTTGTTTGCAGCCACCAAGTTTGCAATAATTTGTTACAACCCCAATAGGAAACTAAAACAGAAATCATCAACATTAATGGTGTGAAGGAAGCTGGTGGGGATGGATGAAAGTGTCCAGAAAGCCTGGGTGGAGTGAGACGAGTAAAGGGTCTAGCAGAGAGCTCCCAATGGTTCCAGCATTTAAGATACAGGCAGAGGAAGACCATCTGAGAAAGGGCCCTGAGGAGCAGCCAGAGAGGGAGGAAGACCACCAAGGAAAGTAACTGTCTCAGAATTCAAAGGAAAGAGTGTTTCAAGAAGGAAGGAGTGGTTAACAGTGCAAAATGCTGCTAGAAGTCAAGCAAGAAAAGTGCCTGTTGCCTTTTAAGAGAGAGATCCTCGTTGACCTTGAAATAACTCTGGAGGGATTCCTGCTGAAAACAAAGTGGAGTGAGTTGAAGGGTGACTGAGTTGTATTTCACAGCATATTTGTCCTATCTCCTCCATCAGACTGTACACAATCTTTCAACTTTTAATTCAATTACACAAGTAGTATATGCTCCTTACACAGAAATTAGGATATACAAATTAGCCAAAAGAAAAAAATTACTCATAATGTCCTCAGCAGGTAATATCTTAGTGTGTATTTTTTAAGTGTTTTTTTCCTATGTAAATTATATAATACTCTCAATCACCTTATGAAGTAAAATACTGTTAGGCCACTTTAAGAGTGGAAAATTTAGGTTTGGAGGTAGTTAAGCCTGGGACTCTTGATTTTGCCTCAGGTCATGATCTCAGGGTTGTGAGGTCAGCCCCTTTGGGCGTGGAGTGTGTTTAAGATTCTCTCTCTCCCTCTGCCCCTCCCCCTGCCTCTCTCTCCCACTCAAAAAAAAAAAAGAGAGAGAAAGAAAATTCAAGTTTAGCGAAACAAGCAATTTACTCAGCTGCACACAGCTGGTCAACAGCAGCCATCAGGATTAGAACTCAGATCTATCAAATTCCAAAGTCAATATTCTTCATTGCAGTGCTTCCCTGATTTTTTTATTTTTATTTTTTTACCTGAAGAAATCCTTTCCATAGGACAAAAGGCTCCAGAACAAAACCTAAATGGATTTCTATCCTGAACCCCGTTCCTCATCCACCCAAGACATATATAGGTGGTTCCCAAGAGGCAAGGGTTAATAGTGGGGAAGAGTGGCAGTCTTCAGCCCGGTGGACCGTGAGCAGGGTTGAGGAGTGAAAGGCACCATACTGAGCCCAAGAAGAATGAGGGCACGGTGAGAGGGTCCGCAAAGGGCGAGCGGGTTTCTCAGCGCTTATTCGCTACCCGCACGTGTTAGGTTTTTTTCCTGGCAACATCACAATTTAGTGGGCAGCAGACTTCTCACTTTGCAGAGAAGGACACTGAGGTTCCAAGAAGGAACGTACTTTCCCCCAGATCACACGACTACCCAAGGGCAACGAGCCACACAGACCCCGCAGGGGGCCGAAGCCAAAAGGGGCGGGTGGGCGGCTCTGGCCGAGCGCAGAGCGGAGGCCGAGAGATGGGTGTGAGGAGCAAGGCAGTGGTGCAACTGGGAGCGGAGAGGGGGGCCGAGACCAGGTGGGCTTGCTGGAGAGATGGGGGCCGGAGTCCGGGTGAGGCTGAAGAGGCGAGGTCACGGGGGCTGGGAACGAATCCGTAAGAGAAAACACAAAGCGCGTGCAGGAGGGGCGCGGAGGTGGGGCACCCGGGAGGTGGGAGGGAAGCAAACTTGGGAGGCCCAGGAGAGGGATGAAAGGGGGCGTGGTCGTGGAGGTGCCAGGAGGGAGAAGCGGCCGAGAAGCTTCCAGGGAGGCCGGGTCGGTGCAGAGACAGGACAGAGCTCTCAGGGGCTGGGCGGGCTGGGGGCGGGGCCGAGGAGCCCCGCGAGGGGCCAGGGACCGAGCAGTGAGTCAGGGGCAGAGCTCTCAGGGGCTGGGCGGGCTGGGGGCGGGGGCTGAGGAGCCCGGCGAGAGGCGGAGCTCTCGGGCTGGGCGGGCTGGGGGCGGAGCCGAGGAGCCCAGTGAGGGGCGGAGCTCCGGGCTCAGAGGCCTGATGGCGGGGCCGAGGAGCCCGGCGAAGGGCCGGGAGCGGCGCAGTGACTCAGGGGCGGAGTTCTCGGGCTGGGAGGCCTGGAGGTGGGGCTGTGGAGCCGGGCGAGGGGCCTGGGCCGGGCTGTCCAGGCTAAGGTGGTGGTTGGAAGAGGGGGCGGAGAGGCTGGAAGGCCAGGGGCGGGGCGGCGCGGAGGGGGCGGGGCGTGCGGAGGCCCCGACGGTGCTCGGCGGGCTGTGAGGCCGGCCCAGCTTCGTGCAGCGAGCGCCCCCGTGCCCCGCTCCGGCAGTCCCGGCGCCCCTGCCCCGCGCCCGCCATGCCCGAGCAGCTCAGCGTCGCCGAGTTCCTGGCCGTCACAGCGGAGGACCTCAGCTCCCCGGCCGGGGCCGCCGCCTTTGCCGCCAAGATGCTCCGGTGCCGGGGGGCGGCCCTGGCGCGGGAGGAGGTGAGGAGGCCGAGGCGGGAGTGGTCGGGGGTCCCGGCAGGGCCTCTCCTTGACCTTTCCGGGCGTGACCGGAGTTGCGATGGCCCTTACCGCGCCCCAGAAACCTGACCCCTCTCTAGATCTGTGAGAACCGAGTGCATCTCAAACATCGGCGTCCTCACTGTCGAGTCCCGGGGAGGGCCCGAGGGACTTTTTGTGCGGGGGTCTTGAGGTCATCTCGATGACGGACTTCACAGGTCGGGGTCATAACCCCAGTGCTCTTGTTGACCTGACCCGTCGCATGCGTGTTTGTTCAGCGCCTCACTGCATCTGTTTGGGTTTTCATCTTCGGAGCCCCACGAGTTTGCTCCCCAATCACTCCCCTCCTGGAAAACAGGCCTTCCCGCCTCAGTCCTGAAATTAACTTCTCCCCGGCTGCAGGGAGGCCCCCTCCCCCTGGCTGCTGGTTCTGAGATTTGGCCGGCGCTTGTGGAATGAATGCGAATGAGAAGGCGCCAGGAGCCGGGGTTCACCTTGGCCAGGCTGTTGGCAAGTTTGTCGTCTCCCCTCCCCTCCCTTTTCTCTTTGTCTTTCCCAGCAACGCGTCCCAGGCCTTTTCTTTCGCCCTTGCAGGCTGCCCCACCCCATTCCCGTCTGTGTTGGAGTTCATTCCTCTTCTCCCGACCTGCTGCACTCTGCCGGGCCTCCTCTGCGGGGACTGTTGTAGGGCAGACACCCTGTGCCTTTGGGCCAAGGGAGAATAATGTGGTTGTGCATCCATCCCCCTTTCAGAGGATGCCCCGAATTGGGTGGCATTTTGGACTTCAGCAGGAGCTCTCGTCCTACATCCTTCACCATAAGAGTATTGCGTGCCTACTGTGTGGCACATACAAAGCTCAATAGTTCATAATACCCTGGGCCAGTGTCTTGAGGAGTATCTCCTTCTCCGCCTCTCCCTGGCAGGCTGAACCCCCATCCCAGAGTCTGTGTGCATCTCTCTCTAGGGGTGTTAGAGGATTGTGGAAAGAGCACTGACTTTGCTAGAGGCAGAGCTGTGTTCAAATTCTGGCCCTGCAGTTTGCCAGCTCTGTGAGCTTGGGTATGTGACCTGATCTGTCTGAGCCTCACTTTTGGCATCTATAAAATGGGATAATAATGTTTACCTCACCGGCTATGGTATTATATGAGTCAGTGAGTGTAAAGCATGCATCTTGATAAATGGGATGATTATTAGGTTAATTGATGGACCTTTTTAGACAGTGACTGGGTCTCTTGTGTCCTCATTTCTCTCACAGAGCCTAGCCTAGGGCATTGCACATAGTAGGGTTACAGGCTTTCATTAAAATAAGAAGCAGCCGATGACCTTTAGGCTTCTTTCCTCGGGCAGAACTAGTAACTTGGAGTCCACCGCCTATGAGTGTGGATTCTGTGTTTCTGGGAGGTTCTCAGGGAAACTGTCATCCTGACGGGAGGGTGCTTCCTGAGGGTTGTCTTCATAGCCTCACATTTCGTGACCTGGAAGAGTTCAGTGCCACTGGCATCCTTAGGCCTTTCACAGTTCACCCTCCTCTCCGGGTTGATCATTAAAATGTTAAATCAGAGCAGGAGCAGGAGAAGGGACTGGACTATGAACCTTTCTCCAGGGACAGAAATGCCCATTTGTGCCTCTGCATCTGGCCTTGCCTGGCTGGTGTGTGTTAGCACTTGTGTGTGCTGGGGAACGAGCGGAGGGGGCGGGGGGGAGTAGCAGGGGGAGCCCTTGGAACGGGTCTGGAGGCTGTCGTAGACTCTGGTCAGGGCTCAGCTTTGCCCCAGTTCAGGCCAGACAAAAATCCGGTCTCTTTGCCTTCAGGACTTTGGTTTGGTGCATGCGAGTGAGGGTTTGTTTTTATAGCAGAAAGCCTGTGGCACCCAAACACAGCTTTTCTCTTCAGCATTTCAGTGTCCGAAAAGTTAGAATCTGACCTTTGGATTGGACTTTCCTGAGGTTTCCTGTTTGATTTTGCATTCATGTTTCTATTTACGTGCAGTTTGATGCGGGCATCCGCCCACCCCCTACTCTCCAGCTCCCCCACTCCATCCCTACCCCCATTCTGGGCATGACTAACCCACCCCCAGGCTTGAAGCTCCATTTGGCTGAATTAAAAGACAACAGATTCTTAAAGCAAGTCTTCCAGTCCCTGCTGGTTTCCTGGGAGTAACTAGAGACTCTGTCCCGGGACTTGCAGCCCTTTTTTGCAGTCCTACTAGGAAGGACCCTGGGCAGGTGAAAACTAGAATGTCAGCATTGAGCAACCGTTTAAGATAGAGATCACCTAGGAACTCTCATTTAAGTTGGAGAAACTGATGTCCAGAGAGTACAAGAGACTTGTCCAAGCTCCTACCTCTGGGTAATAGAGGAATTGGCATTGCCTCCCAAATATTCTAAACCCTGGTCCTATTCTGTTTCCTTCTAAAGTGCAAATGCCTGTTCTCCCTATGTAACTTCTCTGAACCTCAGTTACTCCACCCTTAAAATGGGTCTGATAATCCCTCCTTGCTTTCCTGTCTAGGTTGTGAAAGTTTTTTGTTTTTAATTGTGAAACACTATACAAATGTGAGGGAATATTAAGACAAATAATCATCCTGTCAACCACCTCTTTCCTGTTCTGGGCCCCTTTCCAGTCATCATCTTACTGGTATTCACAAGGACACAGGTGAAAATGGGCCCAAGAAGGTTAAGGCAGCCACCTAGTGTCCCATAGTGGGTCTGTCTGACTCTAAATGTATTCTCTGTCCAGTTCTCCATGCCATCTCGGGCTAAGCACCAAGGACACGGAGATGCTGCTCTGGTTTGCTGGCTGGTTGGGGAGATGTGGCCTATCTTAGGGAGATAAGTAGGAATCCCAGGAGTCTGTCCTGAGTGCCTAGAGAAAAGTACAGAAAGGTGCCATAAGAGGCCAGTGGGGTGGGGGAGTGAGAGAATAGTGAGGCCTGGTGCAGTCAGGGAGAGCTTCCTGGAGGAGGTGACTTCCAGATGGGTCTTGAAAAATGGAAGGACTCCATTATTCAGTGGAGAGGGTATGTCAGAGTGAATTTGGAGACTGGTGGGAAGAGGGCATATTCAGTAACCAAGTAAGCCATTTTGACCAGTGCTGAGAATTCATGCTGTGTTGTGCATCTCAAACTACTAGTGAACTTGTATCTCCTACTGGATCTTAGATAAAGCAGTCTTCCACAAATAGGAGATCTTCCAAGGCTTGTGTCTCACATATTTATTTGAAGGTTAATGAAGTTTTAATTGCACAAAGGACATGATAATTTTTTATTGTTTTAATTTTTAATCCCAATATAGTTAACATATAGTGTTATAAGGACATAATCATTTATAATTAAAACATATAAAAACATAAAAGAAAAGGCAAAAGTCACCTCTGATCGTGCCTCACAACCCTTATACTCTCCCCAGAGGTAATTGCAGTGGAAATGTGTTTCCCAATACATTATTGTAAGCGGGTGGTGGTTAGGAGGAATGTTTACCTCGATTAGTATCATGTCCTATATTACATAGCTCATATTTTATTGGAGTCAGATTTGTCGTTTCCTTTGTGGTTTTGCTTTTTTTTTAAGTTTTTTTTAAGATTTTATTTTTATTTATTATTATTATTTTTAAAGATTTTATTTATTTATTTGACAGAGAGAGACACAGCAGGAGAAGGAACACAAGCAGGGGAAGTGGGAGAGGGAGAAGCAGGCTTCCCGCCTAGCAGGGAGCCCGATGTGCGGCTCCATCCCAGGACCCTGGGATCAAGACCTGAGCCGAAGGCAGACGCTTAACGACTGAGCCACCCAGGCGCCCCAGATTTTATTTTTTGACAGAGAGAGAGACAGTGAGAGAGGGAACACAAGCAGGGGGAGTGGGAGAGGGAGAAGCAGGCTCCCTGCTAAGCAGGGAGCCCGACACAGTGCTGGCTCCCAGGACCCTGGGATCATGACCTGAGCCAAAGGCAGACACCTATCGACTGAGCCACCCAGGCACCCCTTGCTTTTTTTTTTTTTTTGAATCTTGTTTTAGAAAGAATTTTGTTGCTAATATTAATACTCTTATGACTTATATTCTGCTTCATCATTTGTCTTTATTTGTTTTACAAAAAAATAATAAAAATTATGTAATCTTCGAGATTGTTTGCAAGAAACATAAGCCCTCTCAAGCTGTTTGTGTTGAAGGGAAACTTGTTTTAAGGAATTAGAGGTGCCTCCTGGGACCGAGGCGTGGCAAGTAATAGTAGACCACACCAGGGCCTCACCTGAAGGCTGGGAAGTCGTCAGGAACAAAGGCAGCTCCTTCATCATTCTGACTCCCTAGCCTGGGCTTCTTTCTGCACATCTGAACAGTGCTTTTGCTTACTTGCATCACACAGGCCCCACAAGGTATCATACAATCTTCTGGGGAAGAAGGCGGCTTCAGCCCCCACATTCCCGTGACCTCACTGGTCTCGGGTCTGAAGGTAACCAAGCTGGTCTTTGTGTCCCATTTCCCAGTTCCTGGTGGAGAGGTTGATGGCCCAGCTCAGCTTCTGGATTGGTTCTAGAAAATGGGTTTCCTGTAGCTACAGAGACCTGTGCTGTGGGAGGGAACGCTTCTCAGAGAAGAGGGGCAGAGCCTGGAAAGTCCCTGCCCCCCAACACACCCATGGCAATTGTGCTTTGTTTGGCACATTCTAAGATCCAGGGAGAGGCATGGTGCTCATCCTGCTTTCTGCCTACTTGGTTATCCAGGTGTAGATGGAACCCTGTTTGGAAAGCTCAGGTTTAGTGGAATTAAAAAGATGAAGAGCTAGGGGCGTCTGGGTGGCTCAGTCGGTTGGGCATCCAGCTCTTGATCTCAGCTTGGGTCTTGATCTCAGGGTTGTGAGTTCAGGCCCTGAGTTGGGCTGTGTTGGGCATAGAGCCTGCTTAAAAAAAAAAAAAAAAATGGAGAGCTAGAGGGTGTAGCATGATGTGGAAGGCTGTGACTGCCAATTTGTCACTTGGGCTTTTTGCTGGACACTGGGGACCAGTAAACCCAATCATGTTGTCCAAGGAATGGATGAGGCCAGTCCTGCTGAGGGCCTTTGGGACTGCCCAGTGCCAGGGCCTGTATTATGCACTGGGTGGACACACTGCTTATTAAAAGAAATACAGGCCTTGCTCTGTTGTGCTTACAAGTCTTCTGGGGAAGACAGCTAGTAGACAGATTAACAAGTAAGTAATTGCATGTTGTGATAAGGGGCATGAAGGCTCATCCTCCTGGTCAAAGCCTTCCTTGGGGTTTGGTCCTGGGTCCTCATTTCTTTGCATGCTAGCCCCTCCCTGGTCAATCTCATCGACACCCATGGCTTCGGCTCTCTCTCATCTTTAAGTGACTCACTCACACATTGGTATATCCAGCCCAGACCCTCATGTTCAGCTGCTCTCTTGGCGGTTTCATTTAGAAATCTCAACATGTCCAAAACCACACTCATGACTTCCTCCACAGGCTGGCCCTTCCAGTATCCCTTCTCCGTGAGTGGTACCTCCCTCTATTCTGTTAACACCAGCCAGAAACCTTGTACCTCCACACACATCCTTCATCACCAAGGGTCACCAGTTCTATAAACATCTCTGCAGGCTACCCACTTCTCTACATCCCGGCTCTGGTACAAACCACCATCACCTCTCCCCTGGTGCACTACAGTGGCCTCCTAATTTGTTTCTCTGCTTTTATTCTAGCTCAGTTCTCCCTAATAGCACTGTATCTCTCCCCTTTGCAGCACACATCATAGATATATTTTGTATTTATTTGAATGATGTTATTAAAATCTGATTTCTCCCTAGATTTTGACTTCCATGAGAATAGAATCGAATCTCAGCACTGTACCCCTGGTATTTACCATAACACCATAGTAGATGCTCAGAAAATATTGGTTGAATAACGAATAAATAAAAGAAGAAAACTAAAAAGGAGCATTAACAGAGAATAATGGTGTGAGCGTGCTCCAGATCAGGGGAACAGCTTAAGCAAAGGCCCTGAGGCAGTGAAGAACCTAAAGTATCTGTGATACTGAAAGGAGGCCAGAGGGACAGAAGCATAGTGATGAGCAGATGGAAGAGCAGGGCCAGCCGAGTTTGGGAAGGCAGGCAGGGCCTAGCTCATATTCAAGCTTGTAGGCCCTGGTAGCAGGTTTGGATTTTATCTATTTTGCAGGCAAGCAGCATGATCCAATTTCTGTTCTAGAAAGATCATATCAGCTGCCGTGTGGGGATCAGATCAGAGGGAGCAGGAGAAAACCCAAGGACGCCGTTGCAGCTGTTCATGGAAGAGATGATAGAAGTGTGGCTAGGGCCGTGACTGGTGGAGAAGAGAAGTGGACAGAGTTTAGAAGTATTTTATAAGTGGTAACGTCAAGACTTGTTTGATAGAGTGCGTGGGGGGGGGTGGTCAAGAATGGTCCCCAGATTCCTAAGGAAGAGTGTCATTTACCCTTTCCTAGGAAGGGGAAATCTGGGAGAGAAACAGGTTTGGGGGAAAGTCAAGAATCCTGTTTGTACAATCTTACAGGTCTTTGAGACGTCCAAGTGGAGATGTCGAGAGGGCGGTTGGTTATCTGAGTTTGTTTGTTTGTTTGGGATATATGAGTCTGGAGATGAAAGGAGCGGGCCAGAGATACACATTGGAGAGTTGTGAGTTGAGATAGTGGGTATCAAACTTGGATCTGTGTAAGATATCATTCGCAGAGCGTCTAATTCAGCAGCTGTATCTTTTTTAGGCCCCTTATTGCAAGCAACAGAAACCAACCTGAGCCGCTTCACACAAAAAAAGGAGTTCACTGGAAGGGAATATTCAGTAGGGCACAGAATTTTTGGGAAGCTGGAGAGCTGGGCTGAGGTGGCTGGCAGGATCTCAGCCAAAATCACTCCACTGGGCCAGTTTGGCGAGGACAGTGCTGCCATGCACTAAGTGCCACAGCTTGTTACTGCCACTGTCCTTGGAGACTGGGCTCCTTCATTGCTGTCGCCACCAGCATGAGAACAGATCCTCCACTCTGCGCTCCTGACTCAGAGTCTGCAGTGACTGCCTGCTCGGCTGAGCCTCGCTCACACACCTGGAGCTGCAAGGGAGTCTGGAACAGCAAGAATTTAGACTTGTCAGCTTTTGCAGGAGGCAAGCTCTGCCAAGACTTGCACCGCAAGTAATTTCGCAGATGGAGGAAGGAGATTCAGACGCCAGACTGGCAAAGAGTGGCACATGTCCTTGGCTGGTTTGCCAGCAACCATGGGGGTGTCTGGGAATCTGCATTTTACCCAGCACCCCAGGATATGTTCATGCAGGTGGTCCGTGGACCACATGTGCTTACGCTGCATTAGCTGGTGTTGAAGACTGAGGGAATAGATGAGATCACCCAGGGAGAGGAATGAAGAGAGCCCCAGGTCCAAGCTCCGGGGAGCTCCAGGGCTGAGAGATTAGGAGGGGAAGAGTAGCTAATGAAGGAGGCTGAGAAGGAGCTGCCAGTAGGGAAGGAGGGAACTCAAGAGGGTACAGTGCCCCGGAAGCCAGGAGAGGAATGTTTCGAGGAGGGAGCCTTGCTCAGCTCAGTCAGACGCTGCCTCGCTGTCCAGAGGCAAAATAGGAAAATGGCAGACATAATGGAGGTGGTGGAGGAACAGGTTACGAGCAGGGCCAGTGCTGGCTTCCCTTCTACACTGGCCTGGACTGATTCGAGGAGTGGGCCGATGAGTTCTCCTGGGATGGGGAGCAGAGACCGGGGATGATGGCTGGGGACCTGTGCCGAGAGGGTTTTCCAGGATGGCCTTAGAACGCAGCCCCGGCTGAACCCAACCTCTTCCCATACCTGCCTCTGCACAAGGGCAGAGGGTCTTCCCGGAGTGTCCACCTCAGGCCCAGCCTTGTAGAGTCTTCTTCCCTCTCTAAATTTCAGTCTTCAGTGTTCACTTCCTTGCCTGACATTGAGCTGTTTTGGGCCACTGAGGTGATGCGAGCAGGTTTGAGGACAGAAACTGGAACTTCAGGCCATGGCAGAAGGAAAATGCTTTCCCCAAAGGCAGTTTGGTAGTCTAGCCCTCAGGCAGACGTTGTTACTAGAAGATCCTTTTCTCTCTTTCTTTTTTTTAAGATTTTTATTTGTTTGAGAGAGAGTGAGCGAGCAGGGGGAGGGACAGAGGGAGAGGGAGAGAGAGAACCTCAAGCAGACTCCCCACTGAGCATGGAGCCCAACGCAAGGCTTGATCTCACGACCCTGAGATCATGACCTGAGCCGAAACCAAGAGCCAGAGGCTCAACCAACTGAGCCACCTAGGTGCCCTGCTAGAAGATTCTTTCGATGGGACTAGTGCCTGGGCCCAGAGCACATGAGGCAGTGAGGCCCATGGAGGAACAGTGAGTTCCCCAGGCTCTGGGGCAGAGCCCCGGGCGCCCTCTGTCCTGGGAACATTGTGACTGGGCCTCACTGGGGTCAGTGAGTGGGCCTCACTGGGGTCAGTGAGTGGGCCTCACTGTGGAGGGTACGGGAGGCTGACCTGGGAACAGCTGCTAAATGCTCTCCAACTCAGCTGGCTTTTGACCTTGACTGAGCTTTTAAGAACTTCAGATGCCATAGGCTCCACCCAGACCCACTTTATGAAAATCTCCCAGGGGTGAGGCCTGGGCACCTGAGCGGTTCAAAAGTTCCCCAGGCGACTGATGAGCAGTCAGGGTGAAAACGATTGTGGTAAGCTACGGCATGCCCACGTAAGGTTGCCGAACTTACCGAACACCTGCTGTGTGCAAAGGCAGAAAGGTAGGTTCTGAGGGCATGGGGATGACAAGACAGGGCCCCAGTCTGGAAAGGGGAGGGACTTATGCCCATGGAAGGCTGGCGGACAACCCACAGCATACAGAGATGTGGCTGAGGTCTACGGAGAAAGTCCAGGGGCTGATGTCAGACAAGCCTGGGTTTGAATTCCCATTGGCTGTGTAACCTCAGGCAAATGACTTCACCTTTCTGAGTCTTAGTCTCCCCATCTGTAAATCATGGGCAATGATAACTATCTTGTGGGGTCGTTCGAGGGGATTACATATAAAGCATCTAGTATATCCCTGGCACATAACAGATGCTTAACTTTTTAAAAGTCCCTTTTAGGGGCGCCTGGGTGGCTCAGATGGTTAAGCGTCTGCCTTTGGCTCAGATCATGATCCCAGAGTCCTGGGCTGGGATCGAGCCCCAGGTCGGGCTCCCTGCTCAGCGGGGAGTCTGCTTCTCCCTCTCCCTCTGCCTCTCCCC